>NC_082666.1:79329654-79632529 GCF_025265405.1 Mesoplodon densirostris | reverse complement strand
GGAGCTTGGGTTGGGGAGCAGCAGCCGTCGTGATCACAGGTTGAAAGGTTTGCCTTTTCCTGTTTTGTATTGGCTCTCAAGAGCCCATTGATAAATATTCAGGACTTTCCAAGCTGATTATTAAGTTGTTAGTAGTTTGAAATTGCATGGTGTTAAGTACTTTTGTCACAGGAATTTGCAAACACTGTGAGTGAGGGCTCCCTCCACCTGTGGAGAGCCAGTTTACAGAACTGGTTTAGTGTGTCTGACCTGTCATAGCTCCCGTTGATTATCCCAAATAACAAAGTTTCAATTAAATTTTACATCACAACTCACTGAAGAGCAGCCTCACTTAAAGCTTCAGTGCATCCAGCCAAAGGAACTGCCTTTAATGTGCTCTTTGTAGGGCTAGATCCTTATGGATGATAGATCCAGGGAGTAACAGAGGTTAAAATTAGTGAGAGGATTCTAAAGAGATGCTATTTTCTCTGCATTTTATTTCTGTTGAAATATTAGGAAACTTTCCTGTTCACGTATTTATTTAATGCCTGTCTCCCTCCACTAGAATGTGAGCTCCATGAAGACAGACACTTCATTTTTGGTGCTCCCTGGTTAGACTGTAGTGTGAAAGAGGATCACAAAAATCTGTCTCTCAAACAGCAAATATAGTTGAAACCAGCAGTAAGTTCACCAGCAGCAATCAAACAAGGAAATAGTTACAGTCTCACTCTAACTGTGAAGACCTGGTAGCCAAAGAAAATCAGAAGATTCTAGTATGGCTAGGCTAAGCAGTAGACAGCTTTGGAAAAAGTCAAGAGAAACCCTTAACTATCATTATAGGCTTTCAGTAGAGAAAAGAAGGGCTTCCAGAGCTTTACATTTTCCAGGGCTTCAAATAAATTGAGCAATAATCTGAAGACTCTGGGCACCCTTGACCCATGGGAATATTTTTAGAGGAATAGCAGCCACAACTATGTGATGTGAATTCTCAGATAAGATATTAAGAGAATCTCTGAAGAAATAGAACTCACTCAATGGCCCATGAGTTCTGGGCTCTTGCCCAGAGCCCCAGCAGAGCTTCCCGCTTCCCCTTGCACCACAGACTATAGAAAATGAATCTAATACAATAATCACTCTTTAACCTGTAGCTCAGAGGAGAAAACCATGCAGGTTCAGATGAGCTGCAAATAGTGTCACCAAGAATTGACTTGTGTTCTATCAGAGCAAAGAGAGGTTTGGTTAGAGTTGTCTACCTTAAGCTTGTGTAAAAAAAAAAAAAATCCACAGTGTTAGATAGATTGATAATAGGGAAAGAAAGAAGGAAAGGGGAAGAAAGGAAGAGAGGAGGGAGGGAAGGAAGGGGAAGGAGGAAGAGCAGGAAAGAGCAAGGGAGGGGGGATGGAAGGAAAAGGCAGACTAGAAGAAAAGGAAGGAAAGAAGAGGGTGAAGGAGGGAAGGAAGTGGGAACATACTGGGCAAAACACAGATGAATAGTTCAGTCCATATTTCTGTGAGTGGTGTGGGTCATAAAAGAATTATGAATAGGAATTCCTTATTAAGAACAGGGTTATAAGAAATAAGAATTCAAGGATAGAATGGTACAAAACAACAGCCTGAAGTGCGGAAGATTTCAGAGCTAAGGGAACAAGTTAAGAACCGAAACAATGTCATTACCAAACTTATACAGAAATTAGAGACAACAAAGAACAGAGTACACACAACTGAAAATCAAATTATTTACACAGAGAAAAAGCTGGAGGAAGTCATAGTGAGCACAGAGGGAAAATGCAAGAGTTGAAAGCAATTAGAACAAAGCGTCTCACCACCACTGGTCCTCTTCTCATGCTTGTGTTCACACTCTACGAATTCTACCTCATTGGGATCCCCAGTCCATTGATCCTACCACTTTTCATTATTCGTCAAGCTGTCTAGCCTTATTTCCTCTTTATCCAGCTTAGATTTACTTAAAAACACATTCCTGGAAAATCTGAATAATGCTTTTTAATTTGTTTTTTGGCAAATTCCCACTGGAATGACAGCCCTTCTGTTATGGATGGTGCTTGGTTTAGAGCAAAAGATTTCACATATTGAAAGCTTTGATTTTATGGTCTGTTGCCGCAGTCAGCCCCTGGGAAACCAGGAGTTTAACTCCCTTTCCCCTCTTCTCCCTTCATTATATTCATTTGGCAAAATGAATAAACAAACAAAAATTAAAACTCAAAACAAAAACCCTGCATGATTAAACCCAACTATCTTTTACTTTGCGCACTTGAATGGTGTTGCAATTACTAATACAAATGGAATGACTAGTCCCACTATAAATTTGTGCTCATAATTTTCAAAAGAGCACTTGATACTTCCTGGCTTTTCTTGTGTGTGCTTTTTACTCTCTGATTCTTCAAAATAACCTTTACACACTCTCTCTCCTCCAACCTTCAGTATCCCTCTCTTTCTGCACTCTCTTAGCTGATGTTTTCTCTTTACATGACTGATAAAAGCAAACAGATGGTGACTTGACTTCCTCCTTGATATTTACGTAGTCCTTATCTTTCTCAGTGTCTCAGCAGCAGAGTGGCCTCTCCATCCTTCATGAAACACTTTCTGTTTTAGGGCTTTGCTAGTTCTCCTCATCCCTCCCTGCTACTCTCTCTGTCTTCTTTACTAGATTCTCCTCCTTCCACTTCAGATGTGAGTGTATTCAAAGGCTTGGTCCTGGGTCCACTTCTCTACCTACACTGATGCAACATCCCATCCTCACATATGCTGATTTATTTGGGGGTAGGGAACTGGGCACAAGTATTTCTTAAAGCATCTCAGGTGGTTTTGTTGCAGAGTTGAGGACTAAGGACCACTGTCTACCCAAGGTGATTTCCCCCTTGGGGGGGAAATCCCTCTTTAGAATCCTCTCACTAATTATAACCTCTGTTACTCCCTGGATCTATCATCCATAGGGATCTAGCCCTACAAAGAGCACATTAAAGGCAGTTCCTTTGGCTGGATGCACTGAAGCTTTAAGTGAGGCTGCTCTTCAGTTGTGATGTAAAATTTAATTGAAACTTTGTTATTTGGGATAATCAGTGGGAGCAATGACAGGTGATTTCCCCCTCTTCCATCCATATGTTGACTATTCCTAAATTTCTCTCTCCGCTGAACTCTATAGACTAGATATCGATAGCTCTGTCTACTGGATTTCTAATAGATATCTCAAATGAGACATTCCTAATCTCCTGTTCCCAATCCAACCTATTACTTCTCCAGCCTTTCCCCCCTCTCAATAAGTGGCACTATTGACGTATATACACTACCAAATGTAAAATAGATGGCTAGTGGGAAGCAACCGCATAGCACAGGGAGATCAGCTCAGTGCTTTGTGACCACCTAGAGGGCTGGGATAGGGAGGGTGGGAGGGAGACGCAAGAGGGAGGGAATATGGGGATATATGTATACGTATAGCTGATTCACTTTGTTATACAGCAGAAACTAACACAACATTGTAAAGCAATTATACTCCAATAAAGATGCTAAAAAAAAAAAAAGTGGCACTAATTTTAACTTGTTGCTCGAGTAAAACAAAACCAACCAACCAACCAAACGAGCAAACACACACTAGAATTTGTCCTTGGTTCCAGTTTTCTCATTCCTCCACCACGAATTCCATCTCACTAGGAAGTCCCTTCTTCTCTACTTGTAACGTGTATCCCACATCTACTACTCTTCTTTGTCTTCGCTGTTATTGCTCTAGTCCAAGCCATCATCATCTCTTGCCTGGATTACTACAGTAATCTCCTAACTGGACTTCCTAATTCTACTTTTTCACTCCACCATCTCTTTCAATTCATTCTCTACACAGGAATCAAAATTTGGTCTTCTAAAAATGTAAACTAGTTCATGTCCTTCTCTCCTCCTCTTGCTTATACCTTTTAAAGTCTTTACATTATATTTTGAATGAAGTCTCAGTCTCATATGTCGGCCTAAAATTCCCTGTGTGAAATGACTCTGTCTACTTCTCCAACCATATACTCTCCTCTCCTAATCTCCAGTAAACTCTAGCCACATTGGCCTTCTTTCTGGTACTCAAACATGCTACACTTATTTTTGCCTGAGGCATCTTCTGTTATTTCTATGCAGAATGTTTCCCCTTAAAGAAGTCTTCTGACTGACTTTTTTTAATCATTCAAGGACTCAGCTCACATGTCACATCTAAAGAGAGGTCTTTCTTGGCTAAAATAGCCTTTTCCCCACTTATTTACCATGTGTCCTTATGTCACACACAATCTGAAAACTATCTTGGGCTTTCTTACGTGTTTTATTTTTTCTCTCCTCCTTTAGAAGGTAAGCTCCATGAGTGTAAGAATCTTACCTGTTTTTCAGTCTTATCTCCCCAGTGTCTAGATGCCTCAAATATATTTGTTGAATATACTCAGGAATGGAAAACCTATGGTAAAAATGATTAGTGTTGAGGATCAAGTACATTTAAATAGAAAACTAAGGGTAAACACTTGGAGGATTATAATTACAAAACAAATTTTAAGTGTTAAAAATCTTGACAACATTAAAACCACAATATAACTCATAAAACTAAGAATGTGAAGGGAATTATAAAAGGCTAATAACTTCCTTATTGTTCAAAGTATAGAATCAGTCTTTTCAGTTCATTCAGTCTAAACATTTCTTCTGTTAAATTCAAGAACAATTAAATTTTACTTAAAAAACAGCATTTAGAATACAATTCTATTTTACATTCTTTTCCCCCTATCTATCCACCCTCTTGTTGGTATATAGTAATAGAAAAAATGTTATAAAGAGAAAAGAGATGATTATTTTGGGGTTGTGAGAGTTCTGGTGATTTTTTCTTTATTCTTTCATTCTTTTCCCCTGTTGCTCACATTAAAAAAAAATCATGGAAAATGAAGTCATTCTGAAAAATAATGAATGGGAGATGAAAAAGTACATACTACATGTGTAGAGAACATGCTGTCCCAAGAAGCTAACTATGAAGGTGAAAATTGAAATAGAATGAAACCAGGGAGGTTTTCTCTAAAACTTTGCTAGTTTGCTTATTGTTTAACAAGAGAGGTACTAGAATATATCTGAATGTAGATGAAATGGATTTAGAAGCAAGGATGTGTGCCTGTGGCATATTTAGCGAGATGATCTGTGGATCAAGGTCCCTTCCAGAGAAGAGGAGAGTTAATGAGTTTCACAGCCCATTTGGAACTGGCCTTTATTAGGAGGTAGGTGATTTATTGTAAAAGGGGGAAAAAGGAGAAGGTGGGTGCAGGTAGATGCAGGATGGTATGTATATTTAGAATCAGTGAGAGGAAGTTGAGGGGTTTGATAGCTAATTACTGTTATTATCTCAGGGAAGTTGGAGACAAGTCATCACTTGAGAATGGGTATGGGAGTTTGAGGAAATTGAAAAAGTATGAAATAGAAAAGCTACTACTAGAGAAAAACAATAAGATTAATGGGCACTGTTGAGGCTCAGTTGATGTTGCTGATTATAAATGTAAAGTGATAGCAATCTATAAAGCTGAATGATTTTTCCCTAGCTTTGTTCAGCTATTTGGGTGCAGGAATGGGGCAAGTGGGTGGTTGAACTCACTCAAGGTGGGTACTTTGAGACAAGGGTCCTAGGAAGGTCCAGGAGTTTACAGGAGAAGGATTGTAGTGAAATCTGAGATGGATAAGGAGAGAAGTGAGGAGGCTCTGATGGGTAAGGAGAAATTGGTTTGGCCTGTGGGTTGAAAGATGATGACCAGTTTGAAGGAATGTTGTCCCTGGGTATTTGAGCTGCATGTCTTCTTTTCATAAACAATGAAAATAGACTAGACGGAACATTCATATTAAGGTTTTAGTCCTAGCCACTCTGATGTACATCTGTGTGGTTTGGCACAAGCTGCTTACTTGAGACTCAGTTTCTTTATCTGTAAATAAAAGGGTTGAGCTAGATCAATGCATCTCAAACTTTAGCATACACATGAATTACTTGAGTATCTTGTTAAAAGGCAGATTCTGGTTTAGCAGGTCTTCGGTGGGGTCTGAGGTTTTGCATTTGTAATAAGCAGCCATGTGATTCTGATGTTGCTGGTCCACGGATCATACTTGAGTAGCAAGGAAGAGATAAATTCTATAGGCTTAAAAATTCTGATTATAAAATCTCGAACCTTGAAATATATTTCCTCCTTCTCACCTTCCTTTTCTGAGCTTTGTCAATTCATTTTGAAACCAAGTTTTGGACACTTCTATAGTTTTCCCTTAACTGAGCAGGAAGTAAATAGAGAAAGATGCAAACCCTGCAGAATAACCCACGCCCAGCAACGGAAACAGAGAGGGTTGATGACGTCTTACAGCTTGTGCTTGCTGGGTGGGGGTAAGTGATACTGCCTTTTCCCAGGCATGGTGTGTCAAACAGGAATGTACTATCACTCAGGAAATGGCTCCAATACAAACAGGGACACCAGAGATCAGGGTTGGATGAGAGACTGATCACAGCAAATGGCACGTTACAGACAAGACACTCAGATCGATTTCCTTCCTTTGTCATGTGAAAAGGTTTCACTGTGTCAGGGTTCTTTTCCTTAAAAACATATGTTCCCAATCTAATATATATACAAAGCCCACCACCACAAGTCCTCCTTTACTCAGCCAAGGACTGAGTAAAGGTTTCATTTTGTTTTAAAGCTAAAGACTACGGGAAGCTCATCTGGTACCGACTTAGAGAAACCCACTTAAACTGTTCCCATATTGTATATTTCCCATATGACTTTCCATTTCAAAAGGTTCCAATTACAGGGATGCCTTTTTCTGGATTGAACATGTTTTTCACAGGCAATTAATTCATGTTTCAATTATTTAAAAAAATAATAAGGGCTTTAGCAGATTGAATCTGATATTTTAGCTCTAAAGAGAAAATTTGTTATAAGGAGAAATAGATGAAAGAATGGAACATAAAATTTTTGTAACAGCCGTAACTGAGAACAGTTCCCGTTTAATGAGATGGGTGTTAGTGATGGTAGGAAATGAAATGCTGAATATGAATAATTGAGGGAAGAGTCAGAGTTAACGTTTCCTTTTGGGATCTGTTTCAATGGAGAAGGAAATCATCCTGAGAAGTACTTTTTGGCTTATATTGCAAATGAAACTGCCCATAGGCCAAGTTCAGAAAGGATTGGGAAAGACACAATCAGGATCTAAATGTCAGCTTCTAGCCTTTCATCTTGTGGGGCAGCCTGTCACCCTTGAGATAGAAGAAGAGGCTGACATTATGTCAAGGCTCCTTCTTGATTTCTGGAGGTGGGCTTGTTCTGCATTTGAGGATGGCAAAAAATAAAAGAGGAAGAGCCATCTTACCTAAGGTCTGTCTGTTAGGTTTTCTTTAAATATCCTGACTCCATTCAAGAAATGTCTTGGAATATGTTTTACATTGTGCTGAAATCTAAGCCATCTTTATCTCTGGAAATGGTTGGGTCTCATAAATGAAAGTAAGGGTGTTTATTGGTAGCAGTCATTTGCAGTGGAGCAAGCTGTCTAATGAACTATATGAAAAGAACAGTCACAAAACCCCATTTCCACAGGAGAAGAACATTGTATGCAGTAAACACAAACTCCCTGCTGCCTTTCTTCCCCACACCTCTTAACACGTCTTCATACGTATTGTTGAACCCACAGGCTATGGAATAGATGACAGCATTGACTAATGAAGCTGAAGTATTGTAAGGGATCACTTTAATTATAAAGCCAGAGCTCATCAGTGGATTGAAATGAGGGAGAAAGAACTGGAATAACCTTGCTTGAACTGCATTAAGTTACCATTTTGCAAAGCCAAGAAATTCCTAGGGTTTTCAACAACAGGCATTGTGGAGACTTTTTTTTCCCAAGGTGCTGGGTCGGGGGTGTGAGTGGATTTAAAGAGATTGCAAATTACTTTGAATAAAGAAGAGTTTGTTTTTGTTTTTTTTTTCCATGGAAGGAGTTTCTATTACATGTAGCAAATTGAATTCTAGATTTTCAGCACTACAAAATCTCAACCAGATATCCAGACTGGCTGGAGATGTTTATTGCAAGTAAGGTATTCAACACCTGTCCAAAGAGACCTCCCCACCCCCTTACCTTTTCATGTGCTGTAGCATGTTAATCATGCAGGAGTGACGAAATATTTAGTCTCACAACATAATTAAAGAGGATACAAAAATTTCTAGAACTGTTAATTACTTTATTCTAAATGCCAGTTAAGTAAATGACTATAGAGCTCCTCCTGGGATATTTTTGAAGATTTATTAATTACACTTTCAAAATATGAGATCCACTTTAGCAAGTTAATTCAGGGTAGAAAAAGAACTTCAGACCAAATAATCCAACCCAAAGGAAAGATGTTGACATTTAGTAGCCCCTGTTGCTGCTGTAAGGTAACTCATTTGCTGAAGAGTCACTTATTGTAGATCTTCTACTTTTATAAGGCACAGGATTGCCCCTTCTTTTCTGTTACATGGATGTTGTATACTTAGCACATGCCAATCACTGGGGCCTCCCAGGCACTCCCAGGTTGTTGGAGGTGGGTCCTTAAACAAGTCACTTTTCTTTTGGTGTCACATTTTAATCTAAATGTTGGTTTGAGTTCTACAGTTTTAGATGTATGTTAAAAATAAAAGTTAAGATTATAATCCTTGTGACTTTGGAGCGAATGCTTCCATTTCTACTAAATGAGTTGGAATTTAAACCACATGTAATGATGGTCATTATCTCTGGGACTTGCTGCTTTGTAGGGAGGTTGGGCAAGAGGAAAGAAGTAAGGTGGCTTGCTTCGAAGCTCATACTACCATACATTCCATCACACACACACATCCTCTCTCCCTGTCTACAGCCCCTTTATATGGCAAGACAGATTATCTCTTTTGCCTTCTGAGACCTGTCTTTAAGAATGAATTTAGCCAGAATTAATTTTTAGATAGATTTTCTTTTAGAGCAATATTCACAACAAAATTTAGCAGAAAGCACAGAGTTCCCATGTACATACCCCTAGGCCCACTGCTACGTAGCCTCCTCCCTGACTATCAACATCCTGCGCGCCAGAGTGGTACATTTGTTACAGTCAGTGAACCTACATTGACACATCATTATCTCCCAGAGTCTGTAGTTTACTCTAGGGTTCACTATTGGTGTTGTACATTCTATGGGTTTGGACAAATGTATCCATCATTATAATGTCACACAGAGTAGTGTTCACTGCCCTAAAATTTCTCTGTGTTCCACCTATTCATCTCTCCCTCTCCCCCAACCCCTGGCAACCACTGACCTTTTTACTGTCTCCATGATTTTACCTTTTTCAGAATGTAAAATGGTATGTAGCCTTTTCACATTGGCTTCTTTCACTTAGTAATTTGAAGTTAAGTTTCCTTCATGTCTTTCCTGGCTGAATTTCTTTTTATTCATGTAAACATTTTTTTTTGTTTGTGTTGGGGTGGGGAGAATGAAAACACATGGTAGCTTGCCAGGAATTGGGCCTCCAGTGTTGTGGTCATTCTGTGAAAACACCTTAGGCTAACATACCTTGGATTTTGATAACCCACCAGTCAACCTGGAAAGTTTTTATATTCCTGTTTGCCTGTGTTTTTGCCATTGGGATGTTCAGAACTGTTTGATGTTGTTTGGTTCTCTTTTATTGTCTCCCAACTCAATAAACATAAGAATCCAACAAGGCTCAGGATGGATTATTGTTAGGAGAGGAAGGTATTTATTCATTTCTTCAAATAAAAGGGTATGGAGAGTGTTTTTACATAGACCAACTCAGAATAGTTTGTCTTCTAATTCCAGCTTTCTGTTTCAGCAGAGGGCACTCTGACCTTACCTAGAGCCCAGTGTTTTTTTCATTTGCCCTGTTTTGGAAAAGAGCTAGCTTATCATATCCATTCTTCAGTTTAACAGTCAGCAGTGAGTATATTGTCAAAGTAGAAACCAGATGCATCAAACTAGGGCTCAGTCCTATCATGCGTGATCCTGAAGTCCTTTGTTCATCTCTCACCTAAAGCTCCTACTGTTCTGTAGTGAAATCCATGCATTTGCATGTAGCTTTTCTGACCAGTCTGTGAAGTTCTTGGGGCTGGGACCCATATATTTCATCCTTGGGGTGTAACACAATGCCTAGCACAGACTACACACTCAATAAATATCTATTGAGTAAATGAAAAAAAAAAAAAAAAAAGTAGAGTCTGACCGGACTGTAAACAAACAAAGGGACAGTTGTGCATGTATTTGATGTTTCTCTAGAAGACATCATTTTGCTTTGTAGATTCAATAGTGTTCCTTCTTGAGGTCATACTCATGCTCCATGTTGCTATGTGTCAAGAGGCAAAAAGTAGCATCTGCCTTAGATCCAGACTGGAAGATCCCACTGTGTCACCCCATTCAGCGTGGCATTATTTGATACCCATAATGGCCTGGTCATGGCAAGTCATGTAGGTAAATAAAATAAATACTAGTTCTTTCAGCAAATTTTGAGATGGCAAAAGCCCAAGACAAATCCAACTTGCTAATTTGAATGTACCCTTCCTTGGTCCTAAAATGCCCTCCTCTTCATCTCTGAATCTCGAAATCCTACCAAATATCTAACCACCAGTTCAGATTCTGCCTTTTTCATAAAGTTCTATTTCAGGCCATCAGGAACTTCTCCATCTGGCCTCCTGTAGATGTTGAACCTTTGAACAGCCCTCATGGCTCTTACCCATTTTTCTCTTATAATTTTTCATATATATATATATCTTATCTTCTAGAGGTTTAGCTCTTATTGTAAGGAACTTGATGTTTTCTGAGTGCTAGCTGCGTGTGCTGTTTAATTTAATCCTTAAAACGTTTCCGTGATAAATATGAAATTGTCATCTTGCTGATGAAGAGACTGGAGGTCAGAGAAGTGAACTATCTTGACTGTTATCTCCCAGGTAGCTAATGATGGAGACAGATTTTAAAACCAGTTTGGTCTGATGCTAAAGTCCATGTTCTTTCTGTTAACATTGTACAGCTTAAGAACAGGAACAGGAACTACTCATTATGCCCCATAGAGGGTTGAGCTGTAACAAGTTGGGGGAGGTTGTGCCTCTTTACTTCACCCTGTTTGAAGGCCTCAAAAGTTGCTGTGGTCTAACTTTAACTACTTTAACTACTCATGACAACCTGCTCATAGAAGAGAATCTGTGGACCCCTCATTCATATTATCTATATTTTTAAATTAAGAAAATTGATACATAATCTACATGCAGTAAAACGCCAAAATCTTAAATGTACAGCTTGGCGGTTTTTTCCTACATATTGTGCAGTAAAGAGTTAACATAGTAGGCCTGAATTCTATACTTAGAAAGCCCTGCTTGTAAGGTTGGCCCTCATCTGGCACCTAGGAACTTCAGTTTCAGGAGGGTTTGTGTTGTTTCCCTGATGAGAATGGTTCACTCTGTGTGTATGCAAACAATAAGATTTATGCTGAACACTTGACTTTTTTTCTGGGGGTCTGAAGTTTTGGTACATGCTCTGCAGAAGCTGCCTCTGTGACCAGCTCCCAGTAAAAACCCTGGCACTGAGTCTAATGGGTTTCCCTGGGCGACAACATAGCCTATGAAATGAATTTCATAGTTCATTGCTGCAGGAATGAACATCCTGTGTGACATTACGGGGAGAGGACTCTTAGAAGCTTGCTCCTGTTTTACTCTGAACTTTGCTTCATGTGCTTTTTCTCTGCTTTTACTTTTCATCTTTTTTTTCTGTGATAAATGACAGGCATGAGTCTAACTTTATGCTGAGTCCTCCGAGTCCTCCTGGCAAATCATTGAACTGAGAGTGGTCTTGTGGTCCCCTGACTCACATATGTTTACACCTGTGTAACTTATCAATCAGATCAAGATGTAGAACATTTCTGTCATTCCAAAAAGTTTCCTCATGCGTCTTTCCAGTAAAAACCCTTACTTCCAAAAAGAGCTAACCATTATTACTTCCAAAAAGAGCTAACCATTTTTCTGACTTCTGTTGCCACAGATTGCTTTTGCCTGTTCTTGAATTTCAAATCAATGGAACCATAATAGTATGATTCTCATGTTTGACTTCTTTCATTCAAGGTAATGTTTTTTGAAATGCATTAAAAAATCCAATGTATCCAAAATATCCAATAGAATATCTGTTGTAGTGTACATCAGCAGTTCATACATATATATATACACCATAATTTATTCTTTCTTCTGTTGATAGACATTGTGTTGTTTCCAGATTTTGGCTGTTATAAATTATAGCTGTGATGAACATTCTTTTTTTTTTTTTTTTTTTGCGGTACGCGGGCCTCACACTGTTGTGGCCTCTCCCGTTGTGGAGCATAGGCTCTGGACAAGCAGGCTCAGTGGCTATGGCTCATGGGCCCAGCCGCTCCGCGGCATGTGTGATCTTTCCGGACCGGGGCACGAACCCGTGTCCCCTGCATCGGCAGGCAGACTCTCAACCAGTGCGCCACCAGGGAAGCCCTGATGAACATTCTTATATCAACCTTTGAGAGAACATATGCATTCATTTATCTTAGAAAATGTCTAGGATCCAAATTGTTGGATCATAGGGCAGATGCATTTTTACCTGTATTAGAAATTGTCAAACAGTTTTCTAAAGCAGCTGTAACAGTTTACATTCCCACCAGCAGTGTATAAGAGTTCCAGTTGCTCTACATCCTTGCTAGAACTTGATATTATCAGTCTTTTCAATTTTAAGCATTCTAATGGGTATGTAGGGATATCTCGTGGTTTAAATTTGCCTCTCTGATGACAAATGACACTGAGCTTTTTTTCATATTATTATTGGCCATTTGGATATATTTTGTGATGTGATTCATGTTATATTTTGAAATGATTTTTTAAAAAAATTTCTTATTTTGTCCTTAGTTCTATCACTGAATTTCTGAGTTTTTCTAATTCTGATTTATGCTGTTATTTCATATAATTTATCATTTAAAAATTTCCATTAGTTAATTTGAAAAATATTAAGTTACAGCTTTCGTCTGTTCTGTGGTCATTTTTCTGGAGTGCTTTAATTATCTATAGGGATGTTTTCTTGCACCTAATTTTCTATTTCTTATAAAAATATTGTATAGAATTCAACTGTGATTCTTTTCTGTTGCTTATTTTTTTACATGAGATTAGTTTGCCTCAACTTTTAGTAAGAAGGGATGAGTTAGGATAACTTTTCTAGCTCCATTGCTGTGGAGTTCTGTCTTTCTGTTAATTATTGTTTTTGTTCAAAAACATGGTCTCATACTTTTGGATACCTCCTGGTTTTGTTCCTCATCTCCACTTTCTTTGGACCTGCTCTTTTCTTCCCTCTCTTGGTCAGTTTAGGTTCTATTCCCAGGAGTTTCTTCCTCGTGTAGAGCTTTGCTCTGGAAGAACACTTTGGCAAATTCATTTCCACAGTTTGTAAGTCTCAGATTAATCCAGCCTCTTAAACTCTTACTGCCATCCCAGCGCAGTTACCTGCAAACACCCGTTCCAATTCAGCTGCAGTCCTCAAATTGGCTACCCATGCTTTCCAGTCAATATATGTTGGCAATTTTGGAGTTATTTTGTTCTCAGATCTGTTAGATGCCTCCTTACTTTCCTTGGCTTCTTCCGGTATAGATGCTGATACTATATGGGTCTGTGACTTGTTTGCACTTATTCCCATTTTGCATTCATGAGAATAGATGCCTCCTTACTTTCCTTGGCTTCTTCCTGTATAGATGCTGATAGTATATGGGTCTGTGACTTGTTCGCACTTATTCCTATTTTGGGTTCATGAGAATAATTTATTCCTTAACTTATAGATATTGTCTGTGGCTTTTTGGTTTGGCTCTGTTTTTTTTTTTTTTTTTTTTTTTGTGGTATGCGGGCCTCTCACTGTTGTGGCCTCCCCCGTTGCGGAGCACAGGCTCCGGACGCGCAGGCTCCGGACGCGCAGGCTCAGCGGCCATGGCTCACGGGCCCAGCCGCTCCGCGGCATATGGGATCCTCCCAGACCGGGGCACGAACCCGCATCCCCTGCATCGGCAGGCGGACTCTCAACCACTTGCGCCACCAGGGAGGCCCCTTGGCTCTGTTTTTATGGGGTGATTCAGGGAGATTAAAAAACTACACTCTCGGGCTTCCCTGGTGGCGCAGTGGTTGAGAGTCCGCCTGCCAATGCAGGGGACGCGGGTTCGTGCCCCGGTCCGGGAAGATCCCACATGCCGTGGAGCGGCTGGGCCCGTGAGCCATGGCCGCTGAGCCTGCGTGTCCGGAGCCTGTGCTCTGCAACGGGAGAAGCCACAACAGTGAGAGGCCCGCGTACTGCAAAAAAAACAAAACAAAACTATACTCTCTCACGACTATCTTCCTATATTCTATTTTGAATTTAAGCCAGTGTATTATTTTTCAGGATATTTATGTTTTAGGTATTATCTCAAATTACAGAACAGGAAAACACATCTCCAGAGCTCTCAGGGAACAGGTATCGAGTTTTCAACCCCTTGAAATCATACCATGGTAAATTGGTATTTATTGGGCCTGTGCATCAGACTCTTTTGAGAAAGGGGGCTTGGGAAGAATATATAACTCTATGTTTAGTTCTTTTTCTTTTCTTTCTTTTTTTTAAAACAATTCCTCTACTTCCTCCACTTGTTTTCCTTCCTTGATTCGAATTCGTGGGAGTATATTTCACTGTTTTTTTTTTAATGTAAGGGGTGGCTTAGCAAAAGAAACTTCTTAAACTCTTTTCCCACTTCCCAAAGCAACTGTTGACAAAGGTTTGGATTTCAATCCAAACATACAGTGGAACTCATGGGACTGTTTGGAATCTTTGCATAATGAAGTTTCTCTGTGGGATTCTTGCTTTCTTCCCTATCCCATTAGGACTCCTCATATGCTGAATTTAGATAATGAACCTTCTGGTTAGGGATGTGTTTTCCTTATTTCATGGTTAGTGACCAATATTAGAGTGCTACAAGTTAGGGTAACCACATAATCCATTCGTTCTCTAACTTTGTCTACGTAAGAATCACCTGGGATTTTAGATCCCACAAACTGGAGATTCAGATACAGTATTTATAGGGTGGGTCTAGTAATCTGCACAGGATATACATCCCATATGCTGATGCAGCTGGTCAGTCCAGGGACCTCAGTTTGAAAAACAGTAGCATAAGCCAAAACTATTTGCAGCCACCAAACCAAAACTGAGTTTGGCGGCTGTGTTTTCCAAAATAGGCAGTGAAGTTTCAGAAAGAAATGCTTCATGAGGACATTCATTCATTCACTGTTTTAATTAATGTCTTAAATGTTATATATGTGTCAGGGCCTGTGCATATTCATTCTTTTTTTTTTTTTTTTTTTTTTTTTTCCCTTTTTGCGTTATGTGGGCCTCTCACTGTTGTGGCCTCTCCCGTTGCGGAGCACAGGCTCCGGATGCGCAGGCCCAGCGGCCATGGCTCACGGGCCCAGCCGCTCCGCGGCATATGGGATCCTCCCAGACCGGGGCACGAACCCGTATCCCCTGCATCGGCAGGCGGACTCTCAACCACTGCGCCACCAGGGAGGCCCCTATTCATTCTGAAATGAATGAGAGATGGATCTAGACTTTATGGCTGAAATGAGACAAACGTGCAAAAGAATAATCCCAATATGCAAACGTGCAAAGGAATAATCCCAATATAATGTCAAAAGGACAAAAGTGTTGACCCTTGGAATTCTCAAGAGAGGTATCTGTGGCTTTCCAAATTTGCCATGTAATCCCCCCACCCCCCAAATATGTTAGTAATCGAGAGCGAAGAGCAACAATTTCAGTGAGACGTAGAGCCTGGGCTTTTATAGATTCCTTTTCACTAAATGACCTCCACAGGCTACTGTTCCAATTTTGTTCAGTAAAATGATAATTCCATGTCATGGACCTTCTTCTGGTCAATCAAGAATATTAAATTCACAATTGCCAAAGTTTATCTGAGATTAAACTACTGTAGAATAGTGCTTCTTAAATTTAAGCAAGCTTGTCGAAACCCAGATTCCCAGCGCCCACCTCTAGATATAATGATTCAGTAGGTCAGAAGTGGGGCCTATGAAGTCTTGGTTTTAATAATCTCCCAAGTGATGCTATTCCCACTGGTCTAAGGACCACATTTTGAATAGCACAGTTTTAGAAGAGCTGTTGGTAGCACCCAGGAACTGAAATTGAGCAGGACCCTGTGGGGCTCCTGGGCACAGAAGCCTTTCTGTGTCCTTCATTTCTTATTTGTAGGGAATAGACTCCAACCTCCATGACCTTCCCTGAGTCCCAAAAGGGCAGATTCAAACAGTTGCTAATCAGGGAAGGGAGGGGATGCAGAGACAAGAGAGGAGCAGCCAAGAAACAATAGTGCAGCCTTGGGGCAGGGTCCTGGTTCCACCTCAAGGGATACACATAACAATATCTTTGAACTCTTACAGAACTAACCCCCCCCCCCAAAATGGAAGATGTTAGCATTCTTAATTTCCGATTAAAGGAACCAGAGAAGCTCTTCAAGAGACTCCCTGAAGCTGGATTAAAGGAGTGCAAGCCCTGCACACACCCTAATCCTTCTCAGCAATCCCACCCTTGAACCACTGCTATAAAATTCCTCACCAAATCCTCCCGGGTTGGGGACACACAGTTTTTTTTTTTTTTTTTTTTTTTTTTTTTTTCTTTTTGCAGTATGCGGGCCTCTCACTGTTGTGGCCTCTCCCGTTGTGGAGCACAGGCTCCGGATGCGCAGGCCCAGCGGCCATGGCTCACAGGCCCAGCCGCTCCGCGGCATATGGGATCCTCCCAGACCGGGGCACGAACCCGTATCCCCTGCATCAGCAGGCGGACTCTCAACCACTGCGCCACCAGGGAGGCCCGGGACACACAGTTTTTGAGGGCAGGAGCCTGCTGTGTCCCCCTTTGCCTGGCAAAGCAATAAAAGCTGTTCTTTTCTACTTCACCCAAAACTCTGTCTCCGAGATTCGATTCAGCACTGGTGCACAGAGGCCAAGTTTTCAGCATCAGAACTAGTAATTAATATCCTAGACTGGGGAGCGGCATAACATGCGTATGAGGAGGCTCTTCAGAAAGGACCTGGGTCTTGCAAGTTCAGTAGGAGCGCTTAATGTGGGAGAGGGTGAATCATAAGTAAAGAGAGGATTTCCAGGCAGATGGCACAGTATATACAAAGACACAGAGACATAAAACAGCACAAAGTGTACAAGGGGCCTGTCTATAGACAGCTCTCTCTACAGTCTAAAAGCCCACAGTGACTCTGGAGGCGATGAAAAAAACAAAGCTTCTACTTGAGCAGAAGAGGAAATGAAAGCAGTGGAAAAGATAAGCTCCTGCTTGAGCTATAGAGGAAATGAAGACAATGGTATTTGAACCTCAAGGTAGCAAATTGTGCCAAGAGATAGCAGGATGCACCAGTGTATGATGTCCCTTTGAGATATTCCTGAGGAAAGGGTGGGTGGTTTGCTTCCATTAATGAGTTAAGTAGAGTTTTGCGTGTGGGGGGCAGATAATGTTTAGAGCTCCTATTCCACATCTCTGATTCTGTGATATTAAAAATGCATTTAAAATTTGGAGGTACAGGGCCTCCCTGGTGGCGCAAGTGGTTGAGAGTCCGCCTGCCGATGCAGGGGATACGGGTTCGTGCCCCGGTCTGGGAGGATCCCATATGCCGCGGAGCGGCTTGGCCCGTGAGCCATGGCCGCTGAGCCTGCGGGTCCGGAGCCTGCGCGTCCGGAGCCTGTGCTCCGCAGCGGGGGAGGCCACAACAGTGAGAGGCCCGCATACCGAAAAAAAAAAAAAAAAAAAAAAAAAAAAAATTTGGAGGTACAAAAAGGAAAAATACTGTATATGTATTTCTACTTGATTTGACTTGAAACATGCAAAAAACTCTAAACGTCTCCTTGTAATACTTCTGAATGTATGCATTTGTGGCTGCAAGTTCAACTTAGACTGTAACTTCCCAACTGTATTCCTGGATAAAGAATCCTGCAATAAGCCAGTTTCTCATTAGAATGAGCTGCCAGAGAAGGTTGTATTATTGGGCAGCAAAGAGCACTGTCCCTGGTTAATAGATGTAATAATTGGGTGAAAAGGGCTTCCCTGGTGGCGCAGTGGTTGAGAATCCACCTGCCGATGCAGGGGACACGGGTTCGTGCCCTGGTCCGGGAAGATCCCACATGCCGCGGAGCGGCTGGGCCCATGAGCCATGGCTGCTGAGCCTGCGCGTCCAGAGCCTGTGCTCCACAATGGGAGAGGCCACAACAGTGAGAGGCCCGCGTACCGCAAAAAAAAAAAAAAAAAAAAATTGTGTGAAAAGGATGAAAAGGAACATTTCTAATAGCCGTCCCAGTGACTTTCACATTGCTAGGTCTTCATTTCTTTCCCCAGGAGGACTGGTAAGTCTTTTGCAAGAGGAAATAGAGCAACCAAACCAGTTTCTGCATGTGTTCTTAAGAGAAAAATAATACCCACTTTGACCACAAATTTTTCTGATGAAAGATGAATTTTCTGTCTGCTCCCCACTCCCAACAACTGCTTTGTAATTCTGGAGCTTGAAGTACTTCTGTTCTAATAAAAATTTCACCTTATCTCTCAGCAGTAACTAATAGTAGACCCTCGGCATATGTGAATAGCCTGACACACTCTTTCTTTCTTCAGTTTTAACTGTCTAGATCCACAGGCAAAGAAGCACTGCAAGCTCAGCTGCAGAACAAAAGCTAGGGGCTCTTTATTTGATACTGATTGGCTTGGTAAATGGATTTGTCACAGAAATCCTCCCTGAAAGGAAGTGACCCAAGTCTATTGGTTTTATTTATTTATTTTATGCTGCTAAGAATTGGGCTTGACTCTAGTTTTTTAAGAGAGAACCATTACAGATCATTCATTTATTCATTTATTCATTTATGAACATATACTGAACATCTGCTACGTGCCAGCCAATGTGCCAGGCACAGGGTTACTAAGAACAGTAAAACTCAGCTTTAGAACTTTCTTTCTAGAAGGGGAATTAGGTAAGTAACTTTTTCCATTATCTTGAGGTACAAGGAGTCTTTTAAAGTCTACTTGGGGAAGCTCCCCAGACAGGGCAAAATGAAGTCTGGCTCCTTTTTAGGAGGAGAAGTTTGCATTGAAGATAAGGGATTGACTGGGGTCCGGTGATGCCCCTTGTGAAGCTGAGGAAGGCTTACAGGACAGCAGTAATAGCAAATGCAAATTCAAAGGAATGCTGCAGTCTTTGGAAAACTGTAGGTAATTTGGATTGGATTTGGTTTGAGATGGTTGGTGCCAGCAGTTGAAGACAGAGATCCAGGAGGGGCCACCCAGTGACAGAGCTGATACACAGGCATGAGGAAAATCCCTGGGTTCTCTGAAGGGTCTGGATATGTGTGTGTGTTATCTCTATACCCACCCTTCATCTGTGTAATGGGATAACAGTTGTGCTTACTTCATAGGATTGCTGTGAAGATAAAGTGAGATAATGTGTCAAGGTCTTAGCCTGATTATTGCCAATTTTTTGCTTTCCATAAATTGTAGTAATTGCAGTGACAACAGTGATAGTGGCTATTTTTGTTGGTTATGCTGATTATAGTATTTCTGCAGAGTGTTTTCGCTCTGGGCCTGTGAACAATTGTAGGGAATCTGAAAAAGAATCCTGGTGAATTTGTTACATCCCCTGGGGTGGAATGGTAAGATACTACTTGGAGACAGCCAGAGAATTCTGGGTTCCCTCCCTGAGCTGAGGATGAATAAAACCTCGATCAGGACAGTGAGAGTAAAGAGGCAAATTTAATAACAAATCTCTCCCCAAATCTCCACCCCAAACTAGACTGCCGAACTTGACACTGCTTCACTGGTGCTCTCTAGTGGCCAGTAGGAAAAGAACATTTCTTATCAATAGGAGTGGGACTGAATACATTATACAATATATGCAGACCGTGGAATACGATGCAGCCATTTAATTTTATTTTTCTATTATTATTTTTTAAACATCTTTATTGGAGTATAACTGCTTTACAATGTTGTGTTAGTTGCTGCTGTATAACAAAGTGAATCAGCTGTATGTATACCTATATCCCCATATCCCCTCCTTCTTGGGTCTCCCTCCCACCCTCCCTATCCCACCCCTCTAGATGGTCACAAAGCACCGAGCTGATCTCCCTGTGCTATGCGGCTGCTTCCCACTAGCTATCTATTTTACGTTTGGTAGTGTATATATGTCAGTGCCACTCTCTCTTCCCCTTCCTCTCCCCGTGTCCTCAAGTCCATTCTCTACGTCTGCATCTTTATTCCATCCTGCCCCTAGGTTCTTCAGAACCATTTTTTTTCTTTTTTAGATTTCATATATATGTGTTAGCATATGGTATTTGTTTTTCTCTTTCTGACTTACTTCACTATGTACGAATGAATTAGAGCAATCCCAGTCGACTTGGAGGGATTTCCATGAGAAGCTGAGGGAGAAAAGCAGCTTGCAAAAAAGCATAAATAATGTGCACTCCCTCTTGTAAAACAATGCCCCCCAAACTTGTCATTATGATGTATAGATGTGTATGTATAAATATGTATATGATTAAATAGAATTATGTGAGCATAAATAATATATGAAAGGATATGGACTAAGTTTTAACAGTGAATTCCCTTGGGGTGGGAACAAGGGCTGATATGTATAGAGGGAAGATAAAAGCTTGAAAAAGTCAAACAACAACAAAAACATCCTACATTTATGCATTTACATAAAATCCTGTCTGAATATATACATATCCATAAATAAAAGTTAATTTACAAGTAAGTAATCCAGATGATGGAATTTGTGAAGATAATTTCCCAGAAAAGCAAAATTCTATGGAAAACACTCATCTGTTTATAGCTTTTTATTTAGTGACTTTTTTTTTTTTGCAAAAGCCTAAAATGACCACTCTTAAATTATGGTGTTATAGAAGTTCAGTGTATACAGTAGGGTTTATTGAGCTATTTCTAAAGTTCAAACAGTGCAAAGTTTGCTTTCTGCAATACCCAGGTTTTGCCTCCTACCATAAAAGTGTGAAAACAGTCTCAAGTCTGACCCTGATACTGTGTTTTTTTCCATCTGTAGCAGCCTTCACATGTGATAAAATGATGTTTGTGATTGTTTGCTTGTCTTGAAGTGCCTATTCTTCACTTTCATGTGAAGGGTAATAAAAATCTATCTGAAGATGCTAATTGAAATACATAGTAATAGCAATATGGTGTAGTGGAAAGTTACCAGACTTTGATCTCAGCTCTGTCACTCCCTATGTATGTAAACCTTGGCAAGTTATTATATTTCTGCTCTTCAGCTTCCTTATTTGCAAAATGGGGATTAAAAATAGGGGCATAACTCATAGGTTTGTTGTGAGGATTGAATGAGATAATTAAGGTAAAGTGTTTAGCAATATTCCTGGCACAGGGTAGTCATTCATTCATCTATCCATTCATTCATTCATTCAAGAAATAGTTACTGAGGGCCTACTATGTATCAGGCTTTGTGCTGTTGTGTGGATATCCATTGCTACCTCTAGAGATCTGTTTTGTTTGTGAAAGGTGGAGTTTTAACCTAACAAAATCTGTGCCTTCCACTTTCGAGCCTTATTTCAAAAGTTTTTGTGTCATTAGTGTCCCTTGCCAAAGTCCCAGAAGTTGGTTGGTATGGGGAGAAGAAAGTTGGCATACCACTGCAGCGTTCTCCAGCCCTATATGCTTCAGGCAAGAATCCCTTCTATTTAGGATAATAATGAGGCACTAGGGCTTCCCTGGTGGCGCAGTGGTTGAGAGTCCGCCTGCCGATGCAGGGGATACGGGTTCGTGCCCCGGTCCAGGAAGATCCCACATGCCGCGGAGCGGCTGGGCCCGTGAGCCACGGCCGCTGAGCCTGTGCGTCCGGAGCCTGTGCTCTGCAACGGGAGAGGTCACAACAGTGAGAGGCCAGCGTACTCCAAAAATATAAAAATAAAAAAATAAAAAATGAGGCACTAATTTCAATTCACTACAATTTAATATATACCAACTATGTGTGTCATTATACAAATTTCTGGGAAATAAAAAAGTATTAAAACAGAGTTCTGATTCAGAAGAGGAGAGATTCATATAATAACTGTTATTTTTTAGTATTCTTCTTTCCTGGAAGGCAGTAAAGTAACCTTGGATGCTAACAGTTGGAAAGAATGCAGTCTAAAGAAACCTCCGATCCTGCCAAAAACTATTTTAGTACAGTTTTCCTCCATTGCTGCTTTCTGCTCAACTCCAGTGATTCTGGGACCACACAGTAAAATCTTCACCATTTTAGCCCTAAGAGAACCAAACAGTCCTGCTGCTGTGCTTGTCTGAATATCTAATCTCCTTGAGTACTGTGTACTTACCTTTATTCATTTCTACTCTCAGATCTTGAATGAAGTGTCTTCTTGGTAGAACTTAGGTCACATGTAAAGCCCCAGGTAAAAGGGATGCATAGAAATGAAGCGTTAGCTTTCCACCCTCTGTTATACAGAAAAGCATGATAAAGGGGTTGGCATTAGGAATTTAGTGAGCAAGTTTGTAATACCTTCCACAGTCTACCTCTTTGGCTAGGTCCACAAAGACCTATAATTGAACTTCAAAACAATAATGGCAACAAGAACACTTTCTTGAAAAACGTAATGCAACTGTTTCTTACCCTCATCCCAAAGGGGGGAATCAAAGTCTCACCAGTTTAATGCAAATATCTTTTTTAAATAGCTTTTAAAAAATTAACTAATTAATCTTTTTTGCATTTGGTCTTCGTTGCTGCGTGCGGGCTTTCTCTAGTTGCAGTGAGCGGGGGCTACTATTCGTTGCGGTGCATGGGCTTCTCATTTGCAGTGGCTTCTCTTGTTGTGGAGCACGGGCTCTAGGTGCACAGGCTTCAGTAGTTGTGGCACACAGGCTCAGTAGTTGTGGCTTGTGGGCTCTAGAGTGCAGGCTTATTAATTGTGGCACATGGGCTTAGTTGCTCTGCAGCATGCGGGATCTTCCCTGACCAGGGATCGAAACTGTCACCTCCGCATTGACAGGCGGATTCTTAACCACTGCACCACCAGGGAAGTCCCTAATGCAAATATTTTGATGTACATTTATCCTTTAGTTCAGAATTTGGCAAACTACAGCTTCCAGGTTAAATTCAGCCACCACTCTTTTTTTTTTTTTTTTTTTTTTTTTTGCGGTACGCAGGCCTCTCAGTGCTGTGGCCTCTCCCGCCGCGGAGCACAGGCTCCGGACGCGCAGGCCCAGCGGCCATGGGTCACGGGCCCAGTGCTCTGCGGCACGTGGGATCTTCCCGGACCGGGGCACGAACCCATGTCCCCTGCATCGGCAGGCGGACTCTCAACCACTGCGCCACCAGGGAAGCCCTCATTTTTTTTTGTAAATAAAATTTTATTGGAACACAGCCATACTCATTTGTTTAAATATTGTCTGTGGCTGCTTTTGTGCTCCAGTAGCCGAGTTGAGTAATTGCTGTTGATACAGTATGACTTGAAGAGCCTAAAATATTCACTGTTGGAGCCTTTACAGAAAAAGTTTGCTGACCCCTATTCTAGCCAATTGTAATCCAGTTTTGATATCCCCTAACTAAATTGTTAAAGTAATTACCATGAATGCACCACATATGAAATAAAAGGGGAAAGGGAAATTTTTTAAAAAGAAAAGCTTAGTTAACATATTTGAGCAATATGAGTGTATGCTATGGTCATCATTTCTACAACACATTAACAATTTCTTTTTCTCACTTCCCATTCTTTTACCCTCAGTGAGGGTATAATACCCCGGCAGAATAACCCATGCTTTCATTTTTAAGGATCTGCGCCTCAGTGGTCCTGTCTCTATGCAGTTGTTGCAGTTGCTCATTGACTATTACTACTGAACATGGCAGTACTAGGAGGATCCAAAGGAGTCATTGGCTTCTAGACATGTGCTTCTCTGTTTACGTTGTAGAGAAACAACCTTCTTCCCTTTTGATTATTAGGGTCTGTTACCTCAACCAACAAAGTAATCCCCCAGCCCTTTCTCCAACACATTGCGGAGACTGAGGAGCTCAAAATGATCAGGTAGCATTCTTACCTTCTTGATCAGTGGAACTATTTGCCATCAAAAGTTGTCCTTCCCTGAGGTGCTAAGATCGCTACACAAACTGAGCCCAAAGACACAAGATTGGAAAACAAAAATTTTGTCAGGAGTTTATTAGAGGTAATGCTGAGAAATTCCATTCTAACTTTTACCCCTCTAACCCTTGTTATGGGCTGAATTGTGTCCCCTCAAACATTTATATGTTGAAATCCTAACCCCTAGTACCTCAGAACGTGACTGTATTTGGAAAGAGGATCTTTACAGATGAAATCAAGTTAAAATGAATTCATTAAGGGGTGCATTAATCCAAGATGATGGGTGTCCATATAAGAAGAGGAAATTTGGACACAGTCACATATAGAAGGAAGATGATGTGATGACACGGGGATAAGACAGCCATCTACAAGTCAGTGATAGAGATCTGTAACAGATCCTTTTCTCATGGCCCTCAGAAGGAACCAACCCTGCCAACACCTTGATCTCAGACTTCTAACCTCCAGCAATACAAGAAAATTTCTGTTGTTTAAGCCACCCAGTCTATGTTACTATGTTACATTATGATGGCAGCCCATATATTTTGGCTATGGGTGAAACAGTGCCATGTATTATTTACTTGTTTAGAACAAACTGTAGGAGAGCAACCCAAACTCC
This sequence comes from Mesoplodon densirostris, assembly GCF_025265405.1. Lineage (NCBI taxonomy): Eukaryota > Metazoa > Chordata > Mammalia > Artiodactyla > Ziphiidae > Mesoplodon > Mesoplodon densirostris. The sequence continues at coordinate 79,607,791 of NC_082666.1, read as the reverse complement.
CAGCTAATGTTATGACTCTTTAGTAGGCAATTCCACTATTTAATAAAATCAATTGCTTTTGAGTGATGGAGGACATCATAAGATCAGTGACTCCTGTGAGTGGCACCCATTGCTGTAGTTCTTTCGCTATAAGATTGAATTCATTAGTCAGAAGCAATATTTTGTGGTCTCCTTTAATGAGGGAGTCCAAGGGTGGTGATGTTGGCATAAGCATGGGTGGCAGGGAAGGCAAATCCATATCCAGGATAAATGTCTATTTCAGAGAAGACAAATTACTTCCTCCACTGCACCAGGTGCCTGGCCGATCTCCCAGAGGTATGGTGCTAGCAGCTGGTTTCTGTGATTGGAATTTTGGATTGTCATCAATGGTATTAGCCAGATAAACCTTGGTGGTGTTATACCAGTGCATGCTTTCCATTCTTGCCACTATTGTTACTTGATAGATGAGCCTATTGAAAAGTGTCTGGATAAAGATGCCAACTGACGTCCACAGAGTAAGTCATCTTGTCCACATAATTATTGTTCAATGCTATAAGGAGGGGATTTTGGATGAGTATTGGTATATATATATATGTAATAATACTTGGTTCATTCTGAAAATATACATATACTTATTTCCTGATACCTAGTCATCAATTTAAGTCCATGACCATCCAGACAAACCATTAGCCACAACCTTCTGTGAATTATTGTAGATCTGAGTCCCCAGGCATTTGTCCTCTAGGCATTTTCCATCTGCTGTCCTTAGGGCCAGGCCTGATTAAGGCTGTAATTATGCGGTAGTCCATTTATGGCTGATGCCAGTATATTGAACAAGACCATTTGTGAGTCAAGCTAATATATTTTTTTCCCCTCTTTGATAAACTTCTGAAAGGCAGCTTCCCACCAGGTCATATATGTGGCAGTATAGGAGAAGTAGGCATATTAGAAGTATTGATATAAAAATATATGCTCATGCAACTTATTTGTGCTTTCATAACATACTTGAGCCTGATATTAAATATAAAACTTCATTGATTATGAGGTGCTGCTGGGCACACTCAAGTTTATGGCTTGGTGGATCAATAACCCCAATTTATCATATGTATTTCAGATCTCATGGTTACTTTGTGTTTCATTGTCCATGTTCTCAGGGTCCAGGACCAAGTCAGAAATTTTATTTTAGAAGGAAAATAGTAATTTGCTAAAAAGTTCATGTTTTTTTCCCAAATTCCAAAAAGCTTACACTGTGATACTTCTTTTTAAACTTGCTTCAATTACCACAAAACATCCTGGTTTATGATAGATATTTTAAGCATCTTTGAATTTGTTGGTTCATACAGGCCAATTGGCAGAATTCTTTGCTTGTGGGTTTTTTTTTTTTGGCTCTTTTTTTTTTAACATCTTTATTGGAGTATAATTGCTTTACAATGTTGTATTAGTTTCTGCTGTATGACAAAGTGAATCAGCTATATGTATACATATATCCCCATATCCCCTCCCTCTGCGTCTCCCTCCCACCCTCCCTATCCCACCCCTCTAGGTGGTCACAGAGCACCGAGCTGGTCTCCCTGTGCTATGTAGCTGCTTCTCACTAGCTAGCTATTTTACATTTGGTGGTGTATATATGTCAGTGCTACTCTCTCACTTCGTCCCAGCTTACCCTTCCGCCTCCCCATGTCCTCAGGTCCATTCTCTACATCTGTGTCTTTATTCCTGTCCTGCCCCTAGCTGCCCCTAGGTTCATCAAAACCATTTTTTTTAGATTGCATATATGTGTTAGCATACGGTATTTGTTTTTCTCTTTCTGACTTACTTCACTCTGTATGACAGACTCTAGGCCCATCCACCTCAGTACAAATAACTCAGTTTCATTTCTTTTTATGCTTGAGTAATATTCCATTGTATATATGTGCCACATCTTCTTTATCCATTCATCTGTTGATGGACACTTAGGTTGCTTCCATGTCCTGGCTATTGTAAATAGTGCTGCAATGAACATTGTGGTACATGACTCTTTTTTTTTTTTTTTTTCTTTTTGCGGTATGCGGGCCTCTCACTGTTGTGGCCTCTCCCGTTGCGGAGCACAGGCTCCGGACGCGCAGGCTCAGCGGCCATGGCTCACGGGCCCAGCCGCTCCGCGGCATGTGGGATCCTCCCAGACCGGGGCACGAACCCGTATCCCCTGCATCGGCAGGCGGACTCTCAACCACTGCGCCACCAGGGAGGCCCACATGACTCTTTTTAAATTATGGTTTTCTCAGGGTATATGCCCAGTAGTGGGATTGCTGGGTCATATGGTAATTCTATTTTTAGTTTTTTAAGGAACCTCCATACTGTTCTCCATAGTGGCTGTAACAATTTACATTCCCACCAACAGTGCAAGAGGGTTCCCTTTTCTCCACATTCTCTCCACGATTTATTGTTTGTAGATTTTTTGATGATGGCCATTCTGACTGGTATGAGGTAATACCTCATTGTAGTTTTGATTTGCATTTCTCTAATAATTAGTGATGTTGAGCATCCTTTCATGTTTGTTGGCAGTCTGTATATCTTCTTTGGAGAAATGTCTGTTTAGGTCTTCTGCCCATTTCTGGATTGGGTTGTTTGTTTTTTTGATACTGAGCTGCATGAACTGCTTGTATATTTTGGAGATTAATTCTTTGTTTATTACTTCATTTGCAAATATTTTCTCCCATTCTGAGGGTTGTCCTTTCGTCTTGTTTATGGTTTCCTTTGCTGTGCAAAAGCTTTGAAGTTTCATTAGGTCCCATTTGTTTGTTTTTATTGCCATTTCTCTAAGAGGTGGATCAAAAAGGATCTTGCTGTGATTTATGTCATAGAGTGTTCTGCCTACGTTTTCCTCTAATAGTTTTATAGTGTCTGGCCTTACATTTAGGTCTTTAATCTGTTTTGAGTTTATTTTTGTGTTTGGTGTTAGGGAGTGTTCTAATTTCATTCCTTTACATGTAGCTGTCCAGTTTTCCGAGCACCACTTATTGAAGATGCTGTCTTTTCTCCATTGTATATTCTTGCCTCCTTTATCAAAGATAAGGTGACCATATGTGTGTGGGTTTATCTCTGGGCTTTCTATCCTGTTCCACTGATCTATATTTCTGTTTTTGTGTTAGTACCATACTGTCTTGATTAATGTAGCTTTATAGTATAGTCTGAAGTTAGGGAGCCTGATTCCTCCAGCTCTGTTTATCTTTCCCAAGATTGCTTGGGCTTTTCAGGGTCTTTTGTGTTTCAATACAATTGTGAAATTTTTTTGTACTAGTTCTGTGAAAAATGCCAAATGGTAGTTTGATAGGGATTGCATTGAATCTCTAGATTGCTTTGGGTAGTATAGTCATTTTCACAGTGTTGATTCTTCCAATCCAAGAACATGGTATACCTCTCCATCTGTTTGTATCGTCTTTAATTTCTTTCATCAGTGTCTTATCGTTTTCTGCATACAGGTCTTTTATCTCTTAGGTAGGTCTATTCCTAGGTATTTTTTTCTTTTTGTTGCAATGGTAAATGGGAGTGTTTCCTTCATTTCACTTTCAGATTTTTCATCATTAGTGTATAGGAATGCAAGAGATGTCTGTGCATTAATTGTGTACCCTGCTGCTTTACCAGATTCATTGATTAGCTCTAGTAGTTTTCTGGTAGCATCTTTAGGATTCTCTATGTATAGTATCATGTCATCTTCAAACAGTGACAGCTTTACTTCTTCTTTTCCGATTTGGATTCCTTTTATTTCTCTTTCTTCTCTGACTGCTATGGCTAAAACTTGCAAAACTATGTTGAATAATATTGGTGAGAGTGGGCAACCTAGTCTTGTTCCTGATACTAGAGGAAATGATTTCAGTTTTTCACCACTGAGAACAATGTTGGCTGTGGATTTGTCATATATGGCCTTTATTATGTTGCGGTAAGTTCCCTCTGTGCCTACTTTCTGGAGAGTTTTTATCATAAACTGGTGTTGAATTTTGTTGAAAGCTTTTTCTGCATCTATTGAGATGATCATATGGTTTTTATCCTTCAGTTTGTTAATATGGTGTATCACATTGATTGATTTGCATATATTGAAGAATCCTTGCATTCCTGGGATAAACCCCACTTGATCATGGTGTATAGTCCTTTTAATGAGCTGTTGGATTCTGTTTGCTAGTATTTCACTGAGGATTTTTGCATCTGTGTTCATCAGTGATATTGGCCTGTAGTTTTCTTTTTTTGTGACATCCTTGTCTGGTTTTGGTATCAGGGTGATGGTGGCCTCGTAGAATGAGTTTGGGAGTGTTTCTCACTCTGCTATATTTTGGAAGAGTTTGAGAAGGATAGGTGTTAGCTCTTCTCTAAATGTTTGATAGAATTCGCCTGTGAAGCCATCTGGTCCTGGGCTTTTGTTTGTTGGAAGATTTTTATTCACAGTTTCAATTTCAGTGCCTGTGATTGACCTGATTATATTTTCTATTTCCTCCTGGTTCAGTCTCAGAAGGCTGTGCTTTTCTAAGAATTTGTCCATTTCTTCCAGGTTGTCCATTTTATTGGCATATAGTTGCTTGTAATAAGCTCTCATGATCCTTTGTATTTCTGCAGTGTCAGTTGTTAGTTTTCCTTTTTCATTTCGTATTTTGTTGATTTGAGTCTTCTCCCTTTTTTTCTTGATGAATCTGGCTAATGGTTTATCAATTTTGTTTATCTTCTCAGCGAAGCAGCTTTTAGTTTTATTGATCTTCGCTGTTGTTTCCTTTATTTCTTTTCCATTTATTTCTGATCTTTATGATTTCTTTCCTTCTGCTAACTTTGGGGTTTTTTTTGTTCTTCTTTTTCTTATTGCTATAGGTGTAAGATTAGGTTGTTTATTTGAGATTTTTCTTGTTTCTTGAGGTAGGATTGTATTGCTATAAACTTCCGTCTCTTAGAACTGCTTTTGTTGCCTCCCATAGGTTTTGGCTTGTCGTGTTTTCATTATCATTTGTTTCTACGTATTTTTTAATTTCCCCTTTGATTTCTTCAGGGATCTCTTGGTTATTTAGTAGCATATTGTTTAGCTTCCATGTGTTTGTATTTATTACAGTTCTATCCTGTAATTGATATCTAGTCTTATAGCCTGTGGTTGGAAAGGATACTTGATACAATTTCAGTTATCTTAAATTTACCAAGGCTTGATTTGTGACCCAAGATATGATCTATCCTGGAGAGTGTTCCATGAGCACTCGAGAAGAAAGTGTGTTCTGTTGTTTTTGGATGGAATGTCCTATAAATATCAATCAAGTCCATGTTGTTAAATGTGTCATTTAAAGCTTGTATTTCCTTATTTATTTTCATTTTGTATGATCTGTCCATTGGTGAAAGTGGGGTGTTAAAGTTCCGTACTATTAGTGTGTTACTGTCTATTTCCCCTTTTATGGCTGTTAGCATTTGCCTTAAGTATTGAGGTACTCCTATGCTCGGTGCATAAATATTTACAATTGTTATATCTTCTTCTAGGATTGATCCCTTGATCATTATGTAATGTCCTTCTTTGTCTCTTGTAATAGTCTTTATTTTAAAGTCTCTTTTGTCTGATATGAGAATTGCTACTCCAGCTTTCTTTTGGTTTCCATTTGCATGAAATATCTTTTTCCATCCCCTGACTTTCAGTCTGTATGCGTCCCTAGGTCTGAAGTGGGTCTCTTGTAGACAGCATATATAGGGGTCCTGTTTTTGTATCCATTCAGCCAGGCTGTGTCTTTTGGTTGAAGCAGTTAATCCATTTACATTTAAGGTAATTATCAATATGTATGTTCCTATTCCCATTTTCTTAATTGTTTTGGGTTTGTTTTTGTAGGTCTTTTCCTTCTCTTGTGTTTCCTGCCTAGAGAAGTTCCTTCAGCATTTGTTGTACAGCTGGTTTGGTGGTGCTGAGTTCTAACTTTTTCTTGTCCGTAAAGGTTTTAATTCCTCAGTTGAATCTGAATGAGGTCCTTGCTGGGTAGAGTAAACTTGGTTGTAGGTTTTTCCCTTTCATCACTTTAAATATGTCCTGCCACTCCCTTCTGGCTTGCAGAGTTTCTGCTGAAAGATCAGCTGTTAACCTTATGAGGAGTCCCTTGTGTGTTACTTATTGCTTTTCCCTTGCTGCTTTTAATATTTGTTCTTTGTATCTAATTTTTGATAGCTTGATTAATATATGTCTTGGCATGTTTCTCCTTGTATTTATCCTGTATGGGACTCTCTGCGCTTCCTGGACTTGATTGACTGTTTCCTTTACCATATTAGGGAAGTTTTTAACTATAATCTCTTAAAATATTTTCTCAGACCCTTTCTTTTTCTCTTCGTCTTCTGGGTCCCCTATATTTCTAATGTTGGTGCATTTAATGTTATCCTAGAAGTCTCTGAGACTGTCCTCAGTTTTTTTCATTCTTTTTTCTTTATTCTGCTCTGTGGTAGTTATTTCCACTATTTTATCTTCCAGGTCACTTATCCATTCTTCTGCCTCAGTTATTCTGCTATTGATTCCTTCTAAAGAACTTTAGATTTCATTTATTGTGTTGTTCATCATTGTTTGTTTGCTGTTTAGTTCTTCTAAGTCTTTGTTAAACATTTCTTGTATTTTCTCCATTCTGTTTCCAAGATTTTGGATCATCTTTACTATCATTACTCTGAAATCTTTTTCAGGTAGACAGCCTGTTTCCTCTTCATTTGTTTGGTCTGGTAGGTTTTTACCTTGCTCCTTCATCTGCGGTATATTTCTCTGTATTCTCATTTTGTTTAACTTACTTTGTTTGGGGTCTCTTTTTCGCAGGCTGCAGGTTCATAGTTCACGTTGGTTTTGTTGTCTGCCCGGGTGGGTGAGGTTGGTTCAGTGGCTTGTGTAGGCTTCATGGTGGAGGGGACTGGTGTCTGTGTTCTGGTGGGTGGGGCCGGATCTTGTGTCTCTGGAGGGCAGGGCTGCGTCCGGTGGTGTGTTTTGGGGTGTCTGTGAGCTTATTATGATTTTAGGCAGCCTCTCTGCTAATGGGTGGGGTTGTGTTCCTGTCTCGCTAGTTGTTCGGCATGGCATGTCCAGCACTGTAGCTTGCTGGCCGTTGGGTGGAGCTGGGTCTTAGCGTTGAGATGGAGATCTCTGGGAGAGCTCTTGTTGATTAATATTACATGGGGCCAGGAGGTCTCTGGTGGTCCAGTGTCCTGGACTCGGCTCTCCCACCTCAGAGGCTCAGGCCTGACACCAGGCTGGAGCACCAAGATTATGTCATACACATGTCTGCTAGTGTTGGAGGGTCTCCTGTGGCTCACTGTGGGACAAGGACACTGGCAGCAGAAGTTCTGGAAGTACTCCTTGGCGTGAGCCCTCCAAGAGTCAGTTGGCAGAATTCCTTGCCCTACAACTACAGTTGACCCTTGAATGACATGGGTTTGAACTTTAGGTCTTTAATCCATTTTGAGTTTATTTTTGTACATGGTGATAGAGAATTTCTAATTTCATTATTTTACGTGTAGCTGTCCAGTTTTCCCAGCACCACTTATTTGAAAAGACTGTCTTTTCTCCATTGTATATTCTTGCCTCCTTTGTTGTAGATTAAGTGTAGATTGATCGTAAGTGTGTGGGTTTATTTCTGGGTTTTCTATTCTGTTTCATTGATCTATATGTCTGTTTCTGTGGCAGTACCATATTCTTTTGATTACTGTAGCTTTGTAGTACAGAGAACAAAATTTTAAAATTTGTTTGGAAACTCAAAAGACCCTGAATAGCCAAAACAGTCTTGAAAAAGAAGATGGAGCTGAAGGAATCATGCTCCCTGACTTCAGACAACTCTTTTTAAAGTAACATGATAAAGTCTTCAAGTGAGGCAGCAGAAGTCTTATCAAACAGTGCAGTAAAGGCTACTTTTGCTGATAAGAGAGGCTCAGTGGGGTTTAAGAGAATGGGTAACCTGAAGTCTTCCAAATTCCCCCCATTTCCCTCTTTCTATTTTTGAGGTCTTACTCTTTGCAAATTAGTGCCCTAACTCTCCTATAAGACTTTTTTTTTTTTTTTTTTTTTTTTGCGGTATGCGGGCCTCTCACTGTCGTGGCCTCCCCCGTTGCGGAGCACAGGCTCCGGACGCGCAGGCTCCGGACGCGCAGGCTCAGCGGCCATGGCTCACGGGCCCAGCCGCTCCGCGGCATATGGGATCCTCCCAGACCGGGGCACGAACCCGTATCCCCTGCATCGGCAGGCGGACTCTCAACCACTTGCGCCACCAGGGAGGCCCTGGACCTTAATTAGTTTTAGATGAGGTCATGAGGGTGGAGTTGCCATGATGGGACTAGTGTTCTTATAAGAAGAGGGACCAGATCTTTCTCTCTCGCTCTCTCTCTCTGCCATGTGAGGACACGATGAGACAGAAGCTCTCTGCAAGCCAGGAAGAGGGCCTTCACCAAGGAACCAAATTGGCTGGCACCTTGATCTTGGACCTTCCAAATTCTAGAACTTGGAGAAAATAAATCTGTTGTTTAAACACCCAGTTTTTGGTATTTTATTATGGCAACGGAAGCACGCTAACACAATAACCAACATTAAATTCCCATTTCCTTAAAGGATCCATTTTTTGTAAGCATTTCTGGTACAAATTCCCATATGGACCAGTATTATTAGTTTCAGACAACAGAATCTACTTTAAGTTGTTTATACAGAAAGTGATTAATTTTAGAGCATTATGTAACATGCCAAATTTGTAGGAGGGCCAGGGAGCTAAGTTTGGATATACTGTACAATCAGGAAAAACATAAGTGTAGAGAAACTCTAAACCACCTTGGGATTGTTTTAATGGAAACTTTCCTGTTGCTGTTGCATATGCTCCTTGACATTTATGACAGCAGTGGCATGAGAGTAGAACCTCAGCCACAGTTACTGCCGGAAAGCCAAATGCCTCTTCTTGTCAAAAGTTCTGATCTCCCTTTGGGGCTGCCACCTACCATTGGTTATGCATTACAAGTCTCTAAAAGGTATTTCTACAAGAGAATGTTGTAACATTTTCTTCTACAAGAAGCAGGACAAGGTGTCTTCCAAGAATTCGCTTGAATCCTATGTATTCAACATGAAAGCAACTGTTGAAGGTGAAAAATTTCAAGGCATGATCAACAATAAGGACAAATAGAAAATTCTTGACAAGTGTGAAATCATCAGCTGGCTTGATAAGAACTAGACTGCAGAGAAGGAGGAATTTGAACATCTGCAGAAAGAGCTGGAAAAAGTCTGCAACCCCATCATTACCAAGCTGTACCAGAGTGCAGGAGGCATGCTAGGAGGAATGGCTGGGGGTTTCTCTGGTGGTGGAGCTTCTCCATCTGGTGATGCCTCCTCTAGGCCCACCATTGAAGAGGTTGAATAAGCCAGCCTGAGCATAGATTTAGCATTGTTCCACACAAAACATTGAAGGACCCAAATTTGTAGCAAATTCCATGGCAGTTTTAAATTTCAGCTGCTATAGTAAATAATGGGGCATTCTTGATACTTGAATATGGAAAATGTGCACTGGGAAAGGAAATAACATTGCACTTTATAAGCACTGTTTTATAAGTGGAAAATGCAATGCCTTAAATAAAACTGTATTTAAAATTGATACCAAAAATTTGTTATGTATTTTAAGTCTTTGAAATATATTTCTATAAGAGAATCTTGTAAATTTCTACAAGAGAACCTGGCTGATGTAGATATTAGCTTTTTAGCACATGAAGGGGCATACTAGAAAGAACCTGAGGTGGGTGTTGAGTGTACCAATCTGTAGTATCTTCTGCAGCTTCCATGAAGTCTAATGAAAAATAATTGTGAAGACTTAAATATGTAAGATTGTCAGTCTGGTCTTTTGTTACCCAGTTTAAATACTCAGAAAGACCCTCTATTTGGGGAATATAATCTAGAGTTATTAACTGAGTCTCTGTGGGGAAACAATTCATTATTCTAACTTCATTCTATGAGAGACACACAAAAGTATCATCCTGCTATTTTAAGGAGCTGCCCATTAGAAGTATGTTATTGGACCTGAATGCCTCATTTGCTGACTATAAGGATAAGCCATCCTTTGTAAGGATCCTTAAGGGAAAACTGGCTATCGGAGAGGAAAACTAGGTTGAAACTCTAGCTCTTTTTCTTTTTTCAAGCCTATATATGTTTCTCAGTTCTCTAAGATCTAGTTGAATAGCTCAGGACTTTGTTATTGCTTTCTCAGCAAGGAGAAAATCATAGCACAGGTTGACAGGCTGTAGCCACTTGTCTCCCTCTGTGGTCCTTCTGGAATTTGTTTTTCCAATGGTATGCCAATTCCTTTTTAACCATCCTAACATTGAAGTGTGTTTAGCAGTGAATGCTGTTTTCTGGTAATCTTTCATCTTCTGTGAAAAAGCAATTTGTCTTCTCAAATAAACTGCAAGGGGCTCTTGTCCTCCCACATGCCATTTTCTCACATTCTTCTTAGGTCTGAGGGTTGAAAAAAGATCTACAATATTTCTGCAAAAATACTATTAAAATGCATCTCTGAGAGCTTCAGTGTCTCTAATAGGAGTGACGTGGTCTTTGGCTAAGGCCAAGAGCTAAGGGGTGACTGTATGTTTCAACTCCTGAAAAAGAAACATGAAAAAACCCACACCTACTCAGGAACATTGTTCAGGCAGTGAGGAGGAACTGTGGACCATATTTTAAAGAGAAATGTATTCTGCCTAGGAGAGAAATGTTTGGGCAAAAAACTGCTCAGGGGGTAATGATGGTCTGGCTCACTTTGTTAAGAAATAGTAAATATTCTTTTTGGAAGGAAAAGAAATGACCTTTAGAAAGAGGAATTTAGAACAGAGGTTTTTGAATTGAGTCTGACTTGAGTCCAAATTCTGACTATTCCATTTACTGCCTATCTAAGTTTGGGCAAGTTATTATCTTTTTGAAACATGGGTTTCCACATCAGTATAATGGGTATAAGTATGAATAGCTGTCTATAAAAATATTGTCAGGATTAAATGTAACAATGTGTAAAAATATTTTAGTGCCTGGACATACCTAGTAGCTATTATTATTATTACTGGTGATTTTTTAAGTATCCTGAACAATGTAAGACTGCATAGGAACATTCAGCTGGAGAGCTTTTTCAGGTGTATATAATTGATCTCATAGTTTTGTGTGTTTGTAAATAAAATAATTAACATATTGAACCTTTATATGACAGAGAATGCTGGTTATCAACACAGTATCTTTTTTTTTCTTTTTTTCTTTTTTGGCTGCATTGGGTCTTTGCTGCTGCATGCAGGCTTTCTCTAGTTGTGGCGAGCAGCGGCTACTCTTCGTTGTGGTGCACAGGCTTTTCATTGAGGTGGCTTCTCTTGTTGTGGAGCACGGGCTCTAGGCGCGCGGGCTTCAGTAGTTGCAGCATGTGGGCTCAGTAGTTGTGGCTCGCGGGCTCTAGAGCGCAGGCTCAGTAGTTGTGGCGCACGGGCTTAGTTGCTCTGCGGCATGTGGGATCTTCCTGGACCAGAGATCAAACCCGTGTCCTCTGCATTGACAGGCGGATTCTCAACCACTGCGCCACCAGGGAAGTCCCTCAACACAATATCTTTTCTCCCATTTCCCTGACAAAGTCCTAATGTGCCCTGCTAAAAACTAGCATTCTTGCAGCTAGAAGTGGTGATGTGATACAGCTCTGACCAAGGAAAAGAAAGTAGATGTCTTGGGTGATTTCTGGAAAAGTTTTCCTTTCATGATAGTGCTGCTTCCTCTTTCTTCTTGTCACTTCCTTGTTCTGCGTTTTGATCAGAAGGTTCAGATGAGGATAGAGGTAGAGTTACATCTTGAGGCCACAGGGAGACAATGAGGTTGAGGGCCCCACTCACTGAGGCTGGCAGAGCAGAGAAAAAGAAGTAACTTGGGACAACCAATGACACTGTGGAGATGTTGCCTTGGACCACCTCAAGTTGATATTTTTTGAGGGACAGTAAATTCTTATTTGGTAATTCCTGCATAGAGTTTCTGTTATATGCAACTGACATATGCTGCTTGCTGGCAGCATGCTACTTGCTTTTCATGAATGATCTGATATAACTCTAAAAACAGCCCTATCCTATGAAGTACAAATATTACTCTCATTTAAGAGATTATGAAAGCTCAGAATCATTAAGTGATTCATCTATGGTCACATGGCCAGTACGTGGAAGAGCAAAGATTTAAACCAAGGCAGTCAAACTTCAGAACCAGTTTATCTATTTATACCTTCATTTCACTATATAATGGATTTCAGATTGCTTTCAAGAAATATATACAATAGGGGCTTCCCTGGTGGCGCAGTGGTTGAGAGTCCGCCTGCCGATGCAGGGGACACGGGTTCGTGCCCCGGTCCGGGAAGATTCCACATGCCGCAGAGCGGCTGCGCCCGTGAGCCATGGCCGCTGAGCCTGCGCGTCCGGAGCCTGTACTCCACAACGGGAGAGGCCACAACAGTGAGAGGCCTGCTTACCACAAAAAAAAAAAAAAAAAAAAAAAAGAAATATATACAATAAAAGAAACAAATATCAATAAAATTTCGATATAAAAAAAAGCCCCAGAATGTTGGTGCCCAGAAAACAATAAGTTTCAATAGGAGGTAAAAAGCAAGGGGGCAGTGAGTGATAAGGGGGAATAGAATAGAGGTGTGTGGACCATACAGTTACCTTAGGAAAGATACACAAATGTAGTGTCTGAGCTTTCTGGTAGCTAAGTAAGTTCTAAAAGCAACTGCTGACATAGAGTTTCACGTAGGACATAAATATGAATAAGAGACTATGTTAAGACACAGATTCCTGGACCCCATTTTCAGAGATTCTGATTCAGTAGGTCTGTAGTAGGGCTTGAGAATTTACATTTATCTCATACTTCTAGGTATCACTGATTCTGCTTGTCTGTGGACTTCATTTTGAGTAGCATAGATGTAGGACATAGGTCACAAACTTACCTGCCCAGGGGTACCAGCCAAGTCATGTAAATGATAGAAGTGGGCCACGGGTAAGACAATAGGGAGGGGTTGCAGCTGTGGCACATTAGCATTTTAAAGGAGTAGCTGCTTCTCAACACCAGCCAGTTGTTGCCTTGTGAAAAACAGGCAAATATTGCTAGATTCTCAAGTCTTTCAAGAGAAACCCAATGTTATCAAGAGAAAATTATGTGAAATTTCTATTTCTAAAAACACTATTCAGGCCAAATACATCTATCTCTTAATTAAGGGGCTGTAGGGAATGAGCATACCTTATTTTTTTTTTTTTTTTTATAATTTCTCTGTATTTTTGTGAGTTTCATAAAATATTTTTCTGCATTTACTAACATGGTCATTTTTGATTAAGGAGTTCCTCCTGAGATAATGTGTGTTTATGGTTTTACTATGTCAGTGATTTAAGACTTCTTTCGGTTCCTAAGGGAGATTCTTATAAAAGGGGTAGGTAGGCTGAGTATGGTTGCAAAAACTCCAGTATCTTAAAGCAGAGGTGTTTGCTTCCATTTCCTTGGAGAGCAAGGATTAATGTGAGATGGATAATTCTAAGGCTCCAAGATTTTGCAAATGAAAATTTTCTAGTCTTTGGTCCAGATTCTCTGCAAATATGAGCTAGAAGATTTCACATAGTCTTTTCTTCAAGGCAATTTTTGCTTCTAATAAATGGACAGAAAAAAAATCTCTGTTTGAAATTTCTAGAGTAGTTTCTCTTTTTTGACTGTTCTTACTTTAGTTCTATGATAGCACCTTTATTGTCTCCTAAATATTTTCTTCCTTTTTAATTCCTGTTCTCTTTTTTGAGAACTCCTAATATTCAAATATTGACCTCTTAGACTAATCTTCTAAATATTTGCTCTGTAGCTTTTAGGTAGATACTTGTTGTAAGATTAAGGAAGTTCCCTTCTGTTCCAGTTTTGCTAACAGCATTATGTTTTCATAAATGAATTTTTAATTTTATCAAGTGATTTTTTTGCATCTATTGAGATTTTCATGGTTTTCCTCTTGTTAATACGAAGAATTTCTTAGACTGATTTTATTTATTTATTTACTTATTTTTTAAATTTTATTTTTATTTTTGGCTGCTTTGGGTCTTCGTTGCTGTGTGCGGGCTTTCCTTGGTTGCGGCGAATAGGGGCTACTCTTCATTGCGGTGCGTGGGCTTCTCATTGCGGTGGCTTCTCTTGTTGTGGAGCACAGGCTCTAGGCACGTGGGCTTCAGTAGTTGTGGCACACGGGCTCAGTAGTTGTGGCTTGCGGGCTCTAGAGCGCAGGCTCAGTAGTTGTGGCGCATGGGCTTAGTTGCTCCACGGCATGTGGGATCTTCCCGGACCAGGGTTCGAACCCTTGTCCCCTGCATTGGCAGGTGGATTCTTAACCACTGCGCCACCAGGGAAGCCCTTAGACTGATTTTAGAATGTTAAATCATTTACACATTCCTGAAATAAACGCTACTTGATTAGGATGTATCACAGTTTTCACATACTGCTGATTTGATTTTCTAAAAATTTAAAAGTATGTTGGATCTCTTTATAAGAAACTTTAGCCTGTAATTTTCTTTCTTATAATGTACTTGTCAGATTTTGAGATCAGGTTGTACTGACTTTATCAAATGAATTAGAGGTATTCTTTCATTTCTATTATCTGGAAATAAATAATATTAAGTAATCTTATTTCTTTAGGTATTTGAAGGATCACAGATGAAGCTAGCTGAAACTACAGATTTCTTTGTGGAAAGGTTTTGTTCAATTTCTTTAATGGATATAGGACTATTCAGATTTTCTATATTTTCTTGTGTTAGTTTTGGTAAGTTGTGTTTTTCCAGGTTTTTGTCCATTTCACCTACATTTTCAAATTAATTAGCATAAGATAGTTTATAACATCATCCTTTAAAAATATGTTTGTTAAATCTATGATGTCCTCTTTTTATTTCTAGTAAGGATAATTTGTGCCTTTCTATTTTTTCTTGGTAAGAGTTACTAGGAATTAGTCAATTATTTGTCTTTTTAAAACAAAACAACTTTTGGCTTTGTTAATTTTCTTTTACTGAATAATTTGCTTTCTGCTTCATTAATTATTCTTTGTGTTTTTATCATTTTCTTATTCTCTCTTTGGGTGTAATTAGCTCTTCTTTTTCTAACTTCTAGAGATATATTTTTAGGTCATTGATTTTCAGCCTTCTTTTCTAAGGTACTACATTTCTCTATACAGACTACTTTAGCAGAAAATCACAAGTTTTGGTGTGTTATATTTTTGCTATCATTCAGTTAAAATATTTCTAGCTTTCACTGTGATTTCCTCTTCAACTCATAGGTTATTTAGAAATATATTGCTTAATTTTCAAATATTTAGAGTTTTCTTGCTATCTTTTGATTTCAACTGTGGTCAGAGACTGTTCTCCGTATGACTTCAGTCATTTAAAAATTTGTTGAAACTGGCTTTATGGCCCAGCATATAGTCAGTTTTTTGTATATGTTCCATGTACACTTGAAGAGAATAAATACTCTCAATTACTGAGAAATGAAATCTTATAATCCACAATTATAGTTGAAATCTTCAACTATAATTGTGGATTTGTCTACTGCTCCTATTAATTTCATCAAAAAAATTTTTAAATTTATTTATTTTTGACTGCGTTGGGTCTTCATTGCTGTGTGTGGGCTTTCTCTAGTTGTGGTGAGCGGGGGCTACTCTTCGTTGCGGTGCACGGGCTTCTCATTGTGGTGGCTTCTCTTGTTGCAGAGCACAGGCTCTAGGCGCCCTGGCTTCAGGAGTTGTGGCTCACAGGCTCTGGAGCTCAGGCTCAGTAGTTGTGGCGCACGGGCTTAGTTGCTCTGTGGCATGTAGGATCTTCCCAGACCAGGGCTCGAACCCATGTCCCCTGCGCTGGCAGGCGGATTCTTAACCACTGTGCCAGCAGGGAAGTCCCAATTTCATCAATTTTTTCAATTGTTGAATATGAGTTAAAAATTTTTATATTTTCCTATAAAAATAACCCATTAATTTTTATATTTTATAATTTACCCATTATTATTGTGAAATGTCCCTCTTTATCTCTAGTAACTTTGTTGCCTTAGAATTTACTTCATGTGATATTAGTATAGGCAAATGAGCTTTTATTAGTTGGTATTTCTATGGCATATATTTTCCATTATTTTAGTTTTATTCATTCTAAATTTTTACCTTTAAAGTGTGTTTGTTGTTAAGTAGCGTATCATTGGATTTTGGATTATATCTATCCTCACATCTCTGACATTTAATTGGAGTATGTAGTCCATTTATAATTAATACAATTACTGATATATTTTGGTTTAGGTCTTCAATCTTATTATTAGTTTTTTGTTTGTCCAACCTGTTTTTACATTTATCTTTCTTCCCTTTCTTGCAGTCTCTTGACTAATTAAATATTTCTTATTATTCCATTTCCTCTCTACTTGCTTATTATTAATACATTCCTCTACTCTTTTTTTGAGTTACCTAGAAATGACATTATATATCATTATTTATTAGAGCCTAATATAAATTGTTACTTTTAAAACATCCAGGACAATGCAAGAAACTTAGGAGAGTTTACACCGCTTACCTTCATCCCGTGGTGTGCTGGAGCTGGCTCAAACCAGCCCCTGAAGACTGACTGATAAATTTTCCGAAATTTTGCAAGCCAACTGTTGAAACATTGGTAGCTTGAAATTGGCTGTGGTGGGAGTATTTATACCACAGGAACTGAAAATAGTCAAAGTAGGATGTTTTAGTTTTTTTGAGAACTTGTCAAACATTTACTAACACATTGTTGTCTCCATTCCCATTTATGTTACTGTTTCTATATATTTTAATACTATATATAGTTTAGACCCCACAGAATTATTAATATTATGTTACACAGTTAGTATTCTATATGAATGGAGTGAGTAGAATAATAGATCCCTGACAGAACTTCCTAACTGTATTTTAAAATCACCATGCTTCAATAGCACAAAGGATTGAAGTACAATGAATAAATATCTAGCCAGTTGAACTGACTTCAGATGTAGGCAGAGGCTTTGCCTGATTTTGAATTCCTTTTATATCAACAATCTGAGGAATGTTAGCTATCTGTCCTGGGCATTCAACCTAGTGTTTGTTGAATGAAAGACAAAATTAATAAACACATGATCTATAGCTTATTAGATAGTTATCTTTGATACTACTACTATTACTACTATTATAATAAAATTAAGAAGGGAATCTCTTTTACTGTACACCTGAAATGCAGTGTGCATTCAATAAATATTTGCAGAATTGGTGAATGAATAATAACAAGCCACAAACACCTACCCTCATCAGTGTAATCTTCTCTAAAACTGGGAGTATTCCTGTTTTATCTCAAAAAGGCTATTTATTGTTCAGGCTTCAGCTTCTTCTAGAGAGCATTTTCTGACTTTTCCTGTTAGGTGCCCATTTGTGCTCCCACACCATCCCTGTCTTCCTCTTGCATGACACATATAACGGTGCTTTGTAATAGCTTGTTTAATTATCAGTCATTTCCACTGTCCTGTGTGCCCTGTGAAGTCAGAGATTATGGCTCTCTTGTGCTATCTTATATGCTAAATACATTTAACTTGAATATAGGAATCGCACATTCCCAAAGGCACGTGCTAAATCTCATTTGCCTATTTTTACTTTGCAAGGTAGGCATGGTACTACATTGCTCCATGGTTCTCAATTAATACTTCTTTTTAAGATTGCCTCCCCATTAGACCATGTGCTCAGAAAAAAGAAACTGCATTTAATATTAACTTGGACAAAACATAGAAGACCAAGCTTGGCTTAAACAGCCACACAATGATATTTGAAGTATTTTCTGTTTTAGCATTCCAACTTTTGTTCCTTTCCAACAATATTGGTGACTAAGCTCTTTTGGCGTTTCCAAAAAAAGGGCAAAATATATAGTCACAGGACATATTAATTAAAGCATTTCCAAACATTTATGTGGTATTGGATGGTGATGTTTAGCAAAACTTGGCAGGGGTGAATCAAATATGATACCAGAATTAATTTATGAGTCTTGACTCCCAGCTTCATAGTTCTATAGCTTTGTTCCATTTGCTCAGCAGGCAGAATGCCTTGAAAGCTGTTTGTTGTGCCCCATATAGTGCCTTGGTCCATGTCATACCCAAGAAGTCAGAATCTATGTTTTTCCATCTAGTCATCGTTCTTCCACAAGCCTCGGGCTCCATTGAACAATTGCTTTAACTAGAATAACAATTTTCCCTTTGTCTTGCCATTGTCAAAGCATACTGTGAAAGTTTAGAGACCAGAATCATGTATTTGGCACTACACAAAGCTTATGGAACTCCCTGGACATGGCCTTCGGCTCAGAACCAGTTGGCAACTCTGATTGGTTGGATCAATTACATTTGTAAAGATTTTAGTTCTTAGAAAATCATACTCTAGGAGTAATGAGAGGGGAAAGGCAAAACCTCTCTAACTTGGCTGGGATGAGGCTAGTCACGTCATCTGTCCTAAATTTAAATTTGTTGAGAATGGAGAAGACATAATCTGTTTTTAATGATTACAGGTCATGATTTCCATAGCCTGACTGCTTTTGGCAACATGTTATTGTATTAAATGGCACATAGACAGTTTTGAAACTGAAACCATGAGATTTTCCTCCTCCCTTTTTTTTTTTTTTTTTTTTGCTAATCACAGCCTGCTTTGCCTAGAACTTCTCTTTGGCTGTGCTGTTAGGAAATCCTAATCAGAATTTCCTTAGGGAAGATTCTTCTTTGGATCGGTCACTGAACATACTCTTTCTACTTAGCAGTGCATTTTTAATGAGTAATTGAAAGCAGTGGTTGGTTTATTGTCTAGTTTGGAGAACTGTTCAGTTTCTA
The DNA here is from genome assembly GCF_025265405.1 of Mesoplodon densirostris. Lineage (NCBI taxonomy): Eukaryota > Metazoa > Chordata > Mammalia > Artiodactyla > Ziphiidae > Mesoplodon > Mesoplodon densirostris. Next base: position 79,588,986 of record NC_082666.1, on the reverse strand, counting down.
GTGGCCCAGAGTGGCCCGGGCTTGAAAGCAAGATGGAGCCTGCACTTACCATGAGGGAGAAAGGTTTGCTGCCAGATCAGGATGGAAGAATGCCTGCTCTAAGTCACATGCCACATTATTTATCTACCTCCTACTTCTGTCATCTTACTAGGCAAGAGATATCATTCCCGCCGCCCCCCACCCGGGTCCCCTTCCCCAACCTCACACACAACTGTGTTTATTTTTGTGTGAATGATATGGGGATACAATGGGGACTATATATCTTTTTAATTTTCCAGCAGTGTGTTTACCTCCTTGTGATGCCTGTTAAGTACAGAGAAAAACTGAGTGACAATTCAGGGTTGCTTAAGGGAAGCAGGGCAAAATTCCCTCTGCCTTAGACATTCTCTTCACCTAACATCCCAGGTGGGCTCCTACCTCCTCAACTCTGAGCCATCAGCCCTGAGAAAGGATGCTTGGGCAAACAGCATCCTCTACCTTATTTCCCTTATTCTTTCTTTAACCACAATTCTGGAAGGGGCAGCCGCAGGATAGATTCCTACTGTTGGAAGCAGTGTCCTCTCTGCACTATGGCAGAACCTCTCTGAGGCCATCCAACAGAGATCTTGACATTGGAACCATAGGATAACTTGGAACTATGGATTATTGAGAATGAAAATACATTGGTTTAATTCTTCCTCCTCAAAAGTAAAACCCTATTATGTACATTTACAAAATGGTGCTATACTAGTCATACTCTTTTGTAACCTAGTTAAAAAATAATGTCATAAACAGCTTTCTGTCTCCTCAAATATAAATCTGTATTGTCATTCTTTTTTTTTATTAGTTTCTGCTTTATAACAAAGTGAATCAGTCATACATATACATCTGTTCCCACATCCCTTCCCTCATGCAAGTGTTGTCATTCTTAATGACCGCTGTTCGACTATAGGTTTGACCTTCCTTTGTTGATATAGAAAATAAAAGATTTAATTAATAGACCTCTTTTGTAATAGAGTTCATAGTAGTTGCTATGATTTATTTCAGGCCAAAAAATTGCTACCTCTATACTGTAGCATATTATTTTCAGTTTTAAATTCCTTTTTAATATTGTAGTTATTTTTTATTGCAGTGTAATTGGCTTACAATATTATATTAGTTTTAGGTGTACAGCTTAGTGATTCAATACTTTTATACATTACAAAATGATCACTACAAAAAGTCTAGTTACCATTTGTCACTGTACAAAGTTATTATAATATTATTGACAACATTCCCTATGCTGTACATTACATGTTTGTGACTTACTTTATAACTGGATGTTTATACCTCTTAATCTCCCTCACCTATTTCCCTCATCCCCCCACTCCCATCCCCTCTGGCAACCACTAGTTTGTTCTCTGTATCCATGAGTCTGTTTCAATTTTATGTTTTCTCATTTCTTTTGTTTTTTAAATTCCACATGTAAGTGAAATAATAATGGTATTTGCCTTCCTCTGACTTATTTCACTTAGCATAATACCCTCTAGTTCCATCCATGTTGTTACAAATAGCAAGATTTCATTTTTTTAATGGCTGAGTAATATTCCATTGTATGTGTATATATACCACATCTTTTTTTTTTTTTTTTTTTTTTTTTGCGGTAAGCGGGCCTCTCACTGTTGTGGCCTCTCCCATTGCAGAGCACAGGCTCTGGACGCGCAGGCTCAGCGGCCATGGCTCACGGGCCCAGCCACTCCACGGCATGTGGAATCTTCCCGGACCAGGGCACGAACCCATGTCCCCTGCATCGGCAGGCAGACTCTCAACCACTGCGCCACCAGGGAAGCCCTACACCACATTTTCTTTATCCATTCATCTATCAATGGAACTTAAGTTGCTTCCATATTTTGGCTATTGTAAATAATGCTGCAGTGAACATAGGGACTCATATACCTTTTCAAATTAGTGTTTTTTTTTCTTTTTTTCTTTTTTTTTGAAAAAATACCCAGAAGTGGAATTACTGGATCACATACTAGTTTCATTTTTAATTTTTTGAGAAACTTGTATATTATTTTCCATAGAGGCTGTACCAACTTACATTCCCACCAACATGCACAAGGGTTCCCTTTTCTCCACATGCTCACCAACACTTGTAATTTGTCGTCGTTTTGATAATAACTATTCTGAGAGGTGTGAGGTAATATCTCATTGTGGTTTTGATTTGCATTTCATTGATGATTAGCAGTGTTGAGCATCGTTTCATGTGCCTGTTGGCCATCTGTATGTCTTCTTTGGAAAAGTGTTCATTCAGATCTTCTACCCATTTTTAATTGGGTTGTTTGTTTTTTGATGTTGAGTTGTCTGAGTTTTTCATGTATTTTGGATATTACCCTCTTATCAGATATGTCATTTGCAAGTATCTTCTCCCATTCAGTAGGTTGCCTTTTCATTTTGTTGATAGTTTCCTTTGCTGTGCAAAACCTTTTTAGTTTGATCTAGTCCCATTTGTTTTTGTTTTTCTTTCCCTTGCCTGAGGAGACATTCCAAAAAAATATTACCAAGATGCATGTCAAAGAGCATACTACCTATATTTTCTTTTAGGAGTTTTATGGTTTCAGATCTTACATTTAAGTCTTTAGTCAATTTTGAATTTACTTTTGTATATGTTGTGAGAAAGTAGTCTAGTGTGATTCTTTTGCATGTAGTTGTACAGTTTTCCCAACACCACTTATTGAAGAGGCTGTCTTTTACCCACTGTATGTTCTTGCCTCCTTTGTTGTAGATTAATTGTCCATATAAGTGTAGGTTCATTTCCGGGCTCTCTATTCAGTCCCATTGATCTATGTGTCTGGTTTTGTGTCAGTTCCATACCGTTTTTGTTTGTTTGTTTTTTAGATTTTTTTTGATGTGGACCATTTTTTTAAAGTCTTTATTGAATTTGTTACAATACTGCTTCTGTTTTATCTTTTGGTTTTTTGTCTGTGAGACATGTGGGATCTTAACTCCCCAGCAAGGGATCAAACCCACACCCCCCACACTGAAAGGTGAACTCTCAACCACTGGACCACCAGTGAAGTCCCCATACTGTTTTGATAACTGTAGCTTTTTAGTATAGTCTGAAGTCAGGCATCATGATACCTCCGTTTTTTTTGTTGTTGTTGTTGTTGTTTGTTTTTTGGGTTATTTTTTTACCACACCATGTGGCATGTGGGATCTTAGTTCCCTGACCAGCGATTGAATCTACGCCCCCCCTTCATTGGAAGTGTGTAGTCTTAACCACTGGACCACCAGGGAAGTCCCCATACCTCCAGTTTTTCTCTTCTTTCTCAAGATTGTTTTGGCTATTTGTGGTCTTTTGTGTTTCCATACAAATTTTAGAGTTATTTGTTCTAGTTCTGTGAAAAATGCCATTGGTATTTTGATAGTGGTTGCATTGAATCTGTATGTTGCCTTGGGTAGTATGGTCATTTTAACAATATTAATTCTTCCAGTGCATAAGCACAGTGTATCTTTCTATTTGTTTGTGTCATCTTCAGTTATTTTTATCAGTGTCTTATAGTTTTCAGTGTAAAGATCTTTTACCTACGTGGTTAGATTTATTATTAGGTATTTTATTCTTTTTGATGGAGTTGTAAACTCCATTTCTCTTTCAGATAGTTCGTTGTTAGTGTATGGAAATGCAACATATTTCTGTTTTTTTTTTTTTTTTTTTTTTTTGCTGTACACAGGCCTCTCACTGCTGTGGCCTCTCCCGTTGCGGAGCACAGGCTCCGGACACACAGGCCCCGCGGCCATGGCTCGCGGGCCCAGCCGCTCCGCGGCACGTGGGATCCCCCGGGATCGGGGCACGAACCCGCGTCCCCTGCATCGGCAGGCGGACTCTCAACCACTGCGCCACCAGGGAGGCCCCATATTTCTGTATATTAATTTTGTATCCTGCAACTTTACTGAATTAATTTATTAATTCTAATAGTTTTTGGTGGTATCTTTAGGATAGTCTATGTATGTAGTATCATGTCATCTGCAAACAGTGACAGTTTTACTTCTTCCTTTCCAATTTGGATTCCTTTTATTTCTTTTTCTTTTCCGATTGCTATTGGCTAGGAATTCCAATATTATGCTGAATAAAAGTGGTTAGAGTGGGCATCCTTATCTTGTTCCTGATCTTAGAGGAAATGCTTTTAGCTTTTTAACATTGAGTATGATGTTGACTGTAGGTTTGTCATGTATGGTCTTTATTGTGTTGAGGTATAGTCCCTCTATACCCGCTTTGTTGAGAGGTTTTTTTTTTTATCATAAATGGATGTTGAATTTAGTCAGAAACGTTTTCTGCTTCTCTTGAGATTATCATGTGATTTTTATCCTTTAATTTGTTAATGTGGTATATCATATTGATTGATTTGTGGATATTGAAAAATCTTTGCATCTGTGGGCTAAATCCCAGTTGATCATGGTATGATCCTTTTAAGGTATTGCTGAATTCAGTTTGCTAATATTTTGTTAAGGATTTTTGCTTCTATGTTCATCAGTGATATAGGCCTGTAGTTTTCTTTTTTGTGTGGTGTCTTTGTCTTGTTTTGGTATCAGCGTGATGCTGACCTCATAGAATGAGTTCAGAAACAATCCTTTCTCTTCAATTTTTTGGAATAGTTTGAGAAGTATAGGTGTTAACTGTTCTTTAAATGTTTGGTAGAATTCACCTGTGCAGCTGTCTGGTTCTGGACTGTTGTTTCTTGGGAGGGTTTTTTTTTAAATTACTGATTCAATTTCATTACTAGTAATTCATCTGTTTATATTTTCTATTTCATCCTGATTTAGTTTAGGGATATTGTACATTCCTAAAAACATATCCATTTCTTCTAGGTTGTCCACTGTATTGACATATAATTGTTCATAATAATCTCTCATGATCTTTATTATTTCCGTGGTGTCAGTTGTAACTTCTCCTTTTTGTATTTCTGATATTATTGTTATTTTTTAAAATTAATTTACTTATTTTTGCTGTGTTGGGTCTTCGTTTCTGTGCGAGGGCTTTCTCTAGTTGTGGCAAGTGGGGGCCACTCTTCATTGTGGTGCATGGACCTCTCACTCTCACGGCCTCTCTTGTTGCAGAGCACAGGCTCTAGGTGTGCAGGCTCAGTAGTTGTGGCTCACAGGCCTAGTTGCTCTGCGGCATGTGGGATCCTCCCAGACCAGGGCTCGAACCTGTGTCCCCTGCATTAGCAGGCAGATTCTCAACCACTGCGCCACCAGGGAAGCCCCTGATATTATTTTTTGGATCCTCTCTTTTTTTAATGAGTCTGGCTATATGTTTATCAGTTTTATTTATCTTTCTAAGGAACTAGCTTTTAGTTTCACTGATCATTTCTATTCTTTTTTAGTCTCTATTTTATTTCTGCTATTTTCTGTATTATTTCTTTCCTCTACTAATTTTGGGTTTTGTTTGTTCTTCTTTCTCTAGTTCCTTTAGGTGTAAGGTTTGGTTGTTTATTTGGTATTTTTCGTGTTTCCTGAGATAAGCTCGTATTGCTATAAACTTCCCTCTTAGAACTGCTTTTGCTGCACCCCATAGATTTTTGGATCATTGTGTTTCCATTTTCATTAGCCTCCAGGTAATTTTTTTAACATCTTTATTAGAGTATAACTGCTTTACATTGTTGTGTTAGTTGCTGCTGTATAACAAAGTGAATCAGCTATACATGTACATATATCCCCATATCCCCTCCCTCTTGCGTCTCCCTCCCAGCCTCCCTACCCCACCCCTCTAGGTGGTCACAAAGCACAAGCTGATCTCCCTGTGCTATGTGGGTGCTTCCCACTAGCTATCTGCTTTACATTTGGTAGTGTATATTTGTCCATGCCACTCTCTCACTTCGTCCCAGTTTACCCTTCCCCCTCCCTGTGTCCTCAAGTCCATTTTCTACATCTGTGTCTTTATTCCTGTCCTGCAGCTAGGTTCTTCAGAACCTTTTTTTTTTTTTTTTTTTTTTAGATTCCATATATATGTGTTAGCATATGGTGTTTCTTTCTGACTTACTTCACTCTGTATGACAGACTCTAGGTCCATCCACCTCAGTACAAATAACTCAATTTTGTTTCTTTTTATGGCTGAGTAATATTCCATTGTATATATGTGCCACATCTTCTTTAACCATTCATCTTTCGATGGACACTTAGGTTGCTTCCATGTCCTGGCTATTGTAAATAGTGCTGCAGTGAACATTGTGGTACATGACTCTTTTTGAATTATGGTTTTCTCAGGGTATATGCCCAGTAGTGGTATTGCTGGATCGTATGCTAGTTCTATTTTTAGTTTTTTAAGGAATCTCCATACTGTTCTCCATAGTGGCTGTATCAATTTACATTCCACCAACAGTGTAAGAGGGTTCCTTTTTCTCCACACCCTCTCCAGCATTTACTGTTTGTATATTTTTTGGTGATGGCCATTCTGACTGGTGTGAGGTGATACCTCATTGTAGTTTTGATTTGCATTTCTCTAACGATTTGTGTTGTTGAGCATCCTTTCATGTGTTTGTTGGCAGTCTGTATATCTTCTTTGGAGAAATGTCTGTTTAGGTCTTCTGCCCATTTCTGGATTGGGTTGTTTGGTTTTTTTTGATATTGAGCTGCATGAGCTGCTTGTATATTTTGGAGATTAATCCTTTGTCAGGTGCTTTGTTTGCAAATATTTTCTCCCATTCTGAGGGGTGTCTTTTCATTTTGTTTATGGTTTCCTTTGCTGTGCAAAAGCTTTTAAGTTGCATTAGGTCCCATTTGTTTATTTTTGTTTTTATTTACATTTCTCTAGGAGGTGGGTCAAAAAGGATCTTGCTGGATCTATGTCATGGAGTGTTCTGCCTATGTTTTCCTCTAAGAGTTTGATAGTGTCTGGCCTTACATTTAGGTCTTTAATCCATTTTGAGTTTATTTTTGTGTATGGTGTTAGGGAGTGTTCTAATTTCATTCTTTTACACGTACCTGTCCAGTTTTCCGAGCACCACTTATTGAAGAGGCTGTCTTTTCTCCATTGTATACTCTTGCCTCCTTTATCAAAGATAGACTGGCCAAGACCATATGTGCATGGGTTTATCTCTGGGCTTTCTATCCTGTTCCATTGATCTATATTTTTATTTTTGTGCCAGTACCATACTGTCTTGATTACTGTAGTTTTGTAGTATAGTATGAAGTCAGGGAGCCTGATTCCTCCAGCTCCATTTTTCTTTCTCAAGATTGCTTTGGCTATTTGGGGTCTTTCCTATTTCCATACAAATTGTGAAATTTTTTGTTCTAGTTCTGTGAAAAATGCCATTGGTAGTTTGATAGGGATTGCATTGAATCTGTAGATTGCTTTGGGTAGTATAGTCATTTTCACAGTGTTGATTCTGCCAATCTAAGAACATGGTACATCTCTCCATCTGTTTGTATCATCTTTAATTTCTTTCATCAGTGTCTTATAATTTTCTGCATACAGGTCTTTTATCTCCTTAGGTAGGTTTATTTCTAGATATTTTATTCTTTTTGTTGCAATGGTAAATGGGAGTATTTTCTTAATATCACTTTCAGATTTTTCATCATTAGTGTATAGGAATGCAAGAGATTTCTGTGCATTAATTTTGTATCCTGCTACTTTACCAAATTCATTGATTAGCTTTAGTAGTTTTCTGGTAGCATCTTTAGGATTCTCTATGTATAGTATCATGTCATCTGCAAACAGTGACAGTTTTACTTCTTCTTTTCCGATTTGGATTCCTTTTATTTCTTTTTTGTCTTTGCTGTGGCTAAAACTTTCAAAACTATGTTGAATAATAGTGGTGAGAGTGGGCAACCTTGTCTTGTTCCTGATCTTAGAGGAAGTGGTTTCAGTTTTTTACCATTGAGAATGATGTTGGTTATGGGTTTGTTATATATAGCCTTTATTATGCTGAGGTAGGTTCCCTCTGTGCCTACTTTCTGGAGAGTTTTTACCATAAATGGGTGTTGAATTTTGTCAAAAGCTTTTCCTGCATCTATTGAGATGACCATACGGTTTTTCTCCTTCAGTTTGTTAATATGGTATATCACATTGATTGATTTGCATATATTGAATCTTTGCTTTCCTGGGATAAACCCCACTTGATCATGATGTATGATCCTTTTAATGTGCTGTTGGATTCTGTTTGCTAGTATTTTGTTGAGGATTTTTGCATTTATGTTCATTAATGATATTGAGCTGTAGTTGTCTTTCTTTGTGACATCTTTGTCTGGTTTTGGTATCAGTGTGATCGTGGCCTCGTAGAATGACTTTGGGAATGGTCCTCCCTCTGCTATATTTTGGAAGAGTTTGAGAAGGATAGGTGTTAGTTCTTCTTCAAATGTTTGATAGAATTGCCCTGTGAAGCCACATGGCCCTGGGCTTTTGTTTGTTGGAAGATTTTTAATCACAGTCTCAATTTCAATGCTTCTGATTGACCTGCTTATATTTTCTATTTTTTCCTGGTTCAGTCTCGGAAGGTTGTGCTTTTCTAAGAATTTGTCCATTTCTTCCAGGTTTTGTATTTTATTGGCATATAGTTGCTTGTAGTAAGCTCTCATGATCCTTTGTATTTCTGTAGTGTCAGTTGTTAGTTCTCCTTTTTCATTTCTTATTCTGTAGATTTGAGTCTTCTCCCTTTTTTTCTTGATGAGTCTGGCTAATGGTTTATCAATTTTGTTTTTCTTCTCAAAGAACCAGCTTTTAGTTTTATTGATCTTTGCTATTGCTTCCTTCATTCCTTTTTCATTTATTTCTGATCTGATGTTTATGATTTCTTTCCTTCTGCTAACTTTGGGTTTTTTTTTTTTGTTGTTGTTCTTCTTTCTCTAATTGCTTTAGGTGTAAGGTTAGGTTGTTTATTTGAGATTTTTCTTGTTTCCTGAGGTAGGATTGTATTGCTATATACTTCCCTCTTAGAACTGCTTTTGCTGCGTCCCATAGGTTTTGGGCCATCGTGTTTTCATTTTGTGGTACGCAGGCCTCTCACTGTTATGGCCTCTCCCTTTGCGGACCACAGGCTCAGCAGCCATGGCTCACGGGCCTAGCCGCTCCACGGCGTGTGGGATCTTCCCGGACCAGCGCACGAACCCGTGTCCTCTGCATTGGCAGGCGGACTCTCAACCACTGCGCCATCAGAGAAGCCCCATTGTCATTTTTTTCTACATATTTTTGATTTCCTCTTTGATTCCTTCAGGGATCTCTTGGTTATTTAGTAGCGTACTGTTTTGCCTCCATGTGTTTTTATCTTTTACAGTTTTTCCTGTAATTTCTATCTAGTCTCATAGTGTTGTGGTCAGAAAAAATACTTAATATGATTTCAATTGTCTTAAATTTACCAAGGCTTGATTTCTGACCCAAGATATGATCTGTCCTGGAGAATGTTCCATGAGCCCTTGAGAAGGAAGTGTATTCTGTTATTTTTGGATGGAATGTTGTATAAATATCAGTTAAGTCCATCTCATTTAGTGTATCATTTAAAACTTGTGTTTCCTTATTTATTTTCATTTTGGTTGATCTGTCCATTGGTGAAAGTGGGGTGTTAAGGTCCCCTACTATTATTGTGTTACTGTCATTTTCCCCTTTTTTGGCTGTTAACATTTGCTTTATGTATTGAGGTGCTGTTATGTTGGGTGCATAAATATAGATGTTATATCTTCTTCTTGGATTGATCCCTTGATCATTATGTAGTGTCCTTTGTCTCTTGTAATAGTCTTTATTTTAAAGTCTTTTTTGTCTGATATGAGAATTGCTACTCCAGCTTTCTTTTGGTTTCCATTTGCATGGAATATCTTTTTCCATCCCCTGGCTTTCAGTCTGTATGTGTCTCTAGGTCTGAAGTGGGTCTCTTGTAGGCAGCATATATAGGGGTCCTGTTTTTGTATCCATTCAGCCGGTCTGTGTCTTTTGGGTGGAGCATTTAATCCATTTACATTTAAGGTAATTATCGATGTGTATATTCCTAGTACCATTTTCTTAATTATTTTGGGTTTGTTTTTGTAGGTCTTTTCCTTCTCTTGTGTTTCCTGCCTAGAGAAGTTCCTTTAGCATTTGTTTTAAAGCTGGTTTGGTGGTGCTGAATTCTCTTAACTTTTGCTTGTCTGTAAAGGTTTTAATTTTTCTGTCCAATCTGAATGAGATCCTTGCTGGTTAGAGTAATCTTCATTGTAGTTTTTTCCTTTCATCGCTTTAAATATATGCTGCCACTCCCTTCTGGCTTGCAGAGTTTCTGCTGAAAGATCAGCTGTTAATGTTATGGGGATTCCCTTGTGTGTTATTTGTTGCTTTTCCCTTGCTGCTTTTAATTGTTTTTCTTTGTATTTAATTTTTGATAGCTTGATTAATTTGTGTCTTGGCATGTTTCTCCTTGGATTTATCCTGTATGGGATTCTCTGCACTTCCTGGACTTGACTATTTCCTTGCCCATACTAGGGAAGTTTTCAACTATAATCTGTTCAGATATTTTCTCAGTCCTTTTCTTTTTCTCTTCTTCTTCTGGGACCCCTATAATTCGAATGTTGGGACGTTTAATGTCCCAGAGGTCTCTGAGACCGTCCTCAATTCTTTTCATTCTTTTTTCTTTATTCTGCTCTGTGGTAGTTATTTCCACTATTTTATCTTCCAGATCACTTATCCGTTATTCTGCCTCAGTTATTCTGCTATTGATTCTTTCTAGAGAATTTTAAATTTCATTTATTGTGTTGTTCATCATTGTTTGTTTGCTCTTTAGTTCTTCTAGGTCCTTGTTAAATGTTTCTTGTATTTTCTCCATTCTGTTTCCAAGATTTTGGATCATCTTTACTGTCATTACTCTGAATTCTTTTTCAGATAGACTGCCTATTTCCTCTTCCTTTGGTCTGGTGGGTTTTTACCTTGCTCCTTCATCTGCTGCGTATTTCTCTGTCTTCTCATTTTGTTTAACTTACTACGTTTGGGGTCTCTTTTTCGCAGGCTGCAGGTTCGTAGTTCCCGTTGTTTTTGGTGTCTGCCCCCAGTGGGTAAGGTTGGTTCAGTGGGCTGTGTAAGCTTCCTGGTGGATGGGACTGGTGCCTGTGTTCTGGTGAGTGGAGCTGGATCCTTTCTTTCTGGTGGGCTGAACCACATCTGGTGGTATGTCCTGGGGTGTCTGTGAACTTAGTATGATTTTAGGCAGCCTCTCTGCTGATGGGTGTGGTTGTGTTCCCTTCTTGCTAGTTGTTTGGCATGGGGTTTCCAGCACTGGAGCTTGCTGGTCATTGAGTGGAGTTGGTCTTAGCGTTGAGATGGAGGTCTCTGGAAATGTTCTTGCTGATTCATATTCCGTGGAGCCAGGAGGTCTCTGGTGGTCCAATGTCCTGAACTTAGCTCTCCCACCTCAGAGGCTTAGGCCTGTCATCGGGTCGGAGCACTTACACCCTGTCAGCCACACAGCTGGAGTGCCTTCAGAGTTGGAGAAGCTGGCCTGCAGTGGCTTTCCTTCTGCGCTGCACATTAGAATCATCTGCTTCTTCCTTGTTTTGCCCCAAAGACAGTGTTCCACAGAGAAAAACAGTAGCCTTGAAAATAGTCACAGCTTGAGATGGCTTTTTTCTTTTTTTTTCCTTTTGCTTAGTTGGGTTTCACTTGCTCACAGAGGGCCATGTGCAGAGACCTCGCATCTGGCTCCTTCAACTGGAGTTCCTAGTGCGGAATGGATGCTGCCAACACTTCAGCTCAGGCGGGCTGTGTACGTAAGTGGGGCTAATGACACTGCAGTCCTTCCAGTTATTTTTTCATTTCCTCTTTAATTTTTCAGTGACCCATTGTTTGTTTAGTAGCACATTGTTTAGCCTCCACGTGTTTGTGTTTTTTGCTGTTTTTCTTGTGGTTGATTTCTAGTTTCATAGCCTTGTGGTTGGAAAAGATGCTTGATATGATTTAAATTTTCTGAAATTTACTAAGGCTTGTTTTGTGGCCTAGCATATTCTGGAGAATGTCCTGTGTGTACTTGAAAAGAATGTGCTTTCTGCTGCTTGTGGCTGGAATGTATGTACACATTCCATACGTATACGTATACATACATATATATATCTCCATCTCATCTAATGTGTTATTTAAGGCCAGTGTTTCTTTATTGATTTTCTGTGTTGATTATCTGTTCATTGATGTCAGTGAGGTGTTAAAGTCCTTTACTATTATTGTGTTACTGTCAATTTCTCACTTATTCATGTTAATATTTGCTTCATGTATTTAGATGCCCCTATGTTGGGTGCATATGTATTTATAATTGTTATGACTTCTTATTGGATTGATCCCTTGATCATTATGTAGTGTCTTTCTTTGTCTCTTGTTACAGTCTTTGTTTGAAAGTCTATTTTGTCTGATATAAATATTGGTGCCCCAGCCTTCTTTTCATTTCCATTTGCATGGAATGTGTTTTTCCAACCTCTCACTTTCAGTCTGTGCCTGTCCTTAGATCTGAAGTGACACTCTTGCAGGCATTACACATATGGGCCTTGTTTTTTTATCCATTCAGCCACTCTGTGTCTTTTGATTGGAGCATTTAGTCCATTTACATTTAAAGTAATTATTGATAAGTATGTACTTATTGCTATTTTGTGAATTGTTTTCAGGTTGTTTTGGTAGTTCTTCTTTGTTCCTTTCTTCTTCTTTTGCTCTCTTGTAATTTGATGATGATTTTTAGTGTTATTTTTGGATTCCTGTCTCTATTGTGTGTCTGTATCTATCATAGGTTTTTGGTTTGTGGTTACCATGAGGTTCATATGTAACAAGATATATATTTATGAATGTATGTGGATATTATGGATATAGATGAGTTTACTACTTTTGTCTTTTAACCTCCCTACTAGCTTTATAAATTATTGATCTGCTGTCTTTACTGTATATTTGCCTTTACCATTGAGATTTTTTTCTTTCATAATTTTCATAATTGTAGTTGTGGTCATTTCTTTTCTGCTTAGAGAAGTCCCTTTAACATTTCTTGTAAAGCCAGTTTAGTGGTGCTGAATTCTTTTAGCTTTTGCTTGTCTGTAAGATTCTTTATTCCTCCTTCAAATCTGAATGATAGCCTTGCTGGGTGGAGTATTCTTGGCTGTAGGTTTTTTTCCTTTCATTACTTTGAGTATATTGTGCCACTACCTTCTGGCCTGCAAAATTTCTGCTAAAAAGTCAGCTGATGGCCTCATGGTAGTTCCCTTGTGAAGAACTTGTTACTTTTCTCTTGCTGCTTTTAAGATTCTTTTATCTTTAATTTTCACCATTTTAATTATAATATGTCTTGTTCTGGGCCTCTTTGGATTGATCTTGTTTCGGACTCTCTGTGCTTCCTGGACCTGGATGTCTGTTTCTTTTTCCAGATCAGGGAAGTTTTTATCATCTTTAAATTAGTTCTCTACCCATTTCTCTCTCTTTTCTTCTGGGACCACTATAATGTAAATATTAGTATGTTTGATATTGTCCCAGAAATCTTAAAATCTTAAACTGTCCTCATTTAGAAAGATTCTTGTTTTCTTCTTTCTGTTCAGCTTGTGTGATTTCTACTACTCTGTCTTCTAGTTCACTGATCTGTTTGTCTGTATCATTTAGTCTATTTTTTTTTTTTGGCCACACGGCTTGCAAGATCTTAGTTCCCTTACTAGGGATTGAACCCAGGTCCCCTGCAGTGGAAGCTTGGAGTCATAACCACTGGACTGCCAGGGAATTCCCTCATATAGCCTATTGTTGATTCCTTCTAGTGTATTTTTCATTTCAATTATTGTATTCTTCATCACTGTTCAGCTGTTCTTTATATTTTGTAATTCTTTGTTAAATTTCTCACTGTGTTCATCCATTCTTGTGAGTTCATTGAGCATATTTATGATCATTACCTTGAACTCTTTATTGGGTAGATTGCTTATTTCCATTTCACTTACTTAGTTCTCCTGCGATTTTACCTTGTTTCTTCTTTTGAGACATATATCTCTGTCTCCTCATTTTGCCTTATTCTCTGTTTATTTTATTTTATTTTTTAGTTATTATAAAATATTGGCTATATTCCCTGTGCTGTACAATATATCCTTATAGCTTGTTTATTTTATACATAATAATAGTTTGTACCTCTTAATCCCTACCCCTCTCCCCTTCTCTCTCACCACTGATAACCATCACTTTGTTCTTTATGTCTCTCTATTTTATTTCTATGTGTTAGGTAGATCAGTTACATTTTCTGATTGTTGGAGAGGTGACACTGTATACAAAACATCCTATGGGGCCCAGCAACACACTCCCCTCTAGTCAACAGAGCTTTATGCTTTAGGGGTGTCCCCTTTGTGGGCTTCATGAACCCTTTTGTTGTGGCAGGGCTGAATACTCTGGGTGCACTGTTAGGCAGGGCTAACCCCCAGCCCAGTTGGCTGCCAGGCCCTGCCTCATGTTGTGGCTGCCAGCCCACTGGTGGGTTTGGCTGGCTGCATGGCCTGAGGGGTCCTAGACCTGGTGCTGGCCTAGTGGTGGATGGGTAATCCTCCAGCATGAATAAGCTAGAGGGAAGAATCCAAATTGGCCCTTGTCAGCACCAGTGTCCTCATGGTAGAATAAGCTCCCTCAAGTGGCTGCTGCAAGTGTCTATGTCCCCAGCAGAGTCACAGGTGCCTTCTGCCTCTCTGGGAGGCTCTCCAAGATCAGCAAGTGGATCTGAACCAGGCTCCTTTCAAAGTCCCAGTCTTTGTGCTGGGACTCAGAGCCTGTGAGATTTTGCATGTGCCTTTTAAGAGCTGAGTCTGTGTTTCTTGTGGCTCTCCTGTATGCAGGGCCAGCCATTCTGGAGGCTTATCTTCCTGGTGCAGGACCTCTAGGTTGGGGACCCCAGTGTGGGGCTCAAACCCCTTGTTCCTTGGGGAGAACATTTTCAATCGTGATTATCTTCCCATTTGTGTGTCACTTACCTAGGGGTGCGAGTGTTGACTATACTGCATCTCTGCCCCTCCTGCCAGTCTTACTGTGGTTCCTTCTTTATATGTAGAAAAATGTCCTGCAAATTGTGGACATTTTAGTTGTAGAAAAATTTCCTGCTAACCTTCAGGTTGTTCTCATAGATAGTTGCTCTGAAATAGTTGTAATTTTGGTGTGCTTGTGGGAGGAGGTGAGCTCAGGGTCTTCCTACTCCACCATCTTGGCCACCTGGCATATTCTTTTCTAAGCCTCTAAAAAAAACTCTAAGTCTCTTAAGGCTTTCCAGAATATTCTAGGTAAACTTTATGGTCATATCAGCCTTAACAGTCAAACAATTGCTAGTGAGGTTTAAGGTCCCACATAGAAGTTTATAATGTGTTTCAGAAAAATTTCCTAACCTTCAGGACATACTGATAAACAGTATTCAGGTACCTGTATCTGTTTAAATCTGGGCCCAGATGCTCTGGACATATGTTTATCAGTACCACCATTATTATTATTATTATTTTTTAAACATCTTTACTGGAGTATAATTGCTTTACAATGGTGTGTTAGTTTCTGCTTTATAACAAAGTGAACAAGCTATACATATACATATATCCCCATATCCCCTCCCTCTTGCGTCTCCCTCCCTCCCACCCCTCTAGGTGGTCACAAAGCACGGAGCTGATCTCCTTGTGCTATGCGGCTGCTTCCCACTAGCTATCTATTTTACATTTGGTAGTGTATATATGTCCATGCCATTTTCTCACTTCGTCCCAGCTTACCCTTCCCCCTCCCTGTGTCCTCAAGTCCATTCTCTATGTCTGCGTCTTTATTCCTGTCGGCACCACCATTATTAATGTGATGTCAGAAAACAGCTTCTTGCCTTAATATTTTTCCAATATTTGAATACTGTGAAATCCTACTTATAGTGACCTTATTATTTCACCTTTTGATTCCATGGTTATGAAATGCTATAGCTGTTAGCATCATTTATCATATGGCGAATGAGTTTCAGAAGCCTTGTGAATTTTTTTCTCTGATTCTTTCTTAAAAAATGTTGTTTGAGGGAAAGAGGATAATGATGTTGGGTACCTAATATAGGAAGGTGGCCTGGCAAGTGTGATGGGGGAGGTTGGGGGGTTGGTACGGTGGCAGGGGTGGGAAGGTGAAGGGAGTGAGGGAATGTGGGGGCAGGGGTAGATGTTTTATGAATTTGGGGTCTGGGATCACTACAGGGCAGTTCGCCCAATCATAGTTTTGTGCATCACAATTTCTGATGTGGTCATAGATAAGAGTGTAAAATTTGGGCCTTATGGGGAGAAGGGGCAATCTGTACATTCCATGGACAGGTCTGAAAAGGAGCTTGAAAAAAAAAAGACTAATGTCACAAACTTACAATGAGGAGAGAGTCTCTTTAATAGTCAACAGATGGCAAGCAGTCTCTTTTATGTAATTTATTGCAGTAGGCAAAGGAATCATAGGCAAAAGGGCCTGAAAATGCTGTGCAGATACTAATTTACTGGCAGTTGAGCACCCCTTGGGGGGGGCCAGTGGAGAAGATGGTTCCAGGATCCAGAATTTTGGCCCCCTTTCCACTTTTCTTTTTTTTTTTTTTTTGAGGTACGCGGGCCTCTCACTGTTGTGGCCTCTCCCGTTGTGGAGCACAGGCTCCGGATGCGCAGGCTCAGCGGCCATGGCTCACGGGCCCAGCCGCTCCGCAGCATGTGGGATCTTCCCGGACCGGGGCACGAACCCGTATCCCCTGCATCGGCAGGCGGGCTCTCTACCACTGCGCCACCAGGGAAGCCCCCCCTTTCCACTTTTCAACAGTCTGTGGGGCAATGCCTGATGCCACTTGGGGATAAAAAGGGTCTCAAGGCTCCTAACTATTCATAATGGAGCAGTGGTAGTTTCAGCTATCTTTATGTCCAGCAATTGTGAGAATTAAGATAAGTGGCAGTAGTTTGCAATCCATGAGGTACTACATGGATGTCAGTAGTCATTACTGCTATGACCACTCCCTGTAAGACTGTCTGAGATCTTATTTAGAAGAGAATATAATTTCATTCTCATAACAATCCTGAGAAGAAGGGAAGAAACTACAGTTGACCCTTGAATAACTTGGGTTTGAGATGCTCGGGTTCACTTATATGTGGATTTTTTTCAATAAGTGTGTACTACAGTACTACACAATCTGTGGTTGGTTGAATGCATGGATAAGGAACTGTGGATAAAGAGGGCTGACTGTAAAGTTATACATGGATTTTTGACTGTGGGGGGGCCAGTGCCCCTAACCCCTGCGTCGTTCAAAGGTCAACTGTATTTTAATTTTACAAAATGATAATAGCTTCTCTTTTGGGTCTGATTGTGGAAATAATACCTATATAGCATATCCAAAAAAACCCCAAAAAACAAAGGATAGTCCTTTAAATTTTGATACATATCACCAAAGAGCTCTTCAAAAAGATTCAGTCAATCAACATACCAGACATGTATGAGAGAAGCCTACTGCCTAAACACAAACACTGGGTTTTGCCCATCTTTTAAATTATAGCCAATCTGTTGTTTTATTTGCCTTTCTTTGATTACCAGTGAGGCTGAACATCTGTTCATATGTTTATTGGCCCTATTTTTTTGATGCCTATTCATATTCTTTACCCATTTTTCTTTCTGTTTTGTGCTGATTTATAAGAACTTGATGCACTATGCATATTTACCCTTTTCCTGGTACATATGTCGCAAACATTTTTCTCTAGGTGTTTTCTTATAGCCTTGATTGAAATCTTTTTGTTACTAAAAAATCTTTATGTTTTATGAAAATAAAACATAATTAATTGTTTTCATAATTAATATTTACATTAATAATATGAACTAATAAAATTTCAATATTTTCATTCATTGTTTCTGACTTTGCACTAAGCATGGAAAGGCATTCCTCATTTAAAGATGTAAAATTATTCACCTGTATTTTCTTTGAAAATAACATTTATTGGATGTCTACATGTGCTCGGAGCTGTGTTTGCCTCATTACATTTATAATTTTATTAAATTTTCACCAAAATTTTATGAGGTAGATATTATCATCATCTCTATTTTGCAACTGAAAAAATTGCAGGTCAGAAAACAGGACTTACTCAAGGTCACCCAGCTGAGAAGTGGTAGATTCACAACTGGAAGACAGATCTCTAACTCCATAGAATATTAACTTTTCAAGCATTTCATATTCCAGAGATGACCCTGCCTGCCTATATTTAATTTGAATAAATTCATGAGGTAAAAAGAAGTCATTACAGATACTTTCTTCAGAAAAAATACCCAGTCCTGAAAATAATTACTTTAATAGTTTTATGTAGGCCAGATAATAAAAAAAGAGGGATAATGCCTGAAAATGCAAAGAACTAGTTTATAGAGTAAAAATTATTAATTTCCATAATGTAGATGGATGGAATATTTTTGGTTATTCAAATATTCTAGTTAAAATAAAATGCAGGGCAGTATTGCTGTGAGCCAGTGGAGGAATATTCTGAGGTCCTTCCTGGGCAGAAATCGTATTCTTCTCTAATAATCAAGAATAAATACATGAATGTTATGTCCCCTTCCACAGTAGTCTTATAGTAGGGCCAACATTTTGTTTCTACATTCTCTACACATTTCATTTGTTAATTTATTTTTACAGTCAGGTCTTGGTTTCATACCTGTTTTCTTTCAGTTCAGTTCAAGCACTGTTTGATACCATACCTAATTGTTTTATTTGAATTCCTTGTCATGCTACACATTTGTGAGCCACTTCTAGCAAAATCAAACCAGTGAACTACAAGATGTTCTGTAACTGAGTTAGTTATCCAGACTCGTGCTAAGATGAGCACTGGTTGGCAAATTAAAAAATATGTATATAAAGTATGATGAAGATATTGGTGTTGATATGGGTGTTTCATGTTGATACTTTGAGTTTTGGCTATTTTCAGAGGATTTGTAGAGGAAATGAGATGTTTTTATATTGTATAAAAAAGAGTTATTAACATTCCTTTGAAAGTTTCATATCACAGAGAAAATAGTGCTTTTTCTTGATTGATAATTCAGTAGTTAATGATGATTTCCAATATTTTAAAGCCAAGAAAAAAATACGTGGAATAATAAGGCAATGGGAGATGATTTTAACCAGTTTAATACTAGAAACAGTTGCAGAGTAATTTCAGTTTGCTTAAGAAATGCAGTGTATGTAAGAAACAACATCTAAGGAGGTTATTTTTTTTGGCTGGGGTCTTCATAAAAAAGAATTTTATATACTTGAATTAAATATCTGACAAAGATAATTCATAAGATATGAAGAGGAAAGTTTGCAGGCAAATTACCCATCAAGTAAGGGAATACAGTGAAGGCAATAAGAAGTGAGCTCAACCTTTGTTGTCTTCAAGGAATGTTTCTTGGACACCAAAAATATAGATAAATTCCTTTGAATAAGCCAAATTTTTTTTTGCCTGCTTGTCCTTAGAAACATGAAAGAGACAGTGAGAGAGAGAGACTGACTACTAGGTAGTATTCTCTCTCTAGACAGAGGAAAAGGGAGTGGGGACGAGAGAGAGAGAGAGAGAGAGAGAGAGAGAGAGAGCGAGCGAACAAGCGAGCATATGACTAACTACTGGGTAACAAAATTAATTTCTTTTTCAGGTGATCCATGCTTAATGGAGAGAGAGAGTTATGCAGAGTTGAAAGATGATGACTTGAATAATGGTTCCATTTACTAAGATGGGATGGCTATAGGAAGGAAGGCTGGGGGGAAGTGGACATATGTAGGTCTGGAGTTCATGACAAGGATCTGGACTGGAGATGCAGATGCAGATGCAGGAGTCATTTATTTATTTAGTCAGCAAATATCTATGGAGTATTTACTATGTGCCAGGCGCATTTTGGGAAGAACTGTTCTCTGTTTACTGTAGCTGTAGCCCATAGATAATTGGACTATTTGAGGAAGTACTAGGGAGGGTGCTTTGTCTCTTCTTACATCCCTTTGTTTACTCCTCACTAAGGGAGGGAGAAAATGTTCATTAGTAGCTCAGAATTTGAAGTTAATGGACTGCATTTTACTGTGGGCTGAGCCACTGTATTAGTGGTGAATGTTATCAATGGCATGTCCTCTTCTTTCATTTGCTTTCTGCATCCTTGCTGCTGGCAGGTTAGATTGTCAAGGACTTTCCCGTTGTGTGAAGTATGGTTATTCCCTTTCTCTGATCTTCCCTCATGGGTCAGACTGGTTGTCAGGTGGGGGACTGCAAACTTAGGTAAGCTCAGAAAAAAGCTTTCAAGTTGAGCTTGCTCTGTCTGTGGCCGTCTCTCTGTTCATCTGTGTTGGGGCTGATGAGGCAGGCCTCTCTCTGATTCTCATCCATGTGAGTAGATATGTAAGTGGATGTGGGGTTGCTGTGCAGTGCTGGCCTTTATTGCTCACTAACTCCAGGCATAGCTGAGTCTTAGGTCTCAAGGCTGGGAAGCAGTGGATCTCACTATGACCTTGAGCCTGAGCTGTATTTCCCATTCTAGCTTTCACTAGAGCTCTGCTTTGCTAATGCCATAGTAAACAGCAAGTTTTATTTGGCCAGTGATCTCTGTATGCATACTCCATTGGCTAGGTCTTAAAGAGAAGGAGGGGAGAGTGGCAATTCAATTCAGTTCAGTTCAACTCAATTCTGAGTGCATTTAAATAACAAGTAGGGTACCTGAAGCCTTGGTAGTAAATAGAGAAGACAGGGACAGTATATAAAATGAGAAAAGAGGGAAAAGATGACAGAATCCTAGGAAAAACCCATAATATTTAAGGGACAGTTATTACATTATATAACTGTACCGTGAAAGAACAGAGTAAAAAGTCAGAGGGAAACATGCTAATAGTGCCCGTGTGGACATTGGCACCAGGGGAGGTTTCAGTATTCTTCTTGTTTTCACTTTTTGTATCTTTTTTCTTCTATCTTAACAATGAGCAGTAGCTACTTTTATATCATAAAATAAAACTTAGAAAAAGTCATATGGAGAAGGAATTTAGCAGTGTGATTTAGGCAGAGGAAAAAGTCCTTGGAACAATAATGTTTTAAGATGTTAGCTGATTCTAAAATATTGCTGTTTCTCTATGGCCTCAAGGACAGATGCATCTTCCTTCCACCCAGACTGTGATGAACAAACCCACTCTTCTATTGCACGTGCATTGTAAGTGTGCTTCTTTTGCGGTTAACGCATGTATGAAGCAAATATGGATTTTGACAAAATTCATTTGTGAGGTGCCAACTGGGGACAATAAAGTCTGAGGCCAGGAAGCACACACCAAGGCTGGGGAAAGTGTGCAAAAGGAAAGAAGAAATCTGCTGTAAGAGGAGAAGGAATTTATTTTCCATTCAACAAATCCTCATGGAGGGCCTGTTATATGTCAGGTTCTGTGAGAGGTGTTGGGAATACAGTGGTCAGCAATATTAATGTGACTTCTGTCTTCACTGACCTTCCATATTAGCAAGGGTAGTGGCAAGTAAAGAGGGAGTTACAACAGAGTGAAAATACGATGATGGGCCATTGTTACAGGAGCACCCGAAAGCATCTAAAACAGACCTTGGTGAGAGGTGAAGGGGGTGGTGGTAGTGATGTGATGGTGGTGGTGGAGAGAAGCATATAACTGCTGAGGACCTATGCTTTTCCTAGCTGTATATCTGGAGATTCCTCCCCAGACAAAAAAGTATCATTTCCCCCCAAAACTGTGTATACAAAGTTGTGATCCTTCAGTATAGATATGCTGATGTTTCTATGACTGATAAAGAAATGACTGTTTTATTAACCAACAAAATAGCTAAATATAATGAGCACTGAGCCCAGCATCTGCATATGCTTTTTAGTTTTCCTTAAGAAGCCTCTTTCACTTCAGAAGCTGTCAGGTTTCCATACCTAAATCCCCCTGAATAGTTAATTCATGAACAGAGGATGTCAAAAGCCAAGAGAGACAGGCTGTTCTATAGCAGCTGTAGCAGATTACAGCCTGTTAAGTTTGTAATGATACATGTCACAGTGCCACTCTGCTTCAGGAAAGCCATATGTTCTATTGTTAAATGTTTTGGGTCTGAGTTCCCTCAAGGTTTCACCTCTATGCTGGTGTGTCTCGTAGATGTGTAGGGAGCCAGGGACATCAAAGCCATATCTTCTGGCTTAAAAAATTGCATGAGCAGGAGATTGAAACAAAGATTGGGATTAAAATGTGTAGCCCTATGGTTTTATTCTCATTGCCATATGGCTCTGAGCCTATGATCTGGCAAAAATTTCAGCCTAATTTCTGGTAAGCTTTTCATTAATTAAATGTGGGAATTGGTGTGTGTAAAATGACCAGGCTAGCTATATGGGGGGCTTACCTCTGCCTTTTGGGTTTAGAGATTCAGGGAAGTTTATGGGGGAAGCATGGCATTAGACCCTAACTTTTCTGGGCCGGGAGGTGCAGTCTCGGGGGATGCTCAGAGAAGACTGTGGACCCGTAAGGTTGTAAGGATTTAAAGACAGAATGGTCATGAAAACACTTAGAACATACAATAAGCATGTAATAAACACTCAATAAATGTTCTCTTTTCCTTTGCTAAAATTATTTCCCTCCTCATCCTGGCCCTCAGATTTTACCAACTCCTCTGCCATCTTGTTTGGGGACATAGAGCAGGTTTTGTGGAAGCAGAACTGTGGTAGCAGGGCCACTATTTCTACTTTAGCTTTCAGGGCAAGGACATAGTTTTCTCAAATTATAATAATTCTGGGGCATCCTTGACCTTGAACAGAAGTATCTCTCAGTTTGATTCAGTGCCCAGATCACATCTAGTCGCCCAGTCAGGGCCTGAGGACAGGTGATCAGAATGTTGGGTGCAAAAGAGGAAGATTCTCACTTATAACAGTGTTCCCTTCCTTCCTTCCTTCCTTTCTTCTTCACTCTCTCCCTCCCTCTTTCCTTCTATCCTTTCCCACCAGAAAAAGGAAATAAAGCAGAAACAATTTAAAAGGAGTAGAAAAATACCTGAATTAGGAACCTTAGTTTGGCCATTTACTATAGCAATGTACCAAATGTACTGTAGCTCTAAACTTCCTAGAAGCAAAGCAAAACTACTCAAGCGTCCAGGAGCCAAAAATAGGCTATCTTAGCAGCTTGGAAATAATACTTTTGTGAATAATCCTAACCTTGGCTTGTTCAGTAGACTCAGTTTCAGTTCTCATCATCTTTATTGCTCAGTTCCTTTTTTGCATCTACAACTATTTTTAATTATATAAAATTGCATCTTTTCTGGTTTCTTATCTTCTATCTTCATTAGACTAATCTTCTTGAGGGCAGGGACTGTGCCTGCAGTTTTTACTATTGGATACCCATTGCCTAGTACAGTGACTTTTGCACAGTAAATGCTCGTATATTTTTGTGAACATGAGTGAATGAAAGATTTTGAAAGGTATATTTTCTGATAATGTGTACAGGTAAGTAAATGAAATCAAAAGGACTCCACCAAAAATCAGACCAAGGATGCAATTACCTCAGATGTTAAAATTTAGGGATCAAAGACCAAGAGTAACTTAGTAGCCTATAGTTTTGCATAGCAATTTGTTTCCACTGGACCCAAGATATTGAAGAGTAAATAATTAAGAAGGAATTGTCAATATCTCTCCTGCATACCTAACTTATGGAACTGAGTATCATATTTGTGTTGTTTTTCTGCTAGAGTATTTTACAGACAAGGCACACGGAATTTTTTCCTCTGAGTTGGGAAAACAGGAATAACCATATCCTACAAATGAAGAAAGAAGGGGATGACTTGTCCAAATCCAAATGGTGAGCCAGTGGCAGAGATCCCAGAAGTGACTAATGAGGTATGGGAGCCTCTCTAAGTCACTAATTCATCTGCCTCATCTGGCAGGTGGTATAGTAATAGATGTCCTGTTACTTGTCTTACAGGGTTATTGAGAGAATTAAATCTCCTACTAGATGTGAAAGCCTTTCAGAGACACTTTATATGAAAGTAAGATAAGAAAGTGTTATGTTTTATTTTACCTGCAGCATGTAGTTCTGTATTACTAGGGGAAAGCTAAACTGCTAAAACAATAGACCTAAAAGTAACGGCTCAAAAAAAGGGACGTTTTTTTCCTTCCCACATAACAGTCCAGAGTGGTTTTAATGGTGACAGTGGTAGTGATCAGGTTGTGGGGGTAGATTCTCTCCATGCAGTCATTCAAGGACTTAGGCTGACTGTGGCTCTGCCATCCTCAACACGTGACTTGTGGTTGCTCTGGGTCATGCTTTTGTCACTTGTAGGAATGAGAATGAGTTTAATGGCCCAGGCCTGAAAGTGGCACCATTGACTTGTACTCATTGGAGAACTTTGTCACATTGCCACCCCTAACGGTGATAAAAAGCTGGGGAATGCAGTGCAGTTGGATAGCCCTGTGCCTTCTTCTGTGATAGAAACTGAGAGTGGATTTTGGTGGGCAGCCAGCAATCGATGTCCCTACTCTTTTATCTGGATGGGGTAAAGTCCTCCTTTTATAGGATCTCATAGCACTAAATATCTCACATTTTTCACACTGGTCAAACACACAATTTCACATTTTATGTTTAGTTGATTAATTTTTCCCCACTAGACAAGGGCAAGGATCATATATCTCTTGTTCATCATGGATCTCCAGCACTTGACACAGTGCCATAATAGACCTTCAATAAGTATTCATTCAAATCCTCATGGAGGGCCTGAGGAATACATGAATGTATCAAAGACATTGGTTGATCTTAAGAACCTCAAATGAGACTGTCTGGATGTATCTGGTGAGTTGCTGGGGCCTTGCTCTCATCCAGCATCTCTTTGCAACTTCTTTTTTTTTTTTTTTTTATGGTGCCATCCTTGATTTTATTCTATAGGATCTCCTCATGGTTGATTTTGTAATTTTTTTTTTTTAATTTTTTTAAATTTTTTTTAATTTTACAAATTTAATCAGTTATACATATACATATGTTCCCATATCCCCTCCCTTTTGCGTCTCCCTCCCACCCTCCCTATCCCACCCCTCCAGGCGGTCAAAAAGAACCGAGCTGATCTCCCTGTGCTATGCGGCTGCTTCCCACTAGCTATCTACCTTACGTTTGGTAGTCTTTGCAACTTCTGATATACTTGGGGAAAGGAGGTGTGGTGGGCAGAATCCTAAGATGAACCCCAGTGACACTCACCCTCATATAACCTCCTTTCCCTGAGAGTGGATGAAACCTTTAAATATGATGGGATATTACTCCATGATTGAGTTATATGTTATATGAGTTATATGTCTCAGTTGACTTTGAGAAAGGGAAATTCTGGGTGGACCCCACTTATTCACATGAGCCCTTGGAAGGGACTAGGTTCTCCATGAAGAGATTGGAAGTGTGAGGGGTTTGATGCAAGGGATATTCCTGTTGGGGGCTTTTAATATGGACGGGGCCACATGGCAAGGAATACAGGTGGCTTCTAGGAGCTGAGAGTGGCTTTCAACTGACAACCAGCAAGGAAATGGAGACCTCAGTCCTGTAACCACAAAGAACTGAATTTTGCTAACAACCTGAATGAGCTTACAAGTGGATTTTCCCCCAGAGCCTTCATATGAGAACTCAGACTGGCTGATGCCTTGATTTCCACTACAGAAGACCCTGAGCAGAGATCCCAGGGGAGACACTCAGATTCCTGATCTACAGAAACAATGAGATAATGAATGCGTATTGTTTTATACCACTAAGCTCATGGTAATTTGTTAGGCATTAATAGGAAACTAATACTGGTTTATGTTTGTTTATTAGGAGCAAACATAGATGGGATGGAGCTGGGGCAGGAGGAAGTTGGAGAAGAGAGAATGGTGTCTGTTTCCTTGAGGGCTTCATGGGTCTGATGTCTGAAACTTAGGATGACTGATGGTTCCAGTTTGCCTGGGACTGAGGGTTTCCAGGGGATGTGGGGTTTTCAAAGCCAATCCTAGGATAGTTCTGAGAAAACAAGGGCAGTTGGTGTCCCTGCAAACTGTAGGAGTTGCTTTGTGAAGAAGGGGTACAATGAAACTGGTGATAGGATGGCCTTCTTTTGCTCAGTAGGCAGCAGGAATACAGTGCTTACTTTGGCCCATGATGGCTTGTTGTTTCAGGAGCACTGATACCAATATAATTCCGGTGGAATCTACAATAGAGACTGTGGGGAGGTCCAGCCCTTAAGGGACTCTGCAAGTAGCAGGCGTAAGTGAGGAATCCCTGATGGAAATTATATGAATGCTAAATATAATCACAGGGACGCCTCCAGGATTTCCCACAATTAATCACACACATCTCTGAAATGGATCTGTAGCTCCGGCATGATACAGATGTGGCATGTGCCAGGGAAATTTGCATTCTCATTGGCAGTGTGACCTCATCGTAATCACAGGCTCATGACACTAAGGTACATACACATTCACTGTGCCAGGCATTGTACTAAATGTTCTCACACGTGCCAGGTCACAAAATCTCACAAAATCTTACAGGGTGGATATTATAAGCCCCATTTTGATTATGAGCAATCTGAGGCTAGGCGAATTTACATAATTTGCTTAGGGATGGCCACTTGGGGCTATTTTACATGCATGCTGGACCTCCAGAAAATACTAAAAACAGCTTTAAGAATCAGTACATACAGCATCTGCAAAACACTGGAAGGACTGTGGGAGAGCACAGTGGTAAGTTATCCTCTCTATTTGTCTCTGCTGACTTAGCTTAGGAGCTAGAAGCTCTGTGGAGAGAGGTAAGGGATACATTGAGTCTGAATGCCATCTACATAGGGTTTCTGTGGCCAAAACATCTGCATTTATCAAGAACAACTAAACCCAGTATCTGGCCAGGAATTGATGTTAATTAAAAGACATTTGCAGATGGGTTAATTGAATTTAAAAAATTAGCACGTTCTACTATGATGCTACTTCATAAAATAAAGACGATCTGACAAAAAGGCAGGAAAACATAACGTGTTTCCTCCACATTTGCTCCTTATTTGTAGTGCCAGGGCTGATACAACCAGTAAGTGAGCATCTCTCCTTCTAGCTCTTGTTTGTGAAGAAAATAGATTAAATATCTCACTTTCCAACCAAGGGCCACTGTGTACAGTTGGGCAGGTTGTTTACTGCACAAGAGTACCTGGCATAGCAGGCATCTTTTTTCTAATTTGCAAAGAAAAAGTGCTTAGTGGGCTAGAAGCAGCCCT
Source organism: Mesoplodon densirostris (assembly GCF_025265405.1). Taxonomy (NCBI): domain Eukaryota; kingdom Metazoa; phylum Chordata; class Mammalia; order Artiodactyla; family Ziphiidae; genus Mesoplodon; species Mesoplodon densirostris. The sequence continues at coordinate 79,561,890 of NC_082666.1, read as the reverse complement.
CCTAAGCCCACTTTGTGCCATGTCTCTCTCTATTTAGGCAGAGCCTGGCCTCTAAAGAGGTACAGTGTATGCTGGCAGGGCCTTTCATATAGTACTGCTAGTCTGTCTGTTTGGTGGCATGGGTGTGGGTCAGAGGGAAAGAACTTAGCCTTGTATGTTGGGAGTTCATGTACTGTTTCTGGTATAGTACCAGAAATACTGGTGTATATATATATCAGAGAGCATAATATGGGGATAACAGGAAGATATCCTTGTACCACACAGATCTAGACCCACCCCCAAAACTGATGAGGGAGTTTGAATCTTTAACTAGGTGTGCAAATAACTCTTAAGTTTTTCTGTAACACGTCTTGTCTTTATTAGAAGATGTGTCTGCCTAATGACAGAACACTTAATCTCCGTCATTTTTTGCTAATTTCAGTTATTTCAGGTTTCAATCCAGACAATTCTGGTCTTCAAACCTCTCCCTGACCCCCAACACCACAAAGTCAAGTTTATTTTCTCTCTTCTTTTCTCAGTTCCAGGGGCTTAAATCCAGGGGCTTACTGTGGTGGGGTGGTGGGGGGAAGTCCTGTCCCCTGGCATTGGCAGCTGTCCCTTTGATTGATAGGAGATTTAACTCATCCCATTTGGACTTTGGTCTTTCACATCTGTGCCCACTGACCTTCAGTGTCATTCAGTGAATGTCTTAGTGTCAGGACATTCAGGGTACACTTGTTTCTGTTTGCAAGGAGCTGCTCAGTCTGCAAGCCTTTTTTAACCACTTTGACATCCTTTTGGGAATATAGGAAAATTTTAGTTCTCTCATACCACCACAGACTTGTGTAAGAGTCTTGGGGTACAGCTTTAGGGTCCTTTCTGCTTTTGAAGCCCCACTGTATTCTGGGAGTTTACTGTCCCTCTACTGAGATCTGTCCCAAGACAGGTGGGCACTTGTAGGGGACACTTAGCAGGGCTTAACTTTCTTACTTTTATTTTGTTCTTTTAATCAAACTTGAGCCTGAGAACTGGCTTTTAAGTCACCTATTATTTATAAGATAAACTTTGCTTCTTGGTCCTTAAAACCCAGTTTTTGAGACTCAGAAGCAACTCTGTCAATGTATTTCCTGTGCTGAGAGCTTTAGATCTCCTTACGGAGAGAGCTGAGACAGGACTCTTCTTTGTTGTTCTCCTGTGGTTGTCCTACCCCAAGACATAAACCTGGAGGGCCTGACTGCAGCCTGAAAAGGGAAACTAAAAAGCCCAGAGCAGATAATACCAAATATTGCTCCTTTATGCTTGCTAGTGTGAAATCAGGGACTGGACTGAGGCTGGGCAGGAGTGGCTAGAGAGCAGGACCATGAGTCATTGTGTACAGCCTCCCCACTGACAATACCAAGCCCAGGCAGACCATCCCTGGACTGTGGTTGAGTAGAGATAATTCACATACACAAGGTCTAGAAAGAAGCCTTGCAGAATAAGGGAGAGGCAGTTGCAGCCGGCAGACTCAGAGGAAGGGCGGAGCTTTGAAGAATCACCTAGAGTAGCATCCAAAGAAGAAATCTCATCATCCTCAAAATGTGTATGGAGAGGACTTCCCTGGTGGCACAGTGGTTAAGAATCCACCTGCCAATGCAGGGTACACGGGTTCAAGCCCTGGTCTGGGAAGATCTCATATGCCGTGGAGCAGCTAAGCCTGTGTGCCACAACTACTGAGCCTGCGTTCCACAACTACTGAAGCCTGCGCGCCTGGAGCCTGTGCTCTGCAACAAGAGAAGCCACCGCAATGAGAAGCCTGTGCACCGCAACGAAGAGCAGCCCCTGCTCGCTGCAACTAGAGAAAGCCTGCGTGCAGCAATAAGGACCCAACGCAGCCAAAAATAAATAAATAAATTTATTTAAAAAAAAATAGTATGGGGTCTGGGTTCAAATTCTTTTTTTTTTTTTTCCTAATTGGGGTGTAGTTGTTTTACAATGTTGTATTAGTTTCTCCTCTACAGCGGACTGGAGTTCTCTATGCTATACAGCAGGTTCTTATTAGAAGAATAATAAGAATAAAGATAAAGAAACTAGGATAAGCAATGATGTAAAAACTAAATGGATTAGTTTCAAAAAGTCTAAGATGTCTTTTCCCAATTTAACATGTAACTTGCTTAAAAGTATGTACAAAACCCTGTACTATGAGCTCTGGGGACAAAGAACTATTAGATAAAGCTGGGATTCCTTCAAATCCATGGACACCCATGCTTTAAATCCTGAATGCCAAAAGCTTGACTTTTATTCAGGCAGAAGAATATAGACAGTCCTTACGGAGTGATCCTACTGAGCATTTTGTAGCATATCAAATTTAGATGACTTCATGATGATAGAAAGGACATTTCCTTTATTGTGTTCATTTTAACAATATTTTTTCTGGATGTTTGTTTCATGATTGTGTTAGTCTGCTTGGGCTGCCATGTCGCAATACCACAGGCTGGATGGCTTAAACAACAGAAATTAATTTTCCCAAACTTATGGAGGCTGAAATTCAAAGATCAAGGTGCTAGCAATATTTGTTTCTTGGGAAGCCTTTCTTCCTGGGTTGTAGATGGCTGACTTATAGCTGTAGCCTCACATGACCTGTCCTCTGCAAGTACACAGAGAGAAAGAAAGAAAAAGAGAAAGAGAGAAGAGGAAAGAGAGGGAGAGAGAGATATCTGGTGTCTCCTCCTGTTCTTATAAGGACACTAGCCTTATTGGATTAAGGCCCCACCCTTATGACCTCATTTAACTTTAATTACCTTCTTAAAGGCCTTATCTCAAATATAGTCACATGGGGGTTCAGGATTCAATGTACGAATTTTAAAGCGACACAATCCAGTCCATATCAGCAGTCCTCTACCTTCAGTTGCGTGTAATCTCCTGGAGGGGACAGACATGCTCAACTTCTTGCAATGCAAGGAGAAATGGAATCAGCACTGGGATAGGAATACAAGAAAGTGCTGAGGGAGTTAAGAGGTTACCATTAGTAACTGCCACAGCCTTCTCCAAGTTAACCTTTTCCTTATCTCTTTAGTTACTTGTTTCTTCGTAAACATCGATCAAATTTGTGTCAGTGGTGTTTTCAAACTGTGTTCTACAGAGCCCTAGTGTCCCATGGCCGTGTTTTAGTGATTCCTTAAATGTGTGCTCCAGATTTCATTTAAAAATATAGTTCAACTATTAAAACTATAATAAAATAACACGTAAACAAGCCACATGAAATAACTCATGTGTGTTATATACCAAATTTTAATACATTAAGGACCACTTAAAAAAACAACTTAGAGTGCCAGGTTATCTTGATGCCCTGTAGGCCTTGGAATGAAACCACTGCCATTTCTGTCGAATTGAAGAATAGCTTTAGAACACAAAGCAAACTATCAGAAATAGTTTATCTATGCAAAGAAGCAAAAAAATTATGCAGATAAATTGAATGTTGAGGTTAATGTATAACCTAATTCTCATTTAAGCCCTGATTTCTGCTTTTTTTTCTTTTCATTAAAATAAACTTACTGACTTAATAAAATTGTTATGTATATGAACTTATACATCAAATTTATGCTAATGAATTTATGTTAATAAATAATGCCTTTATACTTATTTAATGTAAGATTTCATCTGAAAGTAGGGTTGCTGTTAAAGCAAGTTTGAAACCACCGTTCTTTTTGCTTACATGTATCCTATGCTGCATGTACTATTAAACAACTGACAACTGCTGAAGGCTATCATATGATGTATATCGAACAGTGAGGTGTAATATGGACCAAACAGTTAAGATGAGGCACATGGAAGTCTAGGTGGTTAGACACACATGTCATTTACGTGCCCTTGAGTCATTGGTTTTACAGCCTGACAGTGAGCAGTCATTCATTATAAATCATTAGAATTTTAATTTTAAAAATTAGTGTAGGGAGCTGAGTTGGGGAGGGACATTAATATGAGTATTTGGTATTAAGATGAGAACAGCTCAGTAGGAAACTTCCTAATGGAAGTGTCACTGATAGTAATTACCCCGTTCCAGTCAAGCAGCTCTTTGATTTTCCTCCAGCGTAGGGGACCAGGCAGCCTGACAGAGACAGCGAAGCAAGAAGGGTGGTTTAGAAAGCTAGAGAATCTGGAAATCTGGCTAGGGAATTTGGAGACAGCATGTAATTTGATACTTGTATCATCTGAAGAGTGCATTGGGTCATGCTTTTTAATTGCTAAGTGGAAATTCATCGGGAGCAAACTGGTGTGGGATGAGAATGGAGACGAGGAGCAAGAATCCCAGGACCCACAGATGTGTACTGGTGGGCAGGAGGTGGACAGGAGAATCAGCCAAGGTCAGGGGAACACTAACAGCCGCTCTCACTATTCTCCCATGAGATCTTTCTAGCTCTTTGAGGGCCCAAGGGTGGTGTGCCAGTGACCCTTGGAGTTTTAGGAAGATGTATAGCATCATCTTTCTTGTAGGCAGCATGTGAGATATTTATCATCACTCAAAGCTTATGAAATCTTACATTAATTAAACTGAATGTACAAAAAGCTCTAAATAGAGTCCCCGAACCGAAGTAGCTTCTTTTAGCTTTAAAAAAAAATTAATTCTTGGAATCCTTAAACCTAATATCAGCAACATCCTACTTCCAGACAATATGCTTACAAGTTGAAAGGTGAAATTTCTGTTGATTACACAGCTTCTTGCCAGTGGATAAATATGTTTGCCTTCCATTCTTTAGTTTTCCAGTGTTATTATCTTTTATCATTTTCTCCCTCATAGAAACAGCTTTGTGATCTACTCAAAATGAAGAGATTGAATGAGAATTCTCGTCCTGTATTTTTCTTTTCTTCTTCAATGATGAAAACTTTCTTTATAAAGAACATTGAGGGAAACATGTCAGAAGGCTTAAATTATCTATCTTTTCATGTGACAAGTTAATAATAAGATTGAGTTCTATCTCTCTCTGGGGTGAGTCTCATTTCTCTGAGAATACATAATACACAGAGAAATACACATTGAGATGACAGTGTATAAATATGGCAAAGTGCTTAAGATTTCCATGGTGACGTTAGATGAATACTTTCAATATCTGAATTTTTTTTTGTCAAGAAAGGAAATACTACAGCTATCCTTCTGTAAAGCTAACCTGACTCTCTATTAACTGGCTGATGTAATGTTCACAGTATTGTTTGGTTGATTTCCTAGAGTCAGATAACATGATGCTTCACTGGGTCTGATTTTTGTGGGTTGGTAATGGTTCAAACACATGGGAGTAATTCAAAGCTTTGCTTTTGCGGGTTCAATAATTCCATCTCCACTTAGAAATGAAATGATAGATTTTTTTAAAGCAACTAAATAATGCATGGTGTGATGGGATAAGGAGAATATTGCTAAAATTCACATCAAAAAGCATCCTCTGTCATACTGCTCGATTCTCAGAGCTGTTCCATTAGTGCCCCTTTAACATGTAATATTTCCCAATTAAATGTGTTGGTAAGAATTATTCATTTTAATAATTAAAGAGCTTCCCCAGCTCCCTGAAGAGCGTTACCATGGAGGCCCAGCTCCACTGCTGGGAATAATCACAGCATGCTAATGTAAGGAGAAGGTGACAGTTGAATGCTAGTATTGCCATCAGGTGAAACTAACTTTGGGCTTGTTTCAGTGGCTGGGCCCTGGGACACCCATGAAGTGACCTTTTGCTGGCTGTGATATGGGTTAGTTTTGTGGCTATGATGGAGTATAAAATTTATCACCTGTTACGTACGTAGACTATGCTTTGAGACTTTCTAGGATGACATGAGAAAGCTTTTTGACTGTCTTCAATATTAATTAATTATTAGGCAGTGATTCCCCCAATTGGGTTTAGTGATGCCTTAGAGCTGCCGTGAAATTCTGCAAAGAAAATTTTCTTTCATTTTAATTTAAAAGAAATATATGACCTTGGGGCTGTTAGGAGAGGCTGATGTAAAAGTAAACTTTGAGAAGGGGTCTTAACCAAATGTAACAGTAGTTGTTGGTCTGTTGGCAGCAGCTGTGTTGAATCTGGGTCTCAAGGCGGTAGTGAGACAGTGCCCTCTTGGGTATAAAATGCCAGTAAAGGTAATCACAGCTGACAGCATTAGGGGATTGATAATTCCCAAACACTTGAGTTACTATTATAAGAAAGTTATATAGTACCATAAAGCCAAAGACTCCATCCCATTACTTCATTATTTTCAAATAATGATAAGAATTAAGGTAACCATCACCACTACTACTCCTGGTAATCATCATCCTAATAAAATAGTTCATGCTTAGAGAGTACTTACCATAGAACACTGGTTCTAAGTGCATTACGTAAATGGAAGCATTTAATTATGATCTACAAAGATCAGGTCCTAGATTCTGATAATTTGATAAAGATATCAATAGTGGTAACTATGTCTACAAATATTAGCCCTACCCCTGTAATGATAATGCTTTGTGACTGTTTAGTACTACACATCTTTGAAACCACTCTCACCCTTATTCATTTGATTCTTGCAACAAACCATTGAGGTAAACAGAGCTATTTTTATGTTAGTTGTACAGAGACATTATGAGATTTTCCAAAGTTTCAACAGTTAATCTTGGATTACCAGAATCTCCAAATTGGAAGTATTTTACAGATTTTTACCAGTGAGAAAAAACTGACTTATAGAGATCTGTGGTTTGCTCAGGCTTTAGGTCTTGTCACTGTCATTCTTATGAATTTCCCACAACACTGGTATTTTTGCTTTGCTTTTCAAAACTGGAATGATCATTCTTTAGCTTTCCTTGATAGGAGGCAACTTTGCTTAAAGTCTCTTAGGAACACTCTGAGAACAAGAGCAATGTGGCTTCTCTAGAGGGTTTTCATCATTTCCCAAGTTAGTTAACCTGGAAAATGAATAAAAGATCAGAAGGCAGAAAAGGGCAGACGGTAGAGGCGGGGAGAGCAGATTACCTGTCTTTGGTTTCTGACACTCTCCCTGGGATAGGACAGAATTGAACACTTTCTGGTTCAGGCAGTGAGTGGACTGTGGTATTGTCTCCCATAGGATTCTAAGCTGCAGTCAGCCCATCTTGGGTGGCTTTCTCAAAGTTTTTGTCCATGTTTGGGAGTAGTCATAATGTAGTCGTGATGTGTGAGGGATGGCCAGAAGCCTGGGCTCTAGGAGCCAGCTGTCCACATTCCTCCCAGGGTGGATCTGATTCTCCATCTGTCAGCAGGCCTTGCCACAATCTTCTCTGTAATTCAGGGCCTATCTTGACAGATGGTTCTTACGTGATGTTATAATGGTTTTTGTTTTAAGAGAAGCTTTCTCAGCCCTCAATTTATAGTTAGCATTTTAGTTAAATCTTTCTCTTGTTTTGGGCAGTATATAGCCATGACCTAGTGATTTTCATGTATACCGAGTAGTATACATAACCTGCTAATTCATAAGTTTGAGTACAACAATACATGCACATGATGTTTGCAGCACCCCTGAATTGAAGGTAGAGTCATCACTAACTACTGTGAGTAGAAAGGGAGAGAGATTCCTCTTATGGTTTGTCCCCTAAGTTCCTCCATGTCCCAGTTGTGTTATTTTCCATATTCCTAGATAATTATGATCTACTCCTTATCTGGCTAACTCAATCAGGGTACATTTGTTTGCAAGGAATAAAACTGAGTAAAAGGAATCAGCTTAAAAAAAATGAAGGATTCATTTTAAGGGTATAGGCAGTCCACAGGTAGGAAATGAAGTGTGGCCTCTTCTTATGGGACGGGGATTTGGAAATATTGTCAGGGTGCAAACTCTCTTTCTCTGTCTTACTTTTCTTTCTGGAACGTCATTGTATTTGCTGTCTGCTTTTCTTGGAGCATCTGTAAGACTGTCTTCTGCTGCTGGCATAGCCTATCATGGCCGTCTCCAAACGGCAGCTTCAGCTCTCAAATTTCCCTATTTTATAGTCTCATGTTGGCAGCCGGCTGACCTGGACTCTGTATTATCAGTCACTCTTCTTAATTGTAAGCATCAGAAACCACCATGGCTAATTTAAGCAGAAAAAGAATTTACTGGGGGATACTAGGGAGCTCACAGAATTGTTGGAAACTGTTGGCAAATGGGCAGGAAACAGGGGATGTCATAGCCAGAACCAGAGCCACAGAGCAGGTCCTGTGAGGACACTACTGCTGCCAAGTACTAGACCTGACTAGTGCTTAGACCACTGACCCTGGGGGCACTGGATTCAATACAGTTAGTCCCCTGCATATGAGCGAGTTCCGTTCCAAGAGCGTGTTCTTAAGTCCAACAAAGTTAGCCTAGGTACCCAACTAACACAATAGGCTCTATGGTGCTGTACTGTCATAGGTTTATAATACTTTTCACACAAATAATACATAAAAAACAAACACAAAAAATAAAACATTTTTAATCTTGCAGTACAGTACCTTGAAAAGTACAGTAGTACAGTACAGCAGCTGGCATACAGGGGCAGGTTCGCATCTTTGAAAGTTGCAACTTGAATGTTTGTATGTAGGGGACTTAACTGTATTGCTACTTCTACTGCTGCCCATCCTGGCCCCCTTGAAGTAAGATTCTCTAGTGTCCCTACAACTGTGCATCACTAGCTTCCAATTCAAAATCCAGGGCAGGTACTTCTGATCGGTCAAGCCTAGGTCATGTGCCAGTTCCTTGGCTGCACAGGAGGCTGGGAAAGCAAGTATCAGGAACTTTCAGGCTCTATAGTAGAAAGAAGGCTATCCCTTCCACCATGTCTCATAAGGTGGGAAATTCCTCAAACCCAAGAAGGGTATTTAGATTCTGGGCAGCCCAAAAAGCCAAAACCAAATGGTCACTATACTCAGTGTCCCAGTTCCTCATGTTTGAATGAATATGAACAATCCATTTTGAGTCAGATATCCATCCTTAAACCAATCGTCTATGGCCAGTGAAACAAGATGCCTTTATACATAGGGCTGCACTTTCCAGGGATTTAGGTGGCAGATTCTTCTCTAAGAAGGGGGGCGATGTGTGTGAAATCAGGGGTAGGTAATCATGGCCACCTCTATTCCTGATACCAGCTCAAGATTAGTTACTGAGGTGACTTGTTATATTACTTGCTAACTTGCCATCTGTTGCATTAATATGTTTATTTAGTTTCCCTAGAATAAAAATGGTACTTCGGGGCATTTAGTAGCTTCATGAAGCCAGACCTCTTCCAGAAGGTCCAATTCCTTTTCCTGCTTAGGTAATTGACACATTCGAGCCTACTCTTTTGCCGGACACTTGAAATTGTAGCTTCTAATATTCACCAGACTGTGTCTAATGAAACAGCCCTATGGGGCTTTGACAAAGGTCTGGCAGGTATATTTTTTGAGGTATCTACCTGTGTAATCTTTGAGAAAACCTACCTGTGTATCTCTCAGGGATAGGTAAGTGTGAAAATGGAAAAATGCTTTGGAGAGATAAAACACTACTAAATAATAATTTTTTACAATTACTTTTGCTCATTCAAAAAATATATATCGTGTGCCTATTATATGCTAGGAGCTGTGCCAAATTTAGTTCCATTAAATTTCGTTTTCTTATTTTAAGAAGAAATGCTCATGGTAAATTGAAATAAAAGAAATCTCTCTCAACTGTAGCCAAGTAAATAACGAGTAAGAGCCATATATAGCCATACATAGTAAAAACCATATATAGCTTTTCATTTCTATAATTTGATAGTTTGGATATTTGGGATTCAAGTATAAGGAGACTGGTTATCTGGCTCAATATTATAGTCCCCCAGGAGCATGTGAAATTTTTTTCATCAATAAAGAGTTCTGAAACTCTTTCAGTAGTTTTTGTTTGGGGGCCTGAATTTTAAAAGTACAACTGGGTATTTGTTTTGAATTAGGCAAATGGTGCCAGGAGCAACAATTATCATTAATGTTTACTGTTATTTGAGCTTTAGAGGAAGAAAAAGAAAGCTTGTGGGAAATACCAAAGTTGATTGGTAATAAAAGGAGTCTATAAGAAGAAAACACAAGTAAGAATGAATATTATATGAAAACTTCATCATATTGAGGGGCAAGAATAGTAGAATGATTTTCTTAGTTATATACAGTCAGATTTTTAAAGTACGAGGCTGTCATATTAAATATGGTGAAAATATTTGGTTTTTGCAAGGAAGATATGGAAGCTTAAACATGGGCATATATTTTAAAATATTAATGATTTACTGTACCTTTTCTACTAATTCACTTTGTGATCTACATCTACATCTGTCTTTGTTCTGAAGGTCTTTTGTGTCCTGGGAAGATGTTGTAGTTGTATTTCAAAAGCAATGATACAATTATGTCACAAAAACGATCAGTGGGGCAGTTTTGTTTGATAACGTGATTGTATGTGAGATATATCAAAATAAGCCATGCTCTTTTATACCATTTTAAAAAAGAAGAAAACATGATGACAGGTGAAATAGTAATTTGTATACGCAGTAGATTTAAGACAAATCACTGTAAAATAAACTTTTTAGCTCTTAGGGGGACTGAGTTTTTGTTCAAGGTGCAAATATACATATAATGGCAGGCATGGCTGTAACTTGGAACCACATGTTATAGACTAGTCTACTGGAATGAGTTCCTCCTGCAACTACTCCTATTCAACCAAAATATGGATGGGTAAAACCCTCATAATGTAAAGATTAAAATCAAGCAAACTTACCATCTAACTGAATTCTCTAAAATAATACTTGGCCAACTTTCTATAAAGGGCCAAATAGTGAATATTTTTGGCTTTGTGGGTCCTATGGTCTCTATCACAACTACTTAACTCTGCCATTAGAGCGTAAAAGCATCCATAGACAATATGTAAATGAATAAGTGTGGCTGTGTTCCCATAAAATAGGATTTTATTTATGGGCACTGAAATGTGAATTTCACATAATTTCATGTGTCTCAAAACATTCTTCTTCTTACTTTTTTTTGGTAGACATTTAAAAATGTAAAGACTGTACCTAGGTGTGAGGGTCATATAAAAACAGGTTATGGCCAAATTCGGCCCATAGGCTGTAATTTACCAGCCCTGCTTTAAAGTGTACTGGCCTGGGACTTCCCTGGTGGCGCAGTGGTTAAGAATCTGCCTGCCAGGGCCTCCCTGGTGGCGCAGTGGTTGGGAGTCCGCCTGCCGATGCAGGGGATGTGGGTTCGTGCCCCGGTCTGGGAGGATCCCATATGCCGCGGAGCGGCTGGGCCCGTGAGCCATGGCCGCTGGGCCTGCGTATCCGGAGGCTGTGCTCCGCAACGGGAGAGGCCACAACAGTGAGAGGCCCGCATACCGCAAAAAGAAAAAAAAAAAAAAAAAAAGAATCTGCCTGCCAATGCAGGGGACACAGGTTTGATCCTGTTCTGGGAAGATCCCACATGCTGCAGAGCAACTAAGCCAGTGCACCACAACTACTGAGCCTGTGCTCTAGAGCCCACGAGCCACAACTACTGAGCTTATGCACCACAACTACTGAAGCTTGCGTGCCGCAACTACTGAAGCCCACACGCCTAGATCCCTGGCTCCACAACAAGAGAAGCCACCGCAATGAGAAGCCCACGCACCGCAACGAAGAGTAGCCCCCACTCGCCGCAGCTAGAGAAAGCCCGCATGCAGCAACAAAAACCCAACGCAGCCAGAAATAAATAAAATTAAACAAACAAACAAAAAACCAGATTTACCTCTTCTTATATAAAATCACCAAACCGGATTAGGACCCACTCTAATCCAGTATGACTTTAACTTAACTTGATTACATCTGCAAAGACCCTATTCCCAAATAAGGTCACCTTCAGAGGTACCAGGAGTTAATATTTAAACATATCTTTTGGGGGTACAGCATTCAATTTACGTCATCTGGTATCTCATCCTTGCTTGTCACATCAGTCCTGTTCTTTTTTTCTTCTCACTTTCCTTAAAGTGACTTTTTTGCTTACTCAGAGTTTTGTCATTCTTCTTTACTGTAAGATTGTCTCGGGCTTCCCTGGTGGTGTAGTGGTTGAGAGTCCGCCTACCGATGCAGGGGACACGGGTTTGTGCCCCGGTCTGGGAGGATCCCACATGCCGCGGAGTGGCTGGGCCCGTGAGCCATGGCCGCTGGGCCTGTGCGTCCGGAGCCTGTGCTCCGCAACGGGAGAGGACGCAACGGTGAGAGGCCCGAGTACCGCAAAAAAAAAAAAAAAAAAAAAAAGATTGTCTTGTCCATGGTTTTGGCTTGCAGCATGCCAACTCCATCTCACACTGTCCTTCATTTTTTTTTCTCTTCAACTTCTGCAGCTGACTGCAGCATTTTTATTTCCCAATTCAAATACCAAGAAGATGATCCCAATTGGCCAGATTTTCGCTTTTTGTTCTAGGCTTTAAGTTACAGTCAGTCAATATAGGGTTTACCTCTGAGTCAGGTGTTCACTCCAGATTCAAACAGTTGGATATGGGGTCACATAGGCATGACTACTTAGGCAGAAAGAGCTCTGGATGAATCCTATATGCACTTAATGAACTGTATTAACTGTACAAGGGGCTGTATTCTAGCCCCTAGAACTGTATTAACTGGCAAGGTATTTTATAGAAATAGACAAGATCATTCTAAGTTTTATATGGAGAGGCAAAGGAACTAAAATAGCTAAAAAATTTTGAAAAATAAGAACAAAGTGGGGGGAATCATCCTACTTTATTTCAAGACATTATAAAACTATGGTAATCACGACTGTGTGGTTGGCAGAGGGATAGATACTTAGACCAATGGAATGGAACAGAGAACCCAGAAATACACCCAAACAAAAGTATGCTCAACTGATTTTTAACAAGTGTACAAAAGCACTTAGGTGGAGGAATGATAATCTTTTCTATTGTTAGAACAACTGGATGTCAATAGGCCAAAAAAATCAACCTAAATCTTATATGTTATACAAAAATTAACTCAAAATAGATCATAAACTTAAATGTACGCAGCACGTGGTATTTCATACCTGCTTCTCACAACATTCCCATTCCATTTTCTTAACATTTCTCTTAACAGGGTCTTTCACAAAGCAACATTTAAAAATTTTGATGAAAATTTATTGATTTTTTTCCTTTTATTAATGGTGTTTAAAAATTTTTTTGAACATCTTTATTAGAGTATAACTGCTTTACAATGGTGTGTTAGTTTCTGCTGTATAACAAAGTGAACCAGCTATCCATATACATACATCCCCATATCTTCTCCCTATCCCACCCCTCTAGGTGGTCACAAAGCAAATGGTGCTTTTTGGTATGTCCAAGAGCTCTTGATCAATCCCTAGCTTCCAGAGATTTTCTCTCATGTTTTCTTTCAAAAGTTTTATGGTTTTATATTTTACATTAAAATATTTGCAAACTACATATCTGATAAGGGAGTCATATCTAGAATTTGTAATGGACTCTCAAAATTCAGCAGTAATAGAAAATAAGAAATTTGATTAGAATGTGGGCAAAAACCATGAAGAGTCATTTCACCTAAGAGGATAAACAAGTGGCAAATAGCACATGAAAAGATGTAAAACATCCCTTGCCGTTAAGGAAGTGAACATTAAGACCACAATGAGATATTACTCCATACCCATTAGAACAGCTGAAATAAAAAATTGTAAGAACACCAAATGCTGGCAAGGATACTAACAAACTGGACTCTAAATCACTGTTGAGAATGTAATATGGTATAGCCATTCTGGAAATAGTTTGGTAGTCTCTTAAAAAAATGAAATATACCCTTACTATATAATCCAGTAATCACATTACTGCATATTTTTCCAGTTAAATGGAAATTTTTATCCTCAGAAAAAAATTGTATGCAGTGGTTCATAGTAGATTTATTTGTAATAGCCCCAAACTGGAAACAAAATGTCTTACAATACATGAATCATTAAACAAACTCTGATATATCTATACCATGAATATTACTCAATGAAAAAGGAGCAAGCTAGTGATACACAACTTGGAAGTATCTCATGCTGAATAAAAGAAAGCCAATCTCAAAATTTCTCACACTGTATGATTTTATTCATATAAAATTCTTAAAGTGACAAAATTATAAAGGTGGAGAACCAGTTGATGGTTGTTAGGGGTTAGGGTTGGTGGGGAGAAGGGAGTAGGTATGGCCTTAATGGGTAGCATGAGGGGGATACTTGTGGTGGAATAGTCTTGTATTTTGATTGTGGCAGTGGTTACACAGTTCTAGTCATGTGATGAAACGGCACAGAATTATAAACACACATTATACCAATATCAATTTCCTGGTTTTGATATTGTACTATAATTGTGTAAGATCTAACCAATGGGGGAACTAGGTGAAGAGTACACAAAATGTCTCTGTACTATCTGTGTAACTCCCTGTGAATCTATATTTCAAAACTGTATTAAGGGCTTCCCTGATGGCGCAGTGGGTGAGAGTCCACCAGCCGATGCAGGGGACACGGGTTCGCGCCCTGGTCCGGGAAGATCCCACGTGCTGTGGAGCGGCTGGGCCCGTGAGCCATGGCCGCTGAGCCTGCACGTCCGGAGCCTGTGCTCCACAACGGGAGAGGCCACAGCAGTGAGAGGCCCGCGTACTGCAAAAAACAAAACAAAACAAAACTGTATTAATTTAGTCCCTGAACTCAGCAGAAAATGTAAGGAATCAGTAAGTGAGGCTACCTTGAAATTTATATACTTGTTTCTTTCTTTCATTACTATGTGTTTTTAGGTGTGTATACATTTATATCTTCCTGATGTATTGACTCTTTTATCATTATTAAATGTTCCTCTTTGGCTTTAGTAATATTTATTGTTTTAATGTCTAGTTAGTCTGATATTCATACAGTCACTCCAGCTCTCTAAAGTTACTACTTGTATGGTGTATCTTTTTTTTATCCTTTTATTTTCAACCTGCTTGTGGATTTGAATGTAAAGTTTGTCTCCTGTAGACAGCATCTCATTGGATCTTGGTTTTTGTTCTGTCTGACAATCTCTGTCTTTTGATTAAAGTATTTAGTTCATTCACATTTAATGTAATTATTGATATATTTGGATTTACATCTTCCATTTTGCTATTTGTTTTGCATATGTCTCATGTTTTGTTTTCTTGTTTCTCTTTAATGTCTTATTTTGTGTTAAACAAAGCTTTTTGTGTACCATTGCAACTTCTCTATTAATTAAAAAATTTTTTGAGTTATATTCTTAGTTGTTACTCTAGGGATTACAACATGCATCTGAACTTCTACACAGTCTACTCAGGTTAATACTGACTCCATACTGGTAAAATGTAGAAACTTTGTTCCAACAAAGCCATTGTACTAATATTGTCATATGTGTTATACATTAATCCCTATAATGCAGTGCTATTATTACTGCTTTATATAATCTTATGTTTTTAAAATAAATTGAGAGGAAAATAAAAAATATATTTAGCCTTTTCTTTTTTTTTTTTTTTTGGCTGCACCATGCAGCTTGTGGGATCTTAGTTCCCTGACCAGGGATTGAACCCATGCCCCCTGCAGTGGAAGCTTGGAGTCCTAAGCACTGGACCGCCAGGGAATTCCTCATATAGCCTTTTGTTCTTATCATACGTATTTATCAATTCTAGTACTCTTTATTTATTCCAGCGTATTTCAGTTATCTCTGGTGCCATTTGCTTTCAGTGTAAAAGATTACCTTTAGGATTAAAAAATTTTTGTTTTAAAGTTTTATTATTTTATTTTATTTTTTATACAGTTTTTAAAGGTTATACTCCATTTACAGTTATTACAAAATATTGGCTATATTCCCTGTGTTGTACAATACATCCTTGTAGTCTATCTTACACCCAATAGTTTGAACCTCCCATTCCCCACCCCTATATTGCACCTCCTCTCCCTCTTCCCACTGTTAACCACTAGTTTGTGAGTCTGATTCTTTTTTGTTATTTTCACTAGTTTGCTGTACTTTTTAGATTCCACATATAAGTGATATCATACAGTGTTTGTCTTTCTCTGTCTGACTTATTTCACTTAGCATAATGTCCTCCAGGTTCATCCATGTTGCTGCAAATGGCAACATTTAGCATTTCTTACAAGACAGGTTTACTAGCAACAGTTTTTCTGAATTTTTATTTATCTTGGAATGTCTTTATTTCCTTGGAATGTCTTTATTCATTTTTGAAGGATAGTTTTGCTAGATATAGATTTCTTGATTGACAGTTTTTTATTTCAGTATTTTGATTATGTCATTCCATTGCCCTGTGGGCTATCTTATTTCTGATCAGAAGTCAGCCATTAGTTGTATTGTTCTTCTCTGTATGTGATGAGTCACTTTTCTCCTACTGTTTTAGATATTTTTATGTTTGTCTTTGACTTTCAGCATTTTGACTATGACATGTCAAGATGTAGATCTCTTTGTTAATAGTACTTGGTGTTCATTGAGCTTCTTGGATTGTTAGATTAATGTTATTTTTAAAAATCAAATTAAGGAAGTTTCACTCATTTCTTCAAATAATTTTTTTATTCCATCTCTCTCTCTCTCTTCTTCTTCTGTGACTTATCTTATACATATGTTGGTATACTTGGTGTTGTCCCACAAGTTTCTGAGATTTTAATCATTTTTCCTCTTTTGTTTTTTATTCCTCAGATTGGATAATTTCCATTAACTTTTCTTTAAGTTCACTGATTTTTTTAATTCTGTCATCTCAAATATGCTGTTGAGCCTGTCTACTGAATGTTTCATTTCAGTCATTCATTTCCATTTGGTTCTTTTTATTGTTTCTACTTCTCTACTGAGATTACTTATTTGTTGAGTCATTCTCATCATATTCTCCTTTAATTCTTTAAACATGGTTTCCTTAATACTTTGAAATTTTTATATTAGCTGCTTCAAAGTTCTAGTCTGCTAACCTAAATGACTATCAGTAGATGAATGGACAAAGATGTGAGATATATACACACACACACACACACATATTTATATATAATGGAATATTAATCAGCCATAAAAACTAGTGAAATCTGGGCTTCCCTGGTGGCGCAGTGGTTGAGAGTCCACCTGCCGATGCAGGGGACATGGGTTCATGCCCTGGTCTGGGAAGATCCCACGTGCCGTGGAGCGGCTGGGCCCATGAGCCAGGCCGCTGAGCCTGTGCGTCCGGAGCCTGTGCTCCACAACGGAAGAGGCCACAACAGTGAGAGGCCCGTGTACTGCAAAAAAAAAAAAAAAAAAATGAAATCTTGCCATTTGAGACAACATGTGTGGACCCAGAGTGTATTATGGTAAACAAAATCAATCAGAGAAAGACAAATACCATATGACTTCACTTTTATGTGAAATCTAAAAAATAAAACAAATAACCATAGGAACAGAGTCATAGATACAGAGAACAAACAGGTGGTTACCAGAGGGGAGGAGAGAAACAGGTTTAAGAGGTACAAATTTCTAGTGGCAAAATAAATGAGTCATGGATATGAAATGTGCAGTATGGGGAATATAGTCAATATAGTCAATAATTATGTAATATCTTTCTATGATGTCAAATGGTAACTAGACTTATTGCAGTGATAATTTTGAGATGCATAGAAATATTGAATCAATATGTTGTGTACCAGGAACTAACATAGTATTGTAGGTCAATTATACTTGAAAAACAGACAAATAAACTCATAGAAAAAGAGATCAGATTTGTGGTTACCAAAAGTGCAGAGTGGGGTTCAGGACCTGGATGAACGCAGTCAAAAGGTACAAATTTCCAGTTACAAGGTAAATAAGTACTAGGGATGTACAGTACAACATGATAAATATGATTAATGATGTTGTATGTTATATAGGAAAGTTAAGAGAGTAAATCCTGAGTTCTCATGACAAGGACAAATTTAGACAGTTTATTTATAGACAAATTTAGACTTAGTTTATTTTTTTTTCACTGTTCTTTTTTCTGCCCCGAGTACGGGTCCTACTTTCCTGTTTATTTGCATGTCTTGTAATTTTTTGTTGAAAACTGGACATTTTGGATAATATTTTGAAGCACCTATGTATTTTCATTTTTTCCATTGACAAAAAGCTTTATTTTGTATTTTGTAACTTACTTGGACTTGATCTGCAGAATCTTTCCTGTGGTATGTGGCAGTTTTTAAGTTCTTATTTTTATTTCTAGTCTAGCTTCCTAATGGCTGTCCCTGTGTCTTCATATCTCAGTTGATAGCCAATGATTTGGGCTGAGGTTGTACTCAAACACCTTAACCCCATAATCTTCCACCCTCTGCTGATGGATCAGTATGTATGTTTGGTAGCATGTTCAAAGTTCAGGTAATTCTTATCTGCCTTAACTTTTATTTACCACCAGACCATCTCAAATTTCCCCTGCACACATGTTTAGTTTCGTAGTCACACAGAGATTTGTGGAGAGCTTATCTAGCTCTTGTATGGCTCTCTCATTTTCAGATTTTCCCTATTAACTTTCTGGTTGGTCTACTGCTTCCCCCAACTGTACTTCAATCTCAAACTAGCAGAGCTGTAGATTTGCCCTGTTCTTTTTCTACTGCATTTGCCTCTTTTACTGACAGCCTTTCTGGGTGTGGGTTTTTACCTTCTGTCCCAAATCAAGTCTTCCTGCACTGGCAGAAAATTGCTGGTTTTCAAGGTCAGCCTTGCTTTTGTAATCCTACTGCATTGACAAACTGGGGGATTCAGAAGTGGAATGGGAGCAGCCCTGGGCAAAAAGACTGCATAATTCCACTCCTCTTACCCAAAGTTCAGCTGATTTTCATGAATAAATGCTTCTTAATATGTTGTTTGCCTTTAGTTAATTTCCAGAGGCCTGATGTGATTGTTTTGGACTTTTTCCCCCCCAGTTTTATACTTGTTTTATGGGTTGAGTGGGAGGCTTTTGACCTCTTTTCTTTTTTTTTATTTTATTATTTATTTTTGACTGTGGTTGGTTCTTCATTGCTGCATGCAGGCTTTATCTAGTTGCAATGAGCGGGGGCTACTCTTCATTGCGGTGTGCGGACTTCTCATTCGGTGGCTTCTCTTGTTGCGGAGCATGGGCTTTAGGCACGCGGACTTCAGTAGTTGTGGCACGCGGGCTCAGTGGTTGTGGCTCACGGGCTCTAGAGTACAGGCTCAGTAGTTGTGGTACACGGGCTTAGTTGTTCCGTGGCATGTGGGATCTTCCCGGACCAGGGCTCAAACCTGTGTCCCCTACATTGGCAGGCGGATTCTTAACCACTGTGCCACCAGGGAAGCCCTTGACCTCTTTTTGATTTTTTAGCCAATTATATGTTTTTAAAGCATCAGAGTGCAGATATCTTATTTTACTTATGAATCTAGTTTATGGCCAGAAGAAGGACCTGCTTCCTCAGGCCAATATTTCCCTCTTTTCAGAAGTATCACATCAGAAGTGATACTTTGATGTTGCAAAATACAATCTATTTAAAGATGGCAGTAATTTATAGATTTAATTTGATTTTTTTCTCATCACACGTGGATGACCTGTGGCATGCTAACTGTGAGATTATTTGTGTAGGTGGTATGACTTGGTTACTATATACGTAAAAATATTGATGAGTGGAATGAATATCATTAAGTTCCTTATTTCAAAGAGGATTTAAAGGTTATGCATTTTTGCAACTTTTAAACTGTAAATGTAACTTTTAATTATCAATGTTAATGGAGATGAGCAAAAGTGTGATAATATCCAAATATTGGGCAATGTGAAAATCATATATGCTGCTGAATGTTTTGTTTTTGTATTTCTATTGGAAAATAGTTTTATTTATTATAGAAACAACAGTTTTTAGCTACCAGGGTTAAAAGCTGTATGTGTAATCTTTAATTTAGTCTTGAGATTTCCATGAGAGGATATTACATTATCATCATTTTACAGATGTGGAAACTGTGGCTGGGAGAAGTTAAGTAACTTGCTCAAGAACAGACATATAAAAATTCATGTAATGCACCTTAGAAACCCAGTTGGTTTAACTCCCACAACCTTGCTTGTATAGTGTGTGGTCATGTGATGTGGAAATTCACAGTATTTCCAATTGGGGGTAATATGAGTTTTAGAGGCGAGGCTTTTTCATTTCCTTATCCTCTCTTTCTGCTGAGCTTTCAGCATTGCTTCTGAGACTGATTAAAAAGTATCCACTTAAAGCAATTCTGGACTCTTCTACCTTGCTGGCCTATGACTTCCTTAGGGCAGAGTGGTAATTGCTTTTATATACCTTATAGCTCTTGCTTTACTTGAGGCAACAAAATCCATAAGCACAATTGTTTTTAACCATCATTTAAATACAGGTAATCTTCTCTTTGCCTTCAAAGTATTGGAAAAACTTAGGTAAACAACTAAGATCTTAAAATTAATGTCTTTAAAATTCACAACTTTTAACCCTGATGCATTAAACAGAGTGGTGCTCCAAATTCAATATTTTTTTATTGCCTTTATTATATGCAGATTACATGATGATGGCATAAAGAATACAAAAGCAGTGATAATTTTTGCCACTAGTAAAAAGCTTTGGGATAAACAAAAATATTATACACTACCCTTGAGTTTCATTTATTTATTTACAACATAAAGTTCTCCCTTAAAGATATCATGGTTGTGCTCTATCCTTGCAAAACACATGTTAAATTTGAGTGATACTTCAGATATGTGAGGGGCTACTTATTTGTTAAAATTCACTATTTTCTTGTCTGTTTGTTTGAGAGTACCTGAAAAGAGTGACCAAAGTGTTCCTGTCTTCCGGGGAGCCAGCCTGGAATGGGCACATAGCTGAATGGACTAACTATGCTAATGTTTACCTTTTGAAAATAAATTAGCCCAAATCATTTCAATCTCTTTGATGCCTACAAAAGAGGTAGAAAAAAATCTCATGAACAAGCAATATAAACTAGTCAGTCCTTACCTCTGCTGAGATGCTACTGCTAGCTGTGGGCTTTCTAAAATGTTAAGGGAGATTCTGAATCCCAAGTGGCTAAAGGCACACAAATAGTACCAGAAGGCACTCTTAGTGAAAAACGAGCAATAATAGAGGTATAGGAGCAGCTCATTTTTCCTCACTGATTTTTCTGAGGTTCGAATCACGTTCCTCTTTTTATTAAAAAAAAATTTTTTTTACATCTTTATTGGAGTATAATTGCTTTACAATGGTGTGTTAGTTTCTGCTGTATAACAAAGTTAATCAGCTATACATTTACGTATGTCCCCATATCCCCATATCTTGCATCTCCCTCCTACCCTCCCTATCCCACCCCTCTAGGTGGTCACAAAGCACGGAGCTGATCTCCCTGTGCTATGTGGCTGCTTCCCACTAGCTATCTATTTTACATTTGGTAGTGTATATATGTCCATGCCACTCTCTCACTTCGTCCCAGCTTACCCTCCCCCCTCCCCGTGTCCTCAAGTCCATTCTCTACGTCTGCGTCTTTATTCCTGTCCTGCCCCTAGGTTCATCAGAACCATTTTTTTTAGATTCCATATATATGTGTTAGCATATGGTATTTGTTTTTCTCTTTCTGATTTACTTCACTCTGTAGGACAGACTCTAGGTCCATCCACCTCACTACAAATAACTCAATTTTGTTTCCTTTTATGGCTGATGCCACATCTTTTATCCATTCATCTGTTGATGGACACTTAGGTTGCTTCTATGTCCTGGCTATTGTAAATAGTGAATCACGTTCCTCTTATCACAGGAGGCTATTGTGCCCACAGCTTATTTCATTCTTATGTAGCTCATCATTTGAACATATCAGAGCACCACATTGCACTCATTGTGGCTCAGTGAGAAGGCATAATTTTTATGTAAAGCAGGAATAGCTAGTAGAGGGTTCTTTGCTCCCAAGGTTTGCCCACAAATACCCCACACCTGCAGATATTTTCAAGGCCCTCAGATGTATAAATTGTCCTAAAGAATCACCACCACAACCATCACCTACTCTTCAGAATCCTCCAATTCTGTCTACCCTCCCCAAACACACAGTTTCAACCAACTATCATATATATATAGGCCCATAGAACCAAGAATGTAGTCTGGTGGCTTCTATGATAAAATGCAAACAGATAATTAATTATAATTGAGAAAACTTTCTAATTGTGACCCCTGCATGTGTAATGCAATATTCTGATTTGTAGTCAGACTCCCCAGGAATTGAAGCACACAGATTGGGAGTCTGAGAAAATGAACAAGAGTGATCATAGGCAGATCCATAGCCCACAGAAATATTTCAGAAAGCAATACAGTTTGCAGAGTCCCCATGCAAGCTCCTAGACATAAGGATTTTGAAGAGGAGATAAATGTCCCTCAATACCTTTTTAGATGAATAATACAGACAAAACAAAATCTTTTTCTTCTTTATTTCAAATTGTAGGGAAACCTGCTAAATAGAGACTACTGCTCTAGAAATTCAGGGAATTGGAGTTGGCGTTAAGTTGTAAGTTTTCTATTAAGCTCTTTGGAACTCAGAATTGACATGTGGAATGTCAGCTATTGTTTATGACTACATAGCTGTGACAGTACATAAATAAGAAATATTCACTTCATCTATGTCCAAGTGCCTGGGATGCTGGGATGACCTTAGAAATGCTACCTCTTTCTTACTGACAGTTATTTGAAGATGTTTTTGATGAATCAAGGTGGAAATTAACATTCTTTCCCATGAAACACTACTTTCAGGCCATTGGCTACAAGAAAAGGAGCAGGGTCTGTTGTGTTCTGATTTATTGGAATGTTCATTAAAATTCTCAGACGAAGCTTACCTTTATCTGTATAAAACAAATGATACTGTTTAGCAGCTATATTATTTCTGTACCTTAGAATGTGTGATATTGTGTGTAAGTATCAGCCAGGCTCCAAATAGAAACTACTCTGAGTTTAAAACAGGAGATTTAATACCAGATTGGCTAAACAGGTGATAGTAAAGCTGAGAAACCAAATGGGGGACACTTAGGTAATCTAGGAATTAACAGCAGGAAGTCATTACCATCCTATATTAATTATCTGTTGCTGTGTAACAAATTATCCATAAAGTTACCACAAAATTATTATCTCATACAGTTTTGAGGGTTGGGAATATTAGTGTGGTTTAGATGTTTACCTCTGGCTCAGATTCCCTCATGAACTTATAGTCAAGTTATTAGCTGGGGTTGCTGTCTTACCTATGGGTGCTTGACTAAGATGAGGCATCCACTTCCAAGTTCACTTAGGTGAAGGTTGGTAGGCTCCAGTCTCTTGCTATGTGAGTCTCTCCACAGGGTTCCCTTATGTCACGGCAGCTGGCTACCCCTAAAGCAAGTGGTCTATGAGAGGGAAAGAGTGCACTCAAGACAGAGTCCCAGTCTTTTAAAAAATATATTTATTGAAGTATAATTGACCTACAACAGTATGTTAGTTCCAGGCACACAACATAGTGTTTTGATATTTCTATACATTACAAAATCATCACCATGGTAAATCTAGTTACTATCTTTTGCCATATAAAGACATTACAATGTTATTAACTATATTCCCCATGCTGTACACTTCATTCCCCTGACTAATTTATTTTGTAACTGGAAGTTGGTACCTTTTAATCTCCCTCACCTATTTCACTCATGCCCCAGTCTTTTTATATCTGAAATGATATCCCATCACTTCTGCTGTTTTCTGTTTATTATAAGTGAGTCACAAAGTCCAGCCCACACTCAAAGGGGGGGAGGATTATACAAGTGTGAGAATACCAGAAGTATGTATATTAGTTTGCTAGGGCTGCGGTAACAAAGTACAATACTGCAAACTGGGTGGTTTAACAGAAGCTTATTTTCTCATTTTTGGAGTGTAGAAGTCTGAGATCAGGGTGTCAGCAGGGTTGTTTCCTTCTGGGGGCTGTGAGGGAGAATCAGTTCCATGCTACTCTCCTAGCTTTTGGTGATTTGCTGGCAATCTTTAGCACTCCTTGTCTTGTAGATGCATCACCCCAATTTCTGCCTTCATCTTCACATGATGTTCTCCCTGTGTTTGTGTTTGTCTCTCTGTATTTTTGCTTTTTAATAAGGATGGCAGCTGTATTGGATTAGGGTCCACCCTAATGATCTCAACTTGACTATATCTGCAAAACCTTATCTTCAAATAAGGTCACATTCACAGGCTCTGAGGGTTAGGAGTTCAATACATCTTTTTTGTGGGGGACACAATTCAACCCATAGCAGTGAACATCATTGCAGGCTGTTTTAGAAGCTACCTACCACATACTGCTAGTCTGGAAGACAGAGGGAGGGGGCAGTCTCACAAGAGCCTGGTGGACCAGCTTCCACCTGACAGGAGCTAGGACCACAGTAAGCTGTCTGGTCAGAGGTGGGGTTGTGGAGAAGACTCTTTTGCTACCAAACTCTCTGCTTCAGGAGCATAGAGAGAATGGGAGAATAACCTGCTTCTTCCCCACTCTGTCCCACTCCAAAGTAGACAGTCCAATCTCCCTTGCTGTAAGTCAGTTGATAAGGGCACCTAAAGAAGTCAGCTCGGGCTTCCCTGGTGGCGCAGTGGTTGAGAGTCCGCCTGCTGATGCAGGGGATGTGGGTTCGTGCCCCGGTCCGGGAGGATCCCACATGCCGTGGAGCGGCTGGTCCCGTGAGCCACGGCTGCTGAGCCCGTGCATCCGGAGCCTGTGCTCCGCAACGGGAGAGGCCACAACAGTGAGAGGCCCGCGTACTGTTAAAAAAAAAAAAAAAAAGAAGTCAGCTCTTCTGAAAGACTGAGCAGAGCTGGAGAAAGGCAAGCTGTGGATCTGAGGCACATATGTGTTGTGTTAGATCTGCAGCAAGGTATCGCAGAGTGCTGCGGCAAACTCACAGAGACATTGTAGGATATTTTAAATATTTTGAGGTTAACACAGCAATACTTGATATCTGTTGGACACCACATGCAATACTAGCTCAAGGTAGTTCACAGATTCAACATGAGATTGTGCTACATTCCTTTCTGATATCTTGGCAGTTTCTGTGTCCTAACTACTTTAGTAAGTGGAATTTTTAGATATATCTCTGCCTAGAGGAGCCATGAAAAAATTCTGAAGACATTAAGGACTCCATGAATTGAGAACATTTTGGAACCTCTGACGACAGGCATTATTTATATTATTATTCACCATGTCCATATATATATATATATTTTTTTTTTTGCTGTACGCGGGCCTCTCACTGCTGTGGCCTCTCCCGTTGCGGAGCACAGGCTCCGGACACACAGGCTCCGCGGCCATGGCTCGCGGGCCCAGCCGCTCCGCGGTATGTGGGATCTTCCGGGATCGGGGCACGAACCCGTGTCCCCTGCATCGGCAGGCGGACTCTCAACCACTGCGCCACCAGGGAAGCCCACCATGTCCATATTTATAGAGCATACCTGGGGAGGTCGATTCTTTAATGTCTTGACAGCTAACTTCCTGCCCTCCATTATCCCATTTTGATCTTAGAATGACTGAACTCAAGGTTGGGCTTTGAGGACTGTGCAGTTGGAATAATGTCAAGAGAATAGGAGAAGCCTTGCCTAAGAAACTCAAGGTAACATTTATGGATCCTGGAGAGTGGAGCTTTTAAGATTTTAGTGATTCATCTGCAAAGATGCCATTTAAAAGAAAGAAAAATCTGGACACATAGATATGTTCTAGCCAAACTGAGTATCACATGTTCGCATATAGTTCCGGCTCTTGCACCTGCTGTTCTTACTGCCAGAGCAGTCCCCCCACCCACACCCCCATATCACCTCCTATCGGACTGATTTTCCCTCTAGGGCTCAGCCAAGAGCTCCCTTACTGCCTTACATCTATCCTGTGCTCAAACTGGCCTGTTTATGCTTTTTCATAGGTGCTGGCGCCCTCCCATTGTAACAGTTACCACATTGGACCACTAAGCATCTTTATGTATTTCTTCCTGCTGGTTTGTAAGCTCCATGAGGGAAGCAATCATTTCTGTCTTGTCACCACTGTATCTTCAGTATGACTACAGAGCCTGGCACATAGGCACTCAATATATATTTAAGGAATGATTAACTGTTTTGGAATTAGATTGCAAAAGAGAGGTTACAGCTTTCATTACAGTGAGCCAAAGGTGGATGCTTCCATTGGTGACAGAGTATCTTCTGTTATAGTCCTCAAAGACACTACAACAGGAAATGGTTATTTAATAGGAAATGTAGTTTAGTCAGATCTGAATATTCACATTATGATGCAAATATCAAGTGATATTTAATGATATAAATCAAGTGACACTTGATTTACAGTGGACTGTTGTGCCCTTAATTGGCTTTTAAAGGTCACTCAGCAATTTTCCGTTTACAACTTAGTCTCTTCCATGTTAACTCAGTCTCTCTGAGGAAAGAAAGCTTTTCTTTTTCATGGAGAGGGTGGTCTATCTTTGGGTGGTTTGAGTGCTGTTTCTTATGAGGAGGGGAGCATCTGCTTTGCCGCCATCTTCTGACCCCTGGATCCCACTGCGGTCCTGTCTGGCCATGGTTATCCTGTTTGGCACCTGCCTGGGTTACTGAGCATCACCTGGAAGCCTTGATGATGTCCAGGTTCTGCCATGCTTGTGATCTTGAGGATCTTACATTTTGTAGCTTCCTTATCTCAAACTTGGGTCTCTTCTGGTTCACAAGACATCCTGGCCTCTACAAAGCCCAGAAAACTTTGGCTGCCTTCTCTGCACCACCTCAGAATGTGTGCATCCCTCAGGCTCCCCTGGGCCAATCCACAGGTGCTATTTTTATCACCTAAGCACCATGTCCTTGCATTGGCAGGCTGAATGCCAAGCTCCCTTGAGGCAGCTTATACTCTTTCCAGGATATTCCCTGGAAAGCTGGGCCCAGCTGACTTTCTTTGTTATTCTGCCAAGCCTCCTTGGGGGTCCTATTATTTCACACTCCCTGCAGCTAAGACTCAGAGAATAGGGTGTTGGAAACTTGTCTCAGTGACCCACCCCGGTCTCACATCAATTCTCTTCCTTCTCTACTTTATGACCTAATTTTGCAAACTCTTTGAGCTCAGTCCTCTAAACTTGGTCTTTTTTGCAATTCAAAATATAACCTCCTTTCACTTTAGTGCCTAGCTCTGACTAATCAAAAGCATTTTGGCTTTTGGAGGATTATTTTTCCTCTGGGTATAAAAACATTTTATTTGAAACTCAAAGCCAAGCAATGACTTCTTTGTTATTGGAGGTATCTGTCCTCCCTTTATCCAGGGAAGTTAACCTTGTGTTCGTGGCTCAGCTTTACTGGTGGAAAGGATAACAAGTTCATAGAAGAGAGGTGGATAAGGGCAGGTAGGGAAGGAAATTTAATATAAAAAATATCCTACTACATTTGTAGTTAAAACTTATATTGCATTTGTGTTATATTTATATAAAGCTTTATAGTTTACAAAATGCTTTTATGTATGTCATCTTGAAGTAGTAGAGAAAAATGGTTAAAAGTCCACACTTTAAATCTGGGTTTTGACTATAATTCAGCCATGCACCAGCAATGTGATATTGGATGAACTAATATAAATTTCTTCATCTGGAGAAAAACAGTACCATACAGGGTTATCACCTTTAAAGAAGACTTCATTTATGTGAAGAACTTGGCATACCTCAAGAAATTAAAAAGTATAAATAAGGGCCACAGTATTGTTTTTTAAGCCGGTATTAATCTCTTTGGAGCTTTTTTCTTCGGTCAGATTTGTTCAAACTCCAACTTTAGTCATGGATTTCCTTCTGTTTGCCTAGGGTAAAGAAAATGGAGGCCCTTAATTGCTAAAATATTTGGAAGTTCATGCCACTCTCAAATGGCCATTTCACATGACTCTGTGCTACGTCTAGGCTTGGGGACTTTGTTGACTGACACTAGAACTTGGGAGCTTCCAGCCCAGATTCCCTACATGGGAGGCAGGGGGTAGGGTCCAATCTCACTAAACCCACAGCCCGGCAGATGAATCTGTGTCTCCCCTTCCTCACCCAGTGATTCTCCTTCTCCTCCACCCCCCATCCTCCTCTGGGCCAACCCAACATAATCTCAAGAAGTTCACATTTTAAGAATAAAAGCCAGGAAGGGAGACTGATATCAGAATATTTCTACTTTCTGTGGGGCACCTCTTGTGTTCTGCTGCAGCAAGAACAAAGCCCATTTTAATATCTCAATACATTATCCTTCTGTGCAATGAATAAATGAAAGCAGTTATTATTTTTATGCCATGATATGATGGAAAGAAAAACTTTGAATTACACTTTAATCACTTAAACCAAATGAAAGAGTTTTAGAAATGACTGTTTTGAATATATTGAAAATGAGGGTAAAACATCAGACAATCAGAACTGTAAGATTTCTGTCAGGCTTGTAGAAAGGAGAAAAATGAATCAGTCCAACACTGAATGTTTGGTTTTAGGAATTTGTCCTAGTAATCAGAATGAATTTAGAAATCAGAAGCTAGGTCTCTATGATGATTAAAGTTGGGAATGCAAATATTCATACAAACAAACAAAGTCCCCTCAATAAGTGGTGCTGGGAAAACTAGACAGCTACATGTAAAAGAATGAAATTAGAACACTCCCTAACACCATACACAAAAATAAACTCCAAGTGGATTAAAGACCTAAATTTAAGGCCAGACACTATAAAACTCTTAGAGGAAAACATAGGCAGAACACTTTTTGGCATAAATTGCAGCAAGTTTTTTTTTTTTTTTTTCTGTACGCGGGCCTCCCACTGCTGTGGCCTCTCCCGTTGCGGAGCACAGGCTCCGGACACACAGGCTCCACGGCCATGGCTCGCGGGCCCAGCAAGTTGTTTTTTGATCCACCTCCTAGAATAATGAAAATAAAAACAAACAAATGGAATCTAATTATACTTAAAAGTTTTGCATAGCAAAGGAAACCATAAATAAAACAAAAAGACAACCCTCAGAATGGGGGAAAATATTTGCAAACGAAGCAACAAGAAATTAATCTCTAAAATATACAAATAGCTCATGCAGCTCAATATCATAAAAACAAGCAACCCAAATCAAAAAATGGGCAGAAGATCTAAATAGACATTTCTCCAAAGAAGACATACAGATGGCCAAAAAGCACATGAAAAGATTCTCAGCATCACTAATTATTAGAGAAATGCAAATCAGAACTACAATGAGGTATCACCTCACACTGGTTAAAATGGCCATCATCAAAAAATCTACAAACAATAAATGCTGGAGAGGGTGTGGAGAAAAGGGAACCCTCTTGCACTGTTGGTGGGAATGTAAATTGACACCGGCACTATGGAGAACAATATGGAGGTTCCTTAAAAAACTGAAAATAGAACTACCATATGACCCAGCAATCCTACTCCTGAGCATATACCCAGAGAAAACCATAATTCGAAAAGATACATGTACCACAATGTTCATTGCAGCACTGTTTACAATAGCCAGGGCATGGAAGTAACCTAAATGTCCATCAACAGAGGAATGGATAAAGAAGCTGTGGTACATATATACAATGGAATATTACTCAGCCATAAAAAAGAACAAAATAATGCCATTGGCAGCAACATGGATGAACCTAGAGATTGTCATTGAGTGAACTAAGTCAGACAGAGAAAGACAAATATCATATGATATCGCTTATGTGTGGAATCTAAAACAGGGTACAAATGAGCTTATTTACAAAACAGAAACAGAGTCACAGATGTAGAAAACAAACATATGGTTACTGGGGGTAAGTGGGGGGAGGGATAAATTGGGAGATTAGGATTGACATATACACACTACTATATGTGAAATAGATAACTAATATTCCATACTCTGTAATGGCCTATAGGGAAAATAATCTTAAAAAAGAGTAGATATATGTATAGTATAACTGTTTCACTTTGCTTATACCTGAAACTAACACAGCATTGTGAATCAACTATACTCCAATAAAAATTAAAATAATAAAAAACCTTGGCAAAGTATAAATCTATTTGAAAAAAATATTGTATTGAGATATTTTGGGCCACAGTTAATTACTTTAACTTCCCTTGAAAAAAATATTCCAAATTTGATCTAAAAAGTAGTTCACCTGATTACTGTAAACATTGGAGCCCAACCTATATGTCTTGAAAAAAAAATTTTGCAAGAAAACCTAGACTACATAGAGCAGTGGGAGAGAAATGCATAATCAAGACTAGAAACTCAGAGCTATAAAAGAAAAATGTAGTTATATTTATTTAAAGTTAAAAACAGTTATGATATGTGGGCTTCCCTGGTGGTGCAGTGATTAAGAATCTGCCTGCCAGTGCAGGGGGCACGGGTCCGAGCCCTGGTCTGGGAAGATCCCACGTGCCACGGAGCAGCTAAGTCTGTGTGCCACAACTACTGAGCCTGCGCTCTAGAGCCTGTGAGCCAAAGTTGCTGAAGCCCACGTGCCTAGAGCCCATGCTCTGCAACAAGAGAAGCCACCGCAATGAGAAAGCCCGCGCACCGCAACGAAGAGTAGCCCCTGCTCGCTGCAACAAAGAATGCCAGCACCCAGCAACGAGGACCCAACGCAGCCAAAAATAAATAAATAAATAAAACTTAACAGTTAATGATATGTGATAGCATAATCAAAGTAATAAATGATACATTTAGAAAAAGTATTAGTAATACAAAAGACAAAGGGTTTATATCCATAATTATACACACATCACTTAAAACTTGGTTAAGACAAATAAACTAGTAGATATATGGAAAAAGTATGTGCTCAGTAAATGCATGAAAAGTTGATATATCAATTTACTGACCTTAGACTGATAAAATTAAACAAACATGGAAATGTAAAGTCCTGTCTTGGGGGACACACACATAAAAGAGTACATTCATGTGCTGATGATAGGATTTGTGACATCCTTTTGGAAAGAGACGTGGCAAGGCCTACTAAAATTAAAGAAAAATATACATATCTGTCGTCTTAGCAATTCCTCTTATAGAAATGTATTCCATGGAAATAAAATGTCAATTACAAAAGGAAATATAAATAAGAATATTTATTGTTATATTGTTCATAATAGTTAAGTAAATTATGACAAACCCACAGCATGAAAAGTTATGCATCTATTAAAAGGAATGACCTATAGCTGTATCAGTCATCTTGGAAGGATTTCTAGGAAATACTGTTGACTAAGCAAACAAAGATTTGGAGAAATATGTATAATACAATCTAATTCTTATAAAACAGTAATGACTCTCCCATGTAAGTGACTGGGTGTATGTGTGTATATATGATTAGAGAGATACACAGTAAATTTTAACATGGGTTACCTGGAGGGGTGGTGCTAGGGTTGGGGGCAAAGGAAAGATGATAGATGGAAAGCAAGGATAAAAATATCTAGACTAAAAAGTAGATGTGCAATATCCAAATAAACACACACAAATTCACATACAGAAATTAGGGGGAAAGAGGATAAATGTAGTTTTATGTATACTGCCTTATATGAATGGCCCATGATACTCTGTCAAGTTTTAATTTACAGAGTGCTTTGAGTAATATGATTCTGTTTTTGTTAAAACAAGTAAATAATCACTTATATTTGTGTGTATATGTTTCTACACATATATGTATATATTTATACACAAACATGGGCAAGGGAATAGGCATGGAAAAGTAACATACTAGTCTTAATATTGCATATTTTAGGAGGTGGGAATGGAACAAGGATGGGATTACATCTTTATCCTTTTATTATGCATTGTTTTAATTCTTATACTAAGCTTGAATGAATTTTGTAATTTATAACACACCAAATAAATTTAAATAATATGTAATACCTTACATATGTATAACTTTTAGATTCTACAAATCTGACTCAATCAAATAACATATCAACCCTGGCCTGTGGCCAGCATAACCTAAACCAAATTCTGATCTTATCCCAAAGTGAATTTATTCTCCTTATGCTAAGTGATTGCTAAGATGCTGTTTTCTCATTCATATTCTCATCTACTTCTCATCAGTAGCCTGAAAAGATATTATTATCCCTGTATTTATATACAGTATGTGGAAGAAGGAATCAGAGGTCTTCATTGACTTGCCAAAAGTCATAGAGCTAGTTGTGACCTTAATCCAGATCTCAAATTCCATTTTTTTTCTTTCTATTATATCACAAATGCTGCTAAGCAAGTGTTTTCCTAGCTCCTTCCAAAAACTCAACACTCATCCAGGTCCTAGCCATGGATGTCTGTAAAGCTGCTCATACCAAATAGTGAAAATTTCTCCTCTGGTTGTCAACATACCATTTATTTTTTCCCAATCTCTGCTTGGCTAAATGCTATCCATTTGTGAAATCATTTGGGTACCTCCCAAATGCATGGCATCAAAAGAAGACTCAGCCCTATTAGATGCCTCCTGTTTCAAGTAGAATAGGCTGATCCTTAAGATAGTCCACGATCAAGATTTTCTCAGCCTGTAAGCTAAAGAAATAAGACAACTGACAAAAATAAAAAGACCTCACAGCTTCAGGCTACTACGGTGAAAGAAACAGAAAAAGAACCAAACTGTAAGGTTGATACAGGCTGAGTGTTTGTGTCCTCCCAAAATTCATATGTTGAATCCCTAACCTCCAATGTGATAGCGTTTGGAGGTGGGGTTTTTGAGAGGTAATTTGAGTTAGATTAGGTCATGAGAGTGGGGCCCTCATGATGTAATTAATGCTCTTATAAAAAGAGGAAGAGACAGAAGCATTCTCTCTCTACCATGTGAGAGTACAGCTAGAAGCCAGGAAAAGGGCCCTCACCAGACACTGAATCTGCTGGCACCTTGATCTTGGACTTCCCAGCCTCCAGAACTGTGAGAAATAAACTGTTGTTTAAGTCGCCCAGTATGTGGTATTTTGTTACAGCAGCCTGAGCAGACTAAGGCGAAGGCGCAAACAATGAACAGAAATCCTTGATGCAACTAGTCTTGTAACAGTAGCTAATAGGAAGTGGCAGGACTATTGCACATATATGTCGGTGCTTTTACTTAAATTATGCTTGTGGTAGGCAAGATTCTAAGATGACCCCCTATGAGTTATGGCCTTGCATAATCCTATCCCCTTGAATGGAGGCAAAACTTGGGACTTGGTTCTAGCCGATAGATTATGGCGAAGGTGATGGGATAGTCAGTCGCATGATTGCATTACATTACGTTAAACTCTGTCTTAGTGGACTGGGGAGAGATTCTCTTGCTGGTCCATATGGAGGAGTAAGTTACCAAGTTACTTACCACAGAGGGCCACAGCTGTGGGTGGCCTCTAGTTGCTAAGAGTGGTCCCCAGCTGACAGTTATCAAGAAAAATAGGGCCTTCAGTTCTGCAACCACAAGGAGATAAATTCTGCCAACAACCACATGCACTTGGAAGAAAAACCTGAGCTCCAAAAAGAAATGCAGGCTGGCTGACACCTCTGAGACTCTGGACAGAGGATCCAGCTAGGCATTGCGTGGACTCCAGACCCATAGAAACTTGTATGAGATAAGAAATGTCTGTTGTTTTAAGCCATTACCTTTGTGGTAACTTCTTATGCAACAAAAGAAAATGAATACAATACTTAACAAGTACAAACCACGATGTTATGGAAAGAACGCAGCTCTGGAACATAGGATACCTGGGTTCATTCCTCATGAATAAGTGAACTTGCTATGGGGCATCAAGCAAGTCACACAACCTTTGGGGGCTTCAGTGACCTCATATGTGACGTGATGGCCTGTTCAAGATCTCTTTAAGGTCTTGATACTAACACCTCCTGGCTAATGTTGACATTAATTTGCTATAGGATTTCTACCCATATCAAATATACTGCATATTATCATCATATATTTTAATCTGGCCCACTTGCTTCATTTATTTAGTTTTGTCATTATCATCCTCCCCCCCCCCCGCCTCCAATAAAGTCCATTAAAATCAGCACCCTCGGATTTTGATTTAAGAAGGCAAGAAGAGGTCTAATTTGAGAAAGGTGCTTAAAAAATTGTATGATGATCATCATTACTTTTCAGAAATTTCATTGTAAAATTGAGAAGCAAAACATAGCTAAAGTCACAAAAAAGGAAATGAGAATTTTATTTTCTGAAACATTTCAGGAATGTGAAAGTTGGATTAGATGTGAGCCCTTGTCTCTGTTTCTGGAGCATTGCACAACATAGGAAAACAACAAACTTTTAGCATCTCTGGAGAGAACTGCGTACATTCCCCAAGTGAGACTCTTAAATCAGAAGGTAGCACCTCATCAGCATCAGGATGCTGGTGGTTCATCAGGTTCATCTTAATCTGTGCAGTCACTCATGCATAAAAGAGAAAAGTGAACAAGGATGCAGCCACCATTCGTTTTATTGCACTTGTTATTAATATGAAGCATCATGGTTCATATTTATATTTAGCGTAAGAGATGAGCCTTCTGGAGGCAAAGCCCCAGCTCTGCAGGGTAAATGGTATATTCTCTCCTGATCCCACAAGGCGCTGTCAGCAAAGGAGACTTCTGCTATAAATAGGACCTGGGTCAGAAAACGTTTTGTGGGAGTATTAATAATCAATGCACTACACAGACAGTGTAAGGTGAGGGCCGGAGTCATTATCATCCCATTAGGAAACGAAGAAATGATTTCCTTTGTTGTAGGTGGCCTTTGGTGTGACCGCATGAAGGAATGTTTGATTAATCCAGCTTTTCCTCTTTGCATTGATTCAGCTCCACAGTGGACACAGGAGTACTGGGGCTTTCTGTAGGAGTCAGCCCTCGGAGCACAGGAGTTAGCCGTCATTTGCTAACTCACCACGCCACTGGAGGCAAAGCTAGAAGACAGAGCCGCCCAAAGCCAATCGCTGCCCCAACCTGTGGCAGGCTCCTGCCTGGGCTTTCCCCCCTGCCCCGCCCCACCCCGGCGGCTCCCGACCCCTCAGTCCTGCTCCGCACACCGGCTGCGCTCGCCTGCACCTGTCGCACCTCCTGGATTTGGCAGAAGGATATGAGGAGACAGCTGGAGTCACTGTAGTTTCCTCTGTTTGAAGGTTGCCCAAATGAAAAACAAACAAACGAATCTGGTGAGTTTCGTGTTTCTTTTAAGTGTACAGAAATGCAGCTGCTAAGTGGTGTAGGAGATCAAAGGAGCCTTTTAAATTTAGGACACCAAAGTGTTCTTCCTGGCTTGATCCTTGATGGAGATTTGTTAGAAAACTTTAGAAGGAAGTTGCAGAAGAGTATTAGGTCTATTAAACTTGTCTGAATTGTGAAAAGTTCTTTATAAAGCTCATTAAGTGTCATCATTGATGATCCTGTGGAGAATGTGTTAGTGCAGTGAGCCCTGAGGTTGTATTTCTGTTTCGGGTGGTAGGAGTCAAGGGCATAGTTGAAAATATTTATTTAATAGAATGATAAGGTGATACGATTGATTGCCTATTAATTGTCAATTTCATAGCGAGAAACAAAGATATGTTACAAAGCATTCAGTAATTTCAGTACTTGGTGTGAGATGAAGATTAATCTGTTTCCAAATTTGAAGTTATGTCTTAAAATATAAAGACATTGCATAGGGAAAATAACTGGCATATTCTTTTCAATGTACGTTGCAATATTTTAAATAGGTTAGATTCCAGCGATTGGGGCAAAAAAATGGTTAATTGTTATTTCTATCAGTACCTTAGCAGTTGTTAATTTTCTTAAAATTTCTATTTATTTGTAAAAGAATGTAAAATTACTTACTGTAGATTGCAATAGAAAAAATAAGTGATAGTATTTGAATATTCCAATTTTCTGAACACAAAAATCATAAACATTATATTTTTTAAGTTGCAATTTTAATTTTATTTTGACCAGAATTGGGAAATGGCTGGTTTGTAAATGGTTTGTACTTTAAAGTTATTTTTCTTTAATTTGACATGCTTTAAATGGCTTCTTGATCCCTCTCATTTCTCTGTTTTGCATCGGAAAATTTTTAAATATGCTAAAGGGATAGAACTAACATGGCAAATGTGTTCTATGGTACATTTTGGTTGTTGTTGATGATGTTTGTAAGCATGAAAAAAATCTATCTTGATTATTCTGAGTTTTTCTATTCTCTAAACTAATTAGTTGCTTTCAGTTAACTTTGTTTTCTGGTTAAAATAATATATCTAAAAATTAATTTCCACCTGAAATCATTTTAATCCACAAATTTAATTGAAAACTATTTAATAATTCATCATTTTGGTCAAGTTTGAATCTTCCTTTGACAGCTTTAAGGGGCTTGCTGAGGAGGGGGAAGGAGGAAGTGAGTGGGGAAGAAGCTCTTGAATTAAATAATGTATAAAGGTTAAACATCAAACACTCCTGACTGTCATCATCATAATTCTAAATCACAGTTGACCATGGATATTGATGTCTTCCTCCAATAAGTCCTAACCTCCTTGATGTATTTTTTTCTTCCGTTGACCTGATTTTCATTTTCTTAGCCTCTAAGACGTTAGCTCCATAAAAGGTAGGTTTGAGGACAGGATCCCCCAAAGGTAGGTTTTTCATTTCATATTCATACCAGGCAGCTTACGAGGGGAATTACAAATGAGATCCTCATTCAGGTATACTTTCAAGGTCTTGTAAAATTGCTGAGCTATAGCATTGGTTGGTTCTCCAACAGAAGGCAAGTGAATATATGTACACATCTAATTGCAAGAGAAACTCTAGTTTTTCAGCTATGTGTATAGAATTTCCGGAAATGAAACTTTAAAAACAGTTTATAGCTATTCATCAAAAAGCCATTTTATTTGTTTCTCCTCAAATTTGAGGAGTAATTCACAAACATTTTAATTTGGTAATTGGAATATGATTTGACTGTTGGAAAGAAACTGTGATTGTCCATCTTTGGCCTTCTATGTAAAATGCTACCCTTTTTCTTATTTCAGTACCCAATGGTATATGTTTAAGTTTTCGTCTTTTAATTTACATTTATAAAGTAAAGCCATCTAATTTGTAAAATAAAGCCTCTAGTTAATTTCATTAGACATTGACTGGAGTATGTATTTCACAAGGTACTTTGGAGTTGGAAACTTCATCAAGATGTCTTTTAATTCAAAGTAAAATACATGTTACTTTTGGAAAAAAATTTTAAACATGGTACACGTTCATTGTAGTTAAATTAGAAGATGTAGAAAAGTACAGAAACAATTATAAAAACCAGTTAGTCTCAATAGGCAGAGAGAACTATTAAATATTATGGTGTATTTATTATTATAAAGCATGTATAATTTAAAAAGTGGAGTCATAATGTGTACAAGCTATATTTTGATTTTTCCCATAAAACATTAATTATTTTTAAGCACTCTTGGCTGTTTTTAAGTTAATACATGATAGTCTGTTAAATGGATAAGCCATAATTCTTGAAAATATTCATTTGTTGACATTTAAAGGTTCATTTTATAGTAAGTGGATATAGCAGGATTTCCTTGGTACAATGCAGTATTGAAAACACTGGCTCTTCCCTATTCTACAAATGTGTTTTCACTTCTCAAAATGGAATGTTTCATTTGGAAATGGATAAAAGAGGTTCTTTGAGTGATTTCAACACCTTCATTTTAATTTTAGTGATAAGCATTGGAAACACCTATTATTATAGCTAATATATTGATTGAGTTCTACAAAGATTCATTTAAAAGACTTAATATGCCATTAATACATCAAGGGAGCACCTTGCAAAGAGTCTCCTTTACAAATAATTTAGAACACTTCTCCTCCCACTTGTATATTTGCAAGCAAGAGGGATATTTGTCTTTATTAAAATTCTCAAGGTACTTCTGATACTACTACCTCTAATATAGCAATAGTAGTGTCAGCTGAGGTCTGTGGTTTTAGGTGGGTTATAAAATCAGCAGGGGATGATGGATTTTTAAATATTAATTATTAGCTACTAGCTTAGATTAACATTTGGCTAGCAGTCCCTGACACAACAGTTTCCTACCTTATACTAAAATTCTTAGGAAGGCATTTTAAAAGATGAATTCATTATACTTCCAAAGACCACTACTGACAGTCAACCTATTGCTAGGATCTGGGAGAAATTTCACTGGGCTAGAAAATATCTGTAACACAAGGTTCAGTGTGACCAGAAAATAGGAAGAAATCCACTTTATACTTTTTCTTGTGTTTGACTCTTAATTTACAACCTCACTGTCTATACCAAACAGGGAACTGGGTTTCCATCTTTTTACTGGGTGCTGCTTTTGAGGAAGCCAAAGTACTCCATCCTTGCCTCTCCCAAATATTAGTATTTCTCTTTCTAAAATTGTCAGAGGTGGTAGACCACATAAACAACTGTGGAGAAAGAGGATGGAACATTAACAATGTTGGTGGTGGCCTGCATCACTCAGTAAAGCTTTGCAGGCAGGCTGAGAGACTGGGAGAAGCCCAGGAGCAGTTCTTATGTAGTTGAGGGTGTTACTCTATCTCTTCAGCCAGGGCTGCCTGAGCTGGGCAGTGCAGTTTGTGCCCCAAATGAACAGGGCAGATGGAGGCTGTCTCAAAAAGGAACAGTGCCTTTTTGAAATTGTGTAGTTGTGCGTGTGTGTGTGTTGTGTTTCATACAAAGACCTTGCATGTCCTAGTGGTGGCCTTATCTTTAGAGCATCAGAAATCCAGGCTGTGTAGGTAGGAGAAATACCAAGGCCAGCAGAACCATGATGCAAGTG
The DNA here is from genome assembly GCF_025265405.1 of Mesoplodon densirostris. Taxonomy (NCBI): domain Eukaryota; kingdom Metazoa; phylum Chordata; class Mammalia; order Artiodactyla; family Ziphiidae; genus Mesoplodon; species Mesoplodon densirostris. Next base: position 79,523,314 of record NC_082666.1, on the reverse strand, counting down.
TGACTAGACCCTGGAAATTGGGATGGGAGCTGTGCGAATCAGTCTACGTCCCAGCAGCGAAACTGAGAAAGGAATGTGACCAGAGCCCAGCTGACCAAGAGTGAGGTCAAGGGAAAGTCTCCTTGCCTCCTTGTCTGTTGGCAAACACCTGGCTGAATTCTTTTTAATTGAAATTGAGTGCAGTTCTGTTAGATAACAGATATATTTTAAAAATACCAGAAGGAGGATAATCTGGCTATCCTCTGGATGCTGAGATCATGGGATTATGAGTGATTTTTGTTTGACTTAAAAATAATCTGTATATAATATTTATTGATAATAATCAAAAAAATTATCCTTAACTAAGAAGAGAAAAACAACTAAAATAAGTTTTGTATTCATTTGTATGCCAACATATAATTGGGGTCTTTCTTGCCTCTCCTTTTATTTGCTTTTTCTTACTTAGTGAAGGTATCTAATGAGAAGATGTCAATAGTTCTATTTTCCTTTTGAATTGAAGTCAGTGACAGTCACCTTTTAGATGATCACACACAGGTTGGTTAGGTATTGTGGTAAAGAGACAAGGATTGCTTAGTCACCGAGATTTTCTTCCTTCCTGGAATAGCCATACCAAAAACCACACCTGAAACAACTCTTATAATCTCAACAATTTTCCCCTTTGCTCTAGTTAGAGAATGTCAGAGTGCTGGGCAACCAAGGTTATGTGATCTGGTGGGCCAGATCTGATTAATGTTTTTAATTGTGTTTTCAAGATGTAACACACCCAGGGAGATTTGTTCCAGATGGATGCAGTACAAAATGAAAAATAAAATAAAACCCCCTCCAAGCACAATATTGTTCTGAATATTTCTTTGAGGCATCAGCAGTTTTTAAATCATTGGAAGATGAGCTGAAGGCATTCTCTACATTATTGTGCCTGTCCCAGTAATTTAAAATAATTTTTAGTCTTAAAGGCTTTTCCGTGTAGCCCTTTTCTCTCCCTGTCGTGATCTCACTCATTACATATTTTTAAAAAAAGTATATGACAGGTCATTATGTGAGTAATTATGACTCTTAAGAGTATTTTATATGACATACCCAATACTTTGTCTTAGTGAATAAAAATTTCTGCATGTGTTTGTGTGTATATGTGCATACTTTAAAAGGTCAAAGACAATACAAAAGCTTTGTCTTCAGAGAATATTAAGTTAAATGTGAAATGTATACGTAATAGAGCAAACCATTACAGAAAAACTAATGAAACAAGTAGATTTGACACATTTTTTGTATAAATACACAAGTTGTTGGGATATTTAAAAATATCAAATCAGAATTTATTTTTGTGCTAATTTCTGATAGTTATATTTTTTATTTGATACATACCCTATAAATTAGAATTTAATAGTATTTTAAATGGCTCTTAGAATCTGCAAACAAAAGCTAATTTGGGGGGAGGATGTATTTGAAAGTAACTTAATTTGGATTTGGGTAAAGATTTCACACACACACATTAGGCTTACAAGCTGACTAGTTTTATCTTGGTGCTCTTAGATTAATAACTACTTCTTACAACTGACAACTAAGGAAATACCTTTGCATATTAAGGTGGTATTCCATATCTAATGCCATTTCAGCTTGTTGTCATTGGGGACTCTCAAGATTTATCTCCACGGTATTTTAATTGTGAAAACACAATAAAAAACCTAGGGCTTTACTTCTCTTTGGTTTTGCAATAAATTTGCCTTTTCTCTTTGGATTTAAGTAGTCTTAGAAAAGTAAAATCATCCTTAAACTCCCTCTCTTACAATTTAGAGGAAAAAAGGAATGCATCGTCATCAGGGGCATTAGATGTTTAAGGAACAAAACTCTGTTTAGGAAATTGACTTCATGTTAAATCAGCCACCCCGAATATAGAAAATTGTGTTGAGTGCGGAATAGGAGATGTGATGTTTGTCCTGGATCAGATGATGGGGAAAATTTTCACACAGGTAGGAGATGAAAACTTAAGTAAGTTATTAAATGATATGTTTAAACTATGCACACTCGTAAACCTCAGACAATTTATAACAGGCCTCTGCATTGCAACCTGAAGTTTCATTTTTAGGTAAATCAGTGAAGCAGTTTGCCATGAAATTTTTCCTACTAGAGATTCCATAATTTCTAAAACAAAAGAAATAGTATAAACCCATTTCGAATATTTGGCCATGGTCACTACCATTGAGGCTTTATTCTCAATTTAGATTTCTATGTGAAGTTAAAATCACATAAACATAACAAATAGCTTGACCATCTTTGGCTAAATACTGTAACTATTTGAGCCTAATGGGAGTAGTTGCCTTAATTTTTTTTTAAAGCATTAGGAGGATGAGTTTTTTTAAAAAAATTATTTTATTAATGTATAGTTGATTTACAGTATTGTGTTAATTTCCACTATACAGCAAAGTGATTAGGTTATACATATATATACATTCTTTTTTATATTCTTTTACATTAGGTTTATTACAGGATATTGACTATAGTTCTCTGTGCTATACAGTAGGACCTTGTTGTTTGCCCATTCTCTATACAATAGCTTGGATCCGCTAACCCCAAACTCCCAGTCCATTCTTCCTCCACTTCCCCTTCCCCTGGGCAACCACAAGTCTGTTCTCTATGTCTTTGAGTCTGTTTCTGTTCTGTAGATAAGTTTGTTTGTGTCATATTTTAGATTCCACATATAAGAGATATCATATGGTATTTGTCCTTCTCTTCCTGACTTACTTCACTTAGTATGATAATCTCTAGGCCCATCCATATTGTTGCAAATGGCATTATTTCATTCTTCTCTATGGCTGAGTAGTATTCCATTATATATATATATATATATATATATATATATATATATAAAATATGGTGTATATATATATATATATATATATATATATATATAATATGGTATATATATATATACCACATCTTCTTTATCCATTGATCTGTTGATGGATATTTAGGTTGTTTCCATGTTTTGGCTATTGTGAATAGAGATGCTGTGATCATAGGGGTGCATGTATCTTTTTGAATTATAGTTTTGTCCGGATATATGCCCAGGAGTAGGATTGCTGAATCATATTCAACTCTATTCTTAGTTTTTTGAGGAACCTCCATACTGTTCTCCATAGCGGTTGTACCAATTTACATTCCCACCAACAATGTAGGAGGGTTCCCTTTTCTCCACACCCTCTCCAGCATTTGTGATTTGTAGACTTTTTGATGATGGCCATTCTGACCAGGGTTAGGTGGTATCTCATTGTAGTTTTGAGAGAATGGGTTGTCGACAGTGGCCTGGAGTAGGTGTGGAAAGCTAGGAATCTGTGTGACCTGAGCACTAGCACACAATTGTTTCCATAGCATATTCACTCCTTGTAGACACGAGTGTCTGGGTGTGCTGCTTCTTTACCTCAAAGTTCCCTAAGCATCTCCTTGAAAGCAAAATTTTCAGATACGTAGCTATCCAAAGAGCAGATATTTGGAAGTGATGATGATTCAGGAAGCGAATAGAATAGGAACTGATTTAGGTTGTTCTTTCAATCACAGTTGCTAAAATAACAATGTAGTTTTGTTTTAGTACACAGAAAATAAACATCCACCAAGGATATCTTTTTCTTTTAATAAGTTTCCAAAGAACTGGAGAAAAGTTCCTGACTTGCATACTTAAAAGGATATGAATTGTGTAGAACCTTGGATTATGTATAGATTTGAGTTGGGAATTTTGTGGGAAAATGTCCAAATTATTTTCTCATTCCTGTATTTTTTGTAGGTCAATTCCATTTCTGTTAGTTTCTTTGGATGCAGTTGATGTGTGCTAAAATTCATTAATAAAACCTTTTCTGTAAACTTTGGGAGACCTTGCCAGTTTTAAATTGACAGTTTGGCAAATGTGGAAATCAGCATTGTTGCAGAGAGGCTAAAATTTCACAGGCAAACTATTTTCTGAGTGCTGTTTGATCTGGTGGCATTTGAAGAGAAAACCCCTTTGAGATTATTGATTTACAGCAAGCCCTGTTGGTTGATGTTGCATAATCTGCCAAACCATGGCTACTGTTTTATCCAGACCAGATTTTCATTTCTCATCATTTGTCTGTCATGACCTTACCTTTTATAGAATTTATACCAAATAGGAAAGTTAAAATTGATTGTGGGATTGAGCCATCCTTTCACTTTTTTTTTTTTTTTAATTCTCAGGCAGCTTCCCAAGTAGGACATTGTTTATTTTATTTATTTATTTTTAACATCTTTATTGGAGTATAATTGCTTTACAATGGTGTGTTACTTTCTGCTTTATAACAAAGTGAATTGGAGTATAATTGCTTTACAATGGTGTGGTAGTTTCTGCTTTATAACAAAGTGAATCAGCTATACATATACATATATCCCCATATCTCCTCCCTCTTGCGTCTCCCTGCCACCCTCCCTATCCCACCCCTCTAGGTGGCCACAAAGAACCGAGCTGATCTCCCTGTGCTACGTGACTGCTTCCCACTAGCTATCTATTTTACATTTGGTAGTGTATATGTAAGTCCATGCCACTCTCTCACTTTGTCCCAGCTTACCCTTCCCCTCCCCGTGTCCTCAAGTCCATTCTCTACATCTGTGCCTTTATTCCTGTCCTGCCCCTAGGTTCTTCAGAACCATTTTTTTTTTTTAGATTCCATATATATGTGTTAGCATACAGTATTTGTTTTTCTCTTTCTGACTTACTTCACTCTGTATGACAGACTCTAGGTCCATCCACCTTACTACAAATAACTCAATTTCGTTTCTTTTTATGGCTGAGTAATATTCCATTGTATATATGTGCCACATCTTTATCCATTCATCTCTCAATGGACACTTTTTTTAAGGTGGCTGATTTAGTTTGTAACTTATGTAGATCCCCTCCTGCTCCAATCTCATTCTGCAGCTTGTCTCTATCAGTGTTTATCAAAGTGGGAGCAAAATAATAATTGCTGCAGGTAAGGCCCTAGGATGCCCTTTCAACAGGCATCTCCAGGTAAACTTTGAGTATCATTGCTTTAGGTGTTTCAGGAGTCATCACTTTGTGCTTCAGATACTTTGAAAGGAGATGAAATACACCTTCCTCCCACTCCTCACCTTCATGCAGTAGATTTTTTTCACTTGGTATTTTACAAAGAGTTTCATGTGGAAGAAATTAACCTGGATGGCTAAGATTCGGCTGTCTAGGAGTTTAGTTTATCCAGTGCACCCATGTTAATGCAGAACTGATACGTAGTATGACTGGTCTAATAATACTAAATGATGAATGTAGGTATAATAGCTATGGAGGAAAAATTTTAGGACATTTCCTGAGTTTAGAAAATAAGAGGTCATCAGTTCTTCAATATTATTGTTGGTCATTGTCATTATTGTCATCATTAACAAAGGCAATTCAAAGCATTGTGCTGTTTTTTTTTTTAATTAAAAAAATTTTTTTTGCGGTATGCAGGCCTCTCACTGTTGTGGCCTCTCCTGTTGCGGAGCACAGGCTCCAGACGCGCAGGCTCAGCAGCTATGGCTCATGGGCCCAGCTGCTCCGCGGCATGTGGGATCTTCCCGGACCGGGGCACGAACCCGCGTCCCCTACATCGGCAGGCGGACTCTCAACCACTGTGCCACCAGGGAAGCCCAAAGCATTGTGCTTTTGAAGTTGAGCTAAGAGGTCTAAATGATTTCCAGATTGTGGGGAAGATCTTGACCAAGAGCTGATAATTTATAGCAAAGAAATATTTATATGTAAATAAGTCAGTGATAAAATCTAATAATATAAAATTCAATCATTTGTACCTATGTTGATGTTTTTCAACTAAAATTTTGGTTGTGCACAAGGCAAAAGAATGGTTAAATATATTGACACTCACAAGTGAACGTATCACATGTCATCTTGGTATGCTACTGAAAACAATAAACTAAGATAAATAATAGCTAGGAGGAGAGTCATAAGCTATTAAATTCTGCTGATTTGAGACTTAAAAATATGTATATTTATGGATAAAATAAACTGTATGAATTAAGTCATATGTATGTAGAGAAGTGAGTGATTTGCAAAGGAAACTATTTAATAGTATTCTGGGAGGGCAGAGAAAGCAAATTGTTATGATTTTAGGGTTTCTAACATCAAGTAGCTCACAACTGTTAGTAACCCCACAATAACAGTATGATATGATAAATACCATTTGGCACACACATGTTAGGAGAGAAGGTAGGCAGAGTTCTAAACTTGACGTGGGGAGGTTCTGGAAAGTATGCCAGAACAGATAACCCTAGAGCTGCTTATAGACACTATGTGTTCAAGAAACATTTGTATAACATGATTATTGTTAATCCTCTTGACAACTGACCTTGGACAAAGGTATTTTTTAGGTGATTTTTTCTCTGGGTTTAGTTTGACTTTAGTCTGTGGCTTTGGATATATTGATTTTCTCACTTTCTTCCTGTCTGTAAATACTATAGAAGTAGCAGTGAAACCATTTGGGGCTTTGATAAAAAGCCTGTAACAATGCTGTTTAACATGCATATAAGCCTTTAAGCAAAAACTTTGGAAATTATGTTGAAGGGTGTCGAGTTGCAGCTTTTGCAAATGGGAAAGGATGTCACAGAAGTACAGCTATTATAAAAGATAGTTTGAGATTTTTGAAAAGTCGAATAGACGGTGGATGTGGCTGCTAACAATATTATGTATCCTTTTCAGGAAAGCTGGTGATATTGAGGGGGTTGGTTGGGTTCTCTTTAATTATTTACCTCATGGCCATTTTTTCTTCAATACCTAGAAAGGAAATAAATAAAAAAACAGAATTCACAAACAGGGGAAAGGTAAGTAAGGTTTTACATTTTAAGTATGTAACCTAGGTGAAGCGCTTAGACTTTTAACTGCTCATTGAAGAGAAACTTGGCTGAGAGTGAGAGGCAGCTTTGAGGTCAACTGATTTAAACCTCACTGAACGTTTAGGACCAACTTCCTGGAAGAGCATTTCACTACAAGCTAAGAAAAGCTCAGAGTATATGTGGTTAAAGGAAACCTTATGTACCAATGAGAAGCATATTAAACTTCTTTATTTAAAAAACTGTATTTCATTTTATTTTTGTATTGAAGTATAGTTGATGTACAATATTATATTAGTTTCAGGTGTACAACATAGTGATTCAATATTTTTATAAATTATACTCCATTTAAAGTTATTATAATATATTGCCAATATTCCCTGTGCTGTACAATATATCCTTGTAGCTTATTTATTTTATGTATAGTAGTTTGTACCTTTTAATCCTGTACCCCTGTCTTGCCCCTCCCTCTTCCCTCTCCCCACTGGTGACCACTAGTTTGCTCTTTATATCTGTAAGTCTATTTCAGTTTTGCAGTTTTGCTATATTCATTCATTTTATTTTTTTAATTCCACATATAAGTGATAACATACATTATTTACCTTTTTTGACCTATTTCATTAACTCTCTAGGTTCATCCATATTGTTGCAAAGGCAGAATTTCATTTTTTTAATGGCTGAGTAATATTCCACTGTATTTATATACCACATCTTCTTTATCCATTCATCTGTTGATGGACAGTTAGGTTGCTTCCATATCTTGGGTATTGTAAATAATGCTGCTGTGAACATTGGGGTGCGTGTATCTTTTCAAGTTAGTGTTTTCTTTTTCTTTGGATGTATACCCAGGAGTAGAATTGTTGAGTCATATGGTAGTTCTATTTTTAGTTTTTTGAGGAATCTCCATTCTGTTTTCCATAGTGGCTGCACCAATTTACATTCCCACCAACAGTGTACTAGGGTTCCCTTTTCTCCACATCCTTGCCAACATTTATTATTTGTAGACTTTTTGATGATAGCCATTCTGACAAGGGTGGGGTGATAGCTCATTGTGGTTTTCATTTACATTTTTCTGATGATTAAACTTCTTTAAAAATTGCTTTCTAATACCAATTTCAAAATGATGCTCATTTAATAAAAATTTTTGCTTTAATTTGCCAAATTTTATATTTTAACAAGTAAAAAACCCTGTCCTTTTATGAGGGAGATCTGACTAGAGTCTTCCATATTTGTGGTAGGCCACTTTACCATGTGATTTGAATTATATGATGGAGGCAGCCTTGCCTAATGGAGGTATATTAAAATTGCAAGTTTAATTTCTGTTCAAGTTGAGGTAGGGACTTTTATAAAATGGTAAATGCTAAACAGCACAATAGAGAAGTGATGGGAAATATCATCTTACTTTTTCTCAAAAGCTACTGTATGAAGCATATGGTTAAAAAGATCATAGAGATCTCTGGTAGTGGAAGCTAGAAAACAGTCCTTTAATTGGAAGAATCTCCTTCACTTATGAGACATTTCTAATTAATGTAGAGCACAGAATACTGAGAAATATCTTTATTGAAAGATAAGTAAGTATAATATGGTCAAAGCATTGCATGTGACATTTATCAAGCTTCAGAGGAAAGAAAAAAAAAGAGATGTCAGTTCCCTGTCAGTCATTGGGCCAATACTTTCTATATTTATTAAGTCAATGATATGAAGCACACAGAACCACAAAAGCAGGCCGATGTTCTAAAGGCAAAAAGAAAAATGTGTAATATTTTAGCAAGAAACGAGTAACTCTGTGGTTTCTCTCCTTATTTCTTTCCTTAGCCTTTGTGGCTGTTACTACTTTTAGTGCCCTTTCCCATCTACATTATTTTTAGCATTGAGAATGAAGCTTCTAATCAGTCAGACATACCGTCAGAAGCTACAGATAAAATTATTGCTTTGGCATATGCTTACAGAAACTGAGTTTCCTAGAATTGACGTAAAGGTAGTATGAGCAGAAGCAAAATATATCCTTTTAAGTGTGGGTTTTTGCATCAATCTTTAGCCATCGAGCCATAAAATCACACAATTCTATTCTCTTTTTCATTCACCTCATTATGAGAATTCCCTTATGAAAGACCTGACAACTCTTGGTGAATTGAGTGGTGCCATTTAGGCATTTTGTGGAAAAATCTCTTTTGAGAGGTGAGCAACCAAATGGCACTCTGAACTTCTGATATTCATAGTGATTTCCTGAGAGTTGTAAGGTATACTAGTGCAGTTTTGTATCCTTCTCCTTTGTCTTTTGTGTACAGACCATCCCCCCAACCATTTCCACAATTTAGCCTCCTCATAGCCTCCTCCCACCTGCAAGGTGATGCAGTGCTGGCTCCCAAACTTATTCAGGTGGCTGAGGACCTGAACACTGGAGAGTTCTTTGTGGCACAGCATAATAACAATAAAACAAACTTAGAATTATTAAACATATCTTTGGAGCTCAATCACACATAATCTCATATGAGATTATATTATAAACAAGTGGTAGCAGCAACCAAAGGGTGAAGAAAACTCATGAGAGATTGACTTAGTAATGTTTTACTCATTATCCCATTGCTTCCCTTTGAAAATTGGAAAAAAAAATTGGGTTGAAAGCTATCCTATCCCTTCTTTTGAACACCAGTGTTTTGAACCATAGTTTAAAAACGTTATGCTGAGGTCAGTGTGTCTCAGCCTTGGATGTGTATCAGAATCACCTGAACAATTTTTAAAAATCACATCAATACCTGGGATTCACCTTGGATCACCTGAACAATTTTTAAAAATCACATCAATACCTGGGATTCACCCCAGCTGGATTTATTGAGAATTCTTGGGTGTTTTGCTTAGGCATTTATAGTTTTAAAAAGTTTTCCTTTCCAGGCGATTCCAAGTGTACAGCCAAGGCTGTGGATATCATGCCCAGCAGGGCTGTGAATAGACATTGAGAGAGTATGTGAAGACTGTGATAAGCAGGGCAGCTGTAACTGTTACCCAGTGCCCTCTGCTTGATTGCAGTAACAACCCTTGCCAATCAGCTGCGGCAGCCTACCTCCCCCAAACTTCTGTATCACACAAACCAATTTGTCTGTTCTTCTACCTTCTGTTGGCTCTGCCTGTGCATTAATTCCTTTAATACCTGGTTACAATTCACTCATCTTTAGGGTAGGTAGTATTGTCTAGTGGACAGAGCATAAGCAGTGAAGTCAGGCAGACTTGGTTAAAATTTTAGCAGCCATTTACATATTGATACTTGGCTTTCTGAGCTTTTGTTTCCTCAACTATACATTGTGAGTTAAGATTGTCAGTTACCACATGTAAGCAGTGCCTGCTGCTCCCTGTTGTTGCTGTTCACACCTTAGAGCCACACCTCTCTTCTATATGACATTAATGAATACTAGTAGTTATGATTGTACTGCAGATGTGCTGCTTCATGACTTGGTGGTCTGGGTCTATAGCTAGATTTCACATGTATTTGTCAGGGATTCTGTCTTCTGTTTCTTGGTCATTCCCAATCTTCTTTTCATTGCTCCCAACCCTGATCTTAAATAAATCCCAGGCTTCACAGCTCTCTCTGTAGTAGTTATGTTCTAAATATTGATGACAGACTGTCATTTTCTGATTTCAAAATTCCATAGACTTCCTAATGTAGATATTGAAAACAATGACATAGAATCAGGTCTTTGGTAGTTCAATTAATAAACTATGTAGAGTTAGATTAAAGGCATTTTGAAATATGATATTTTGAAATATTTGTTCAACCCTAAATAGAATCACCATTTTAATCTAACAGGAAGGCATAATGATATTTTCATGTAAAACAAATTTTTTCATTAATAATCAGAGGCTGTATAATTGTATAAATGCATGTACAAAATCAGAGTCTGCCAAGAATTATCAGCAGACAATTTTCATTTAAGACTTCTTTCTAATGTAAAATCAGTTACTGTGGCCTTTTTTTCTTTGAGCTCAAATTTAACTTTGATTATATCTAGGGGCTCTGCCTTGTGGTTATGTAGGCTTTCACACTGTGATGCTAAGAGCAGATGGGAAAATGTGCTATAATACTACAATATAGTCTTGCAAATAGCTGTGAAGAATCAACCTACTAAAATTTCATAGGCTTCTGCTTATGATGGCTACGCCTGTGTGGTTGTTGCATTTTTATAATGTAACTAGTATTCCTTCTTTGGAGTTTATCTTTATTTCTTTTAGGCTTCAAGTGGTTCCATAATGCTTTATTTGGGGTCCTGCCTTTGAAACTGGAATAGATAGGAAGGCTGTCCATAAAGCTGAGAGTAGGAAGGGAGGCTTAAGGGTTTGAGTAAAGGCTGAAGGTATTCTGTGCATGCTTCTGGCAAAGGATGAGGATCTGCAGCGCATCAGAGAGGAAAGCCAGGAACACAAAATATATACTCAAAAACCAGTTTATTGAGAACATAAACACTTGAATGAATGGATGGAGCCCCCACTACATGCCAGACACCACCAACGATTCTTACATCTGTAGCTTTCCTATCTGGCCAACATCTAGACACCTTTCTCCAACCAATGCTGTCTTCAACTAGGTAATTCAGATTCTAAATTTCCTTTTAGTTCACTCTTCAAGTAGCAGGTACATTGTTTAAGAATTTCTTTCAATTTTATTTCCTTCTATTATTGATATCCCGTAGCTTTGAAGTATCAGTTTGAAAGCAAATTTACAAATTAAAAAATGATATTTTAAATATTCTACATAAAAATTAGTCAGTGCAAAATAAGCGTGACACTTTTATCTTCAGGTTCTAGAAATGTGTGGGTTTCATGGTACTCCCCCACTTCATGCAGGGTTACTAAGTAGGCTTGTACAGATTTTGCACCATATAACTCTAGGGATTGTATGAGGGATTTCATTCTACCATTATCAAAGTGAATGGCAACCCTTAAATTGTGCAGTGTATATATAACTTGGACAGCTGTACCTGTTGGCCTAGTATATGTTACCTCCTCTTCTCAAGCAACATTTGGAGCTCATGAAATATGGTTATGATGAATATTTGTTTGAAGTTTGTTTTTTTTTTTAATTCAATACCACACCAGAGTGATCCATGCAGTTGCTGTTAGAGGAAGCATTAACTGGACAGCCATTCCTGATGCTTCTCTATCTCATTCCTAGTTAACTATGATAGATGACCTCAGACCTTTCATTGAGGACCAGTTGGTGACTTGACTTTTCTCTTTCATGTTCTGCTATTTTACATTAGCCAATTTTAGTCATCCACCTGAAGTACAGGTTTCAGTGTGACTATTTTAATTTGCCATTCCCTAGGGCAATGTATGTCCAATTTGCCTGTTGTTAGGAATAGCAGTGTCTGTAAATACACTGTAAATACAGATTACTACTCTCCTTTTTATGTTTTTAGAATCAGAAGTTCTAAGGTAGGGCCTGGGGATTTTTGTATCTGTTCTGGGGTATTATATTTATTATGATGCAGAATTTCCTTATAGTAAGACATTGTTCTAGCAGAGTATCTCCCACAAAATGTCTCCAATACCAAAGCCCATAACTAAAGTCAAAAGTAATAGGTCAGGGGTATCCCAGGAACTTCTTACAGGGCCCTCAAATCTGTACATTCAGTGAAGAGCCTCATGGTGGCTTTTGCAAATTAGCCCATTGCATAACGTTCTTAAGTCCATCCTATTTGAGTTAGAGCTTTTCCAAAACATATTTCAACGAACAAAGAGGTCACTAACCAACCAGTGACTGTCCACCACTCATCAAAGGCAGGAGACATGCTCTGATGGAGCCAGAAGGAGTCACGTCTGCATGATTAAGAAAACTCTTTGGAATTATGCCGTCCTGCTCAAACTGCAGAGTACTTGCCTACAAACTACTTCATGGACACCACACAACACCCTCCAAAATGGGCATGACTACACCTCTGCCACTGATGGAGGAACTGATAGTCCGAGAGGCTAACTCAGTCTCCCAAAGATACCCAGCCAGCCAGGGGCATGGCCAGAGCACATTTCTGCTTCTCTGGGATTCCAGCTTGATGGTGTTCTTTGACAGTACCACAGCACGCCCCTCTATAACAGTGTGTGCTTGTGTTTTTGTGTGTTGGGAGGAGGTGTGTGTTCTGACTTGTTGATCACTCTCTGGTCACAGGCAGAATGGATGTGCTGGGGTGAGCGTGTGGCCTGTGGCAATGCATGTGTAAGTTGTGATGGCTTGTAGGGTCATGGAAGACCATTCTGGATAGGAAGTTGCTTTTCTAGTATCATCATCTCATCTGGGGGCCCATTTTCTCTGTGGCAAAGATGAAGAAACTCGAAACCAAGATATGCTAACATTGGTTTGGACTCCTCCTCAGCGTTTCTTTTCTGCCTGCCTCCATTTTGACACCAGTGCTTACAGATGCTGAATGTTCTCTCTACACACAGAAGACTTATGCTCCTGCAGTGTGTGCCTGTGAGGAGCCTTGATCTCTGGGGAGGTGGATCCATGTGGATTTTGGCAGTGGACTCTGCCTAGAAACAGTTGAAAAACAAATGTGCAGGGAGTGCCTACATAGTTATTATGGATAGCATTATTGAGTAGGAGGTATTTGGGTCTTGAGTGACTCTGTCATCCTTGGGTTCTGGCAAAAGACTTTGGGTGTTATTTTATCTCAGGGATAACAACAGAGTGACTTCCAAGTGATTCTCAGTAAATAATGGGCCTTGGCATTGGCTTGGGTTACAGTTGTACTTTGTTTATAATTTTAGGTCTGGTGTAGAAAAATTTCAGAGCAAAAGTTCTGGTCAGGTAAAACAGTGTTCCAAGGTAGCTGTCTGCACATGGGGGTTCACACACACTGGGGGAGCATGAAGATGTCCCAGACTCTTAACATTCATATGTACTTCCCCAAATACCGGTGGGCCTGAGGTTTGTCGGGTTTCTACAATCCTGTCCTCCACGATTGCGCTTTCTTGGGTTACCATGTAATTATCATTCAAATTGGAACACTTCTGAGAGTGAATGAGGGAACTATTTTAATAATTATGGTGAGGCAGCAAGTGTGAACTGGGGTTATTTTGGATAAAACTGCATTGTATGGTCACATTACACTTCTCTCATTTTATGAAAGGAAGGCAAACCTCTTCCCCATGCTGATTCTTACTGTGGTGAATGACCCTAAGTTGGGTAGATTTCTGGATGCCAAACGAAGGGACAGTTGAGAATCCATAACTCCATAGGGAATAAGTAGTTAGAGTAAGGCAAAGACGTTTTCAGTAAGAAATAGGTGGTGAGGCAGTGGCACCTTATGTCATTCATGCAGTAAACTCATGGCGAGTCCCTGTGGCTTCTCTCACTCTCTATCTTAGAATAGGAATTCAGAAGTGACCTGGTTGTCACAGGCTTGTGTAGTAATACACTTATTTAAAATGAAAATGAAACCTGGCTTTTTAGGATGAAAAATAAATCTGATTTGGCTGACGGATTTGACAACGAGGACCAACATTACCTATCAGGTTAATATGACAGATATTTTCTCTAAATCAAATGAGCTAAATCTTCAGTTCTAAGGTTTTGAAAAAGCAAATATTTAAGTCATATGCATTTTAATATACGCCATGAATTACACCTGTAGCAACTATTAAACATACAACGATGTTTAAATATTAACTTAAAAGTATAGATGGTACATAGTTTTTATGATTTTTTTTAGCAATAATCTTTGAAGACCATTTGAAGTGTTTGCATTGAAGCTTCATGATGTTCACTGTCCTGGCCTCCTGCCTCACAGTTGCTGTGTCATCCACAATGGCTGTCATGTATTTTCAAATGCAACCTTCCTGTTCCACACATGTGGACCCACTGTGGGCCCAGTGTCTCTTCATATGAAGAAATCCCATGCTAGAGAAGGTACCTGAAAGGAAGACCCCACTGTCTTGTCCAGTCAGGCAACTCAAATGTCCTGGTCCAGACACTTCATTTGTGCTTGGATTTGTCAGGGCTCGAGTATACTTATTTCTAGGAAACTTGGTAAGGGCAATTTATTCCAAAGCATATACACTTTCCCCCCTTTATTTCCTATTTGGTAACTATGAAGTACATTTCTTTCCTTTCTCTCTTTTTTTTTTTGTGATGGCATTTTTTCTTAACAGTAGGAAAGTAAATTGCTTTAATATTTGGTGCAACATGAAGGCTTTGGATGAGGCCATGAGATAGGTTTCTATTCATAGAATATTAGAATTTATACCCAAGCCATGGTTGTCAATCTAATTAGATCTTTATTAGATTGGCAAATTTTTCCTTGTACCTAAAAGATTACCGTTTTGTCTTATTTTGTTCTTCAGTGAATCTTAATACAATGATAGAGATGAACAGAAAGGAAGGTGATTGAAAAATTTCTTGAGGAAATTGGACATCAGTCTTACTGGTCAATGCACAGAAGAATAAAATCAGGTTTACACAGGAAAGAAAATTATCATGGGAATGATCCATTTAGTCTTCTTTGCAATTCTTAAACTCAAACTAGAAAAAATGAAACTGGTGAGTTTTGTCCAGTTCTGGGAACTTGAAGGTAAGGAAACATAAAAGAATAGGTTCAAGAAAAGGGCCTGCTGCTTTGGAACAAGAAAGGATATGGAGGGCCAGGTGGGGCTGCTTTTTTGGTGGCTTACTCACCTGTACAAAGGGGTTATCATAGACATGAACATTGTAATTACATAAACATAGAGGCAAGCTTATTTTTGGGTAAATAGGAATTCTTAACCCAATTCTTAGTCTATATCTCTGGATGCTTCTGAAAAATTCTGAAAAAGTAAGTTCTCTTTGATCAGGTCAGCAATGCTAATGTACCTTTGGTATTTGACAATAAAATCTACAGAAAGTGGCTTATATTTTTGTAGATTCTTAGTTAGAAATGGCACCCTCCCATATATTATTCTGTTTGACTTTGACAACAGTAGTTCACCACATGTGGAAATGGAGTTCATGCTGAAGAAGGCAACACTCAAGAGCATTCCTGCAAGGCTGGAAGGTTTATAAAAAGCATCTTCCAGGGTTACACTCTGCTTCTTGTATAAACTCTACTCATATCAGCAAATTAGCCTGTCAAACAGATAGTTGACTCATGCCTAATTAAAGAATGTCTCTATATGCAAGATGAAAACAAATGAGTAATTTATAAAAATTATTTTTGAACATTTGACAGAGCTAATTATGACGACACTGCTACCGTAGGTAAAACTAAACTAAACTAAAACTAAACTAAAGTAAAACTAAAGTAACTAAACTAAAACTAACTGCATTATAATTAAAATGTACTCTGGCACAGATTTAACCCACGGTGTCAGGCTTCAAAAATTTTTCTTCAGCTCCCAAACTAGTAATTTTTCACAAAAGTCCATAAAACCTTCTAAAATAATACATACACCATTAGAAGGTAAACAACTGCCACAATTTTGCATGCTATCAAAAGGTGAAGGATTGGGTACAAGTAGTGTAATTTGACTGAAATAGATGAGTCTACAAATGGAAAAGGTAGGTTGGCACATTAGATATTAATATTTGTGTAGGATTTCTCCTTTGTTGATTTTTACCTATCTTTTCTTTTTTGCTATCAATTTAGCACTTAATATTAATGGTTACAATGAGTTTTTAACATATATTTCTCATGGAAGTCCTAACTTAATAAACTAGAATGTTAGTTCAATACACAGCAGGGGAAGTTACATAAAATTGTTTTAACCATGAGTTTTGTTCCAGTTTTTCTTTCTATTTCTGCTGCCACTGACTAGATTCAGACACTTACTTCATTGGACTCTTGTAATAACACATTAAGCAGTCTCTGTTCCCGTGTGTCCCCCCTCCACTTCATTCTGCCTCTTCAGATTAATCTCTTTTGAGTGCCTGCTTCATCATTTACACCCCTTCAGTGGCTCAATGACTCATTTTACCAATAGTTGATAGGTAAACTACTTAGCCTACCAATCAAAAGTAGCTACAATTTATTCACTATTTACCAGATACTAAGGGCTATGGATGTACATTGTTCTATTTATTCCTCACAATAATCCTATATGGTAGATACCATTGTCCCCCTTTTATAGAGAAGGAAAGAGAAGCTCAGAGAGTTTGAGTAATAGTCTGAAGATCACACAGTGCATAAATGGTAGAGCTGGGATTTGAAGCTGATCTACCTGATGCCAGAGACTATGAATGTAACTGCTAGGCTAGACTTCCTTCAAAGAGATTCTAAAATCTGACCCTAATTTAACCTTTTGCCTTCATGCCAATTACTTCCCTGCATCTAGTATTATTCATTCATTCATTCAAAAATATTTAGTAGGCATCTACCATGTGCCATGGACTGGTAAGGAGTGGTTGGTCCCTGCCCTCCCATTGCTTGTGATCTTGTGATGCTGTTGTTCCAGGCAACCTGGTCAAATCACTGTTCTCTAAGCATGCAATGCACTTTTCCTTCCCCATGGCATTTTCTAATGCCTTCTTGCCATATCCTGTTTATCCTTTGAGGACTGTCTCATGTTCTTCCCCTCCACTGTGTCTCTTAAACTACTCAGACCTATGGAGATTTCTCCCTTTCTAAAATTTCAGTTTACATTCTTACTCTAGTTTCAAACATTAGCTCTGACACCAATTATCTGTGTGACCTTGGGAAAGTTATTTAACTTCTCTGTACCTTAGTTTCCTCATCTGTGAATGAGAATAACAAAAGTACCTATCCCATAGAGCTATTGTGAGGATAAAATGAATTTATTTATGTAAAGTTCTCAAAACAGTGCCTGACATATATTAATAATGTGTGTTAGCTAACACTATCACTACATTATTATTGTATGGTTTATTTGTAAAGGATCATGTGACATTCCTGGTATTATGTATCTAGTATTACAATTCTCTTGTATTATTATTTTAAAACTGTTTATAGATTTCTTTTTCTTTCTGTGGCATTTACCAGAGTTCTTTGTCCTGCTCTAATTTTGCTCTGATTTTTTTTCTTTATAAGAGAATTTCCTGTCAGAAGAAATATTATCCTTATTTATAAAAAGGTCATATTTTAAGAAGTAAAAGACCATGTGGTAGTGACTTCCCAAATATTGGGTTAGTATTGTGATTTAGCTTATTCTATTTATATAGTCTTATATTTTACTTAGCAGTATAAACAAATCCAGCTTTTCTAGTGGCTATATATTTACTTGTATATAGTAAACTTATCTTAAAAATGAAGACTAGACTATGGAATACATTAATAAAAATCTTTTCCACCTGAGTCTATTAATTGTTACTAAATCTTGGATCTGAAGATATGATTACATTTTAGAGTTCTTATCTTAACTCATCTGCTTCAGACAGCAACCCCCAAAATAATCTGAACAAGAAAATTATCCCTTTTTCGGTGAAACAAATACCTGAAACATTTGAAAGGTTAAAGGAAAATGTGTGCCTAGTATTGATAAAAATGTTGAAGGAACATTTTGTTCCAGGAGAATAATCAGTTTCTTATCTTTTCCTCATGAAATCGAGATGCCTGGGGTAAACTCTGACTATGGAGATCTTCATCATCTAAGAAAATACAAATTCCTTGAGAGAGCTGAGAATTCTTTTCTAAAAATATTTGTTTTTCATGTACAAGAGAGTTCTGAACACAGATACATTGTTGATAAAAGGATACCCTAAGCTGAAGGAAGAAAAGTGGGCATGAGGATTTTGTGAATGGGGGAAAGGGAACTAATATGAGGGCTCTTCTGGGCCAGACACTGCTAGATGTTTTGCATGTTATTTTATTGGAGAAAGTTCAATAAGTGTTTTTGTTTTTTGTTTTCTCGTAGCAGGTAACAAGAACTCAAAACAGCTTTTTTTTTTTTTTTTACATCTTTATTGGAGTATAATTGCTCCACAATGGTGTGTGAGTATCTGCTTTATAACAAAGTAAATCAGTTATACATATACATATGTTCCCATATCTCTTCCCTCTTGCATCTCCCTCCCTCCCACCCTCCCTATCCCAACCCTCTAGGTGGTCACAAAGCGCCGAGCTGATCTCCCTGTGCTATGCGGCTGCTTCCCACTAGCTATCTGTTTTACGTTTGGTAGTGTATATATGTCCATGCCTCTCTCTCGCTTTGTCACAGCTTACCCTTTCCCCTCCCCATATCCTCAAGTCCACTCTCTAGTAGGTCTGTGATGAATGGATAAAGAAGATGTGGCACATATATACAATGGAATATTACTCAGCCATAAAAAGAAACGAAATTGAGCTATTTGTAATGAGGTGGATAGACCTAGAGTCTGTCATACAGAGTGAAGTAAGTCAGAAAGAGAAAGACAAATACTGTATGCTAACACATATATATGGAATTTAAGAAAAAAAATGTCACAAAGAACCTAGGGGTAAGACAGGAATAAAGACAGAGACCTACTAGACAAAACAGCTTATTTTAAGCAAAAATAAAGTATTTTATTATGTAAGTAAATATAGTAATCCAAGATTGAGGCACAACTGGATGCTGGGGTACAATTGATGCCAATGAGAATTGGTCTGTCTCAACTCTGGTTTTCTCTGTGTTAGCTTCATGTTTAAGAAGACTCTTTCCATGAAGAGGCAAAGATGGCTGGCCACTGACTGATCTAGGCTTACATTATTCTTTCTGCTAGGAATTTCAGCAAAATCTAATAGAGAAACTCTGGTCAGCCTTACCTGGATTTGGTGCCCATCTTTGAATAACCACTTTGCCTAGAGGGATGATGTAATCTGATTGCCCAGTCTGGGTCACATGTTCACCTTCATTCTGGTGGAAGCAAGGCTCTTTGAGGTAGAGGAAGAACCGTTTCCAAAATGGGATTATGATGATGAATATCCACTAGAAAAGAAATAAAAGCACTAATAGTATTCTGGGCTAGTAGGAATGGGTATGGCAGATATTTATAAAATAAACAATGATAAAAGCGTTAATGCCTTCTTGACTCTTTGTCCTTTTAAATCCCTCAGTCCTAGGAGGTTGAGCGTGGTTGGTGTACATTTCTGACTGCAGTTCCACTTCAGGCTCTAGAGGGCAACCCTCCTTTTAATCTTAGAAAGGTGAGGGTCACATAGGGAGCCCACCGTGCATAATTTACCAGTACAGCATCAAGTCAGTCTTGCTCTTGGTGTCACTCCAAACTTGGTAGCCTAATTCTCCATTTATTGACTTCCTGCTATGACTGCTTATTATTGGGTTCACTATGACTGACTCCTTGTCCTGTTCTGTAGGGTGACAACAATCTGACCACTTCTAACTTAATGATCAACTTCTTTTTACTCCCCTTCTCTGGTTACTGAGGACTCCAGTTTCTGCCATGTCATTTTTTGACTGAAGCCCTGTTTAATGCCCCAGCTCTGCCAGGAACTAGGTTGTCTTCCTGCAAACTCCTTATATATAATTAAATCCAATACTAGTTTCCTGATGCCACTTCTCTGCATTGCAGCCCAACTTGCCGTAAAAACATCTTCCATTATTTTGTCCTTTGGATTAAGCTACTTACTTAAACATTCATTCTTTCATCTGTTAAACAGTTACACTATTTTTCCTCAATAAATATTATTTCAGGTCTCTTAGGTGCTTAGTTGTGGGTTATGGCTGGAAAGAAAAAAATGAATGCTTCCTACCATCAAGATTTTAAGTTTGGTGAGAAAAGACTCAATACTCTCCAAATTACTAGAGAGCACTAGGGATGCATGTACAAAGGCCAGGCCTGAAAAGAAAAGAAGGTCAGGAAGGTTTCCCTGTGAATGTGCTCCTTGGTCCTTGAATGACTGGCAGTTAGCTGGAAGTAGGAGCTGCCCAAAGAAGAGGAACAGAATCTGCAAAGATTCAGAGTCTTTAGAGAACAGAACCATTAGAATCCTGTGTGTGATGTATATGGGAGAGTGTTGGCAGATAGGGAGATAAAGGCAGAGAGTGACAAGGTCATGAGGGATTTTTAAGTCATAGAAAGGTGTTTGATCTTTTTCTAAAAAAACCGTCTCTTGCCTTTCCCTACTTGAATAGACCCCTTTTACATTTATCTCATGAGAGGATTTTGGTGAATAGCAATTGAATTCTGCCTGTCTTCCTTTCAGTGTGACACATATGCAGCATCAGTTTACCAGAGCATTTAGATTTCCGTCTGAATGGCTGTCCTTAAAAAAACAGTACTGGGTCACATTTTTTGAGATCCTTTTTGAATTTCCTGACTCTGCTGAGGCTCACTGTCTTCCACTGTAAAGTTCTGAAAATATTAACGATGGGCTGATCTCAGAGATGGTGGAGAAAACACCTTCCTTTTGGAGTAATCTGATATTACAGAAGGGCCCACCTAACCAAAAATACTTTCTCAATCCCTGAGCCTGAGACCATGATTAGAATTATTCTTAAGGATCTTCTAGGATAAGGATGGGTGTACATTTTCAAAGTAATAGGAAAGAAAACATCCTAGCTCTCTGACACGTTGGAAGGGCTTTGTCTTATCAGTTTCCATGTAAGTTTTTATGAAGTTTAAAAGAAAAAGGATCAAGAAAGAGGAACATGGGGTGCTTCTCAAGTCTGTTAACCTTCCCTACCCTAAGCTTTAGAAGGGGGTCTCTAGCCTATAAGAAATCTGATGGTCTTCAAATATCCAGTAGAATGGATGAAGGATACCAGAGTAATTTTAGCCTGACTCTCATTTTTTATTAGAGACAACATAATATAGAAGGAGAGAAATACTGATTATGGGATATGGGGGAGAGGAAAGTTTAGCCATAGAACCTGGAAGAAGAGCTGGATATATGTTAAGTGGTTAAAAATCGTCCTTAGCCAAAAGAAAAACTTGCAGCTACTGAGAGAGATTGGCTGGAACATCTTCTAGACTATCTAGAATATTCTAGGACATACTAGAAGTGAGCCAAGGCCATTTAAAGTTTACAACAGGCAGCGAATCCACATTTCCACTTGTCTTTGTAAATGCTTTTTATTACAGGGAATAGGGGATGGAGGGGAGGTGGAGGAAGTAGGAAGGCCCCCTCCCTTCTGAAAGCACTACACAGTTCTGAGGCAAACTGGCTGTTCCTTGGTTCTGAGTCCATTTACTTCTAAACTCATGGCAATGATTTGGTCTGACTCTATCTTTGTTTTATTAGAGAGGCCCCATTTACAAAGGGCATAGTCATCTCACCTTTAAAAATACTTTTATATAAAGAGAAGTGCTGTTTTATGTATCCATGTTTTTATTGGCACTAGACTATATCTTGTACTCCAAACCTTCATCTCCTCCTGCCTTTATGCATATGTAAGGTCAACACGGCTGTCTCCTACCACATTACAACGCTGCCTAGACTGTTGTTGGTTTCCTTTCAGGCCTCCATTAGCAGAAGAGAACTATTATTTAAAACAAACATATAAGAAGTGTGCCTTTTATACTTCCTTTTTTTAAAAAAAATAAATTTATTTATTTTATTTTTGCCTGCGTTGGGTCTTCGTTGCCGGGCGCGGGCCTTCTCTAGTTGAGGCGAGTGGGGGCTAGTCTTCGTTGCAGCGTGCGGGCTTCTCATTGAGGTGGCTTCTCTTGTTGCGGAGCATAGGCTCTAGGCCTGTCGGCTTCAGTAGTTGTGGCACATGGGCTCAGTAGTTGTGGCTCGCGGGCTCTAGAGCACAGGCTCAGTAGTTGTGGTGCACAGGCTTAGTTGCTCCGTGGCATGTGGGATCTTCCCGGACCAGGGCTCAAACCTGTGTCCCCTACATTGGCAGGCGGATTCTTAACCACCGTTTCACCAGGGAAGCCCTATACTTCCTTGTTTCTTAACTCATTGCAGTTGCTTTCTATGTAAGGTGAACTGAGAAGTTCTGCAAAGTTGAGTCCACCCCATATATTCTCCTCCGTCAAGTAGCTACAGGACTGAGCTCTCTCCTTTCAGAATTATGCTTTTGGATAAAGAACTTGTCTGGTGAAACTATGTTAAAAGAAAGCTATAGAATTGTAGCATCTGGGAGGAGTAACGTTTGCATAAGGATGACAAATGCATGGCATATATGGTAACCATCCTCTACTCCTGCAAATCAACCGTGGTATTCTTTGCCACTGAATCTCGATTGGGCCTTAGAATCTTTGCCATTACATGCTACAGGAAGCATTACCAATTAATTAGAATAGGACCTTGGGACAAAGTCCATTTGCTGTCAGTGCATGGATTGAGTTGGATTGAGTAGTTTATAAAGTTGATATAGCAGAAAGCCATCAGTAGGGGGTCATTAGAGCACTTACCTTTTGGTAAATGTAGGGAGTTGGGGAAAGAGGATGTCTTTCTGACTGTAGAGAGTGGAGTGTTAAAGAAAAATTATATACAACAAAAATAAGTGTTGGGACAGTGACAATTCACAATTTGTCTCTAAACTACCTCTGCACAGGTGCCTTGTATTTCTCTATGTTCTAATTCCAATAGAAAGGAGAGCTGAGGGGTTGTAAAAAGAAAAAAATTATGTAATTAAAAATATTCACCCCATTAGTTTCCACCATTTCATAGCAGTTTTAGGTTCCAGGGAAGGTCTCTGCTGGGTAGAACACTGGCATAAAAAATCACATTGGAACCTTGTTAGGATCATAATTTCTAAAGTTACTTATTGATTAGGAAAACTTCTCTTTTCTGACCCTCTCAGATCACTGTTATTTGTAATCATATCTAAGGTATTTTAAAGGGCGTCACTTCCTGTTTTCACCTCGATCAGAGCTTCCAAATGGATGAGCTCATTTTATCCAAAGAAAGGTTCTGTTAAGTAGAATCTGTTTTCAGTTTCCTCTCTTGTGTGAAGTGTGACATACAAAGATAACAAAATACATCTCGCTAAATTTAAAAGGTCCTCTCTGTCATCTGTGTACAGATATGTTTCTAGGTAGTTTAATAGGACAACTCATCAGAGAGCTTAACTTCAGAAAACTGTATTTAGGAGCAAATAGTAAATGTTCCCTGAGTGTCGAATAGGTATTGAGGAGATATTCCAAAAGGAAGGTCCTGTAATCTAACCCACACAATGTTTCCATATTGGCCTTTTCTCTTTGGGCAGACTTGATGATTGGGGACTGTGGTCTTGGACAATTTTTGAATTGCTTTTTGTTTTGTTTTACAACTGTTGGAACTTTTTTTAAAGCTGTATACAGTGAAGTTCATTTATATAGTTCTGAGTAATTTTTTCCTGTGCTATCGTTCATGTCTATGGCCCTGCCAAAAAGAACATAGGCTTCAAATTAATTTTTCCTACAGATACTATTTTGTACATGTTCTGTCTTTATTTTGGGTTGTGTGAGGTCACCAATTTTGTTTTCCCTTTGGTATCCAGTATTCTTGGATAATCTTCTGTGGCCTCAGAGAGACTCAGAGGGAACAGATGTTGTATAAACCATATCCCCCGCATGTTTTCCCACTTATATTCTCCTTTTGAAAGAAAAACAGATGACAGCTCTTGTGTACGAAACCTTTTCTTTTAAATGCCCAAAGACTATTTATGAAATCTGTCCTACTTCTATTGTGGGAGAGAATGCTCCTTTTCAAATGGAATGATTGATAAAGTCTCTGGCTGCTCAGAGGTTGATAAAGGACATTTTCTAGATACCCATCACTCTGGATAGCATATATAAGCCACTAGTTTACTTATTTTTTAATCCCCTTATGTGGGGACCTTTTGAAACACGTATTAAGTTCCAGCAAAGGTCAACTAGTCCAGGACCATATGTCAAAAATCTCAGCAGTGATTAATCACCCTACTTGGTTGAAAGAGACAAATTCAGTGTCTATGAACTTTAATATCTGGGTATTATATCCATGGGCCTGTTCCAATTTGCCAAGTCAAGCCAGAAGTCCACGTCACAGCTTTTGTCCTTTTTCTCTGTGTAAATGTTGTGCCCCCTCCCCTGCAAATGTTTGAAATAAGCTGAATAAACAGAACACAGTAGGTAACCTGGGGAGTGTTCTAATCAGAAATATTTTCACTCATGGGGTAAGGCTTTATATAACCTACAAGGAGCTGTGATTTGAACCACCCATTGCAAGCATAAAGCATTGAAATGAGGATGTATTTTTATCAGATCTCCAGCTCCATATTTATTTCTTTTTTCTCAGCTGCTCATGTAGAACTTCATTGTGAATTGTGCAGATGCATAACTCTACCTGCCTATTGGGCAATATGTTTAAATGTCAACTTTTCCTCCCAGATAATTTTTTCCATTATGTTTTTTCTTCTTCTGACTTCTGAGTGTCAGAAGATAATATAAAAACACAAATGCATTGAAGAGACAAATGCAAAATAAAATCTATCCTTGTTTGTTGCACATTTCAATATTGGGTAGCTGATTTCAAACACACCCTGTAGACCAGTGTCTTTTAAATAGTTTTAAAGAAGTAGTAACTAGAGCTGTGGTTCTCAAGCCCAATATAGATACCCTGGAATCCCATCATAATTTGTGAGGGGTAAATTATTTGTTGCCAGTAATTCATTATTAGTCATAAAGATCCAATGTTTATGAAGCCCTTTTAAAATTTAAGAGTACATTCAAAGTTATGTTTATAAAGATGTCAGTCTTATTCATTTGCATTTCAACTTTCCTTAGTGGGAAGAAAATAGGTGGAGTTTGGGATAGCACAGTGAGAATTGCCTATAATTTTGAACTCACCTCCGGCAGTGTGTGACACATGTATGCTTCATCTATCATATTTTCACAGCAGAATGTGGTTGAAGGATTGGGAAATCATTAGACTATAAGCTGTGTGAGGCAGGATCCATGTTTTCTCATTCACTATTTGTATGCCCAGCAATAAGCACAATTCTGCCACGTAGGTTCTCAGTAAATATTGAAACAACCGGAAGCTGACATTCTAAGGGACTACAGGTAGTTTTTCTCATGCTGTAGGTACTAGAATTTCATTCTTATGCCAAGTGGGAAGGCATATGTCTTCTCCCCCGTACAGGAGAAAAATATGGTGTTCAGAGTATTTGTGGTTGATTTAAGGTATTAGTCACTGTTGCTAAGTTGTTCCTTTGAGGTTCTAGAAGGAGTTGTGAGCAGAGAGGCACTTATTTACTATACAGCATCTTATTGTGAGGCACTTCCTGATGTGTGCATCCTAAGCCATGAGGGAGTTGTTGATGTATTAATGAAAATAATTGATTGAAATAATACAAAACCTTAGAATAGAAGGTGGTTCTGAGGAACAGAAGTTTAAATGGGTGCTCCCTTGTTTTGAAGGAAAATAATATTAAATAAAATCTTTATCCTGGATGGGGAAGACTCTAGATAAGGAAGAAATTTGAATTTCTTTAAGAAAAAGTATAGAAGATGCTGATAACCAAGAGATTGAGAAATGAGATAAAAGGCTGTAATCGACTACTTTGGTCTTTAAATATTATTTCATTTTTTAAAAAGTTGGTAACAAGTTGTAAAGTGATTTCCTATGGTGTTGGCAGAGTGGGTTTTGGAGAATAGAACAATTGCTCCTTTGAGGGAGCTTGTTGGGTGTTTGCCTCCTGCAGTTAGATTTTTCTATTTAAGAGAGCCATCTGCTTCATTAAACTTTCCAAGATCAGGCACTATCTACAGGGAGTTCCACAATGTCTTAAAACTGAGAGCTGCAACAAAGTTTTAAGTTGCTGCCAGAAAACCAGATGTTAACCAGATTGTGAAGTTCTTTTTTCTTTCCAGAACCAGAGATTTCAAGTGAGGCTGAGTGAATGCAAATGTTGGACAATCCTTATGGTTAGAATTTGGAGCCAACATTGGCCTCCTATAGCCTCTGTTCTTGAAGCCCCTCTGAACTCAGTCAAAGAGAACTCTGCTTATGGTTTAAAAAAAGAGGGAGTGTTGGGGCCTCCCTGGTGGCGCAGTGGTTAAGAGTCCGCCTGCCGATGCAGGGGATACGGGTTCGTGCCCCGGTCTGGGAGGATCCCATATGCCGCGGAGCGGCTGGGCCCGTGAGCCATGGCCGCTGGGCCTGCGCATCCGGAGCCTGTGCTCCGCAACGGGAGAGGCCACAACAGTGAGAGGCCCGCATACCGCAAAAAGAAAAAAAAAAAAAAAAAGAGGGAGTGTAGAGAAATTCTGGCCTTCCATATTCCCTAATGCACATTCCTTACTGAAAAATTACACATGCTAAATGCTGGAGAATCCAGTAGATATTCCCAGTGCTGTTTCCTTGGTCCAACATGCATCTCTCCATGTTCTGGATGGGTTTTCATTTCTGATTGTACCCTGCAGACTGCTTACTGATCTCAAAAAGGTTGAGTGGAGGACAAATGTGCAGTGGAAACTGAAACTGAAAACAGTTCCTTTCACGTCCCCCAAGAGCTGACATTTGAATATCTGAATTATTTGGACTGGGTCTCTCAGTAGAGATTTGCAGGCATGAAAATAGGTATATCACTTCTAGAAACAAGTGCTGAGGGAGGCTGTGTGGTCAAATACTCTGGGGGTAGGAAGGCCTTCATTTTTGTTTTGACAAGTGCTAATTTATTTCTTGGGATTAGGGGGATCAGAGGTTCTCCCTATACCAGCCAAACAAAGCAACATTCATATATTTTTAGGGATCCAAAACTCATTTAAATTTTCTCCTCTTAACCGCTTTTCAAATTAAACTAAATCAAAACACTAAGCAACTGAACAACAGCAACAAAACAAAAACAATCCTTCCTTGTCTCTTATTGTGAGTCTAATACTTTAAAAATGAAGAGAATATGTTTTAGGTGAATCCTTTCTGTCATTAACTATTGTCCTCACATTTTATGAGACAAAAGCAAGAAAGAAAACCACAATTCTGTTTACAGGCTTAATGTATCTAATATGGCTTTTAATAAAAAAAATTTTTTTTACAGTTTAAATAGGTCTTTATTTTATTTTATTATTATTTTTATTGAAGTATATAGTTGCTGTACAATATTATATAAGTTACAGATGTAGAATATAGTGGTTCACAATTTTTAAAGATTATACTTCATTTATAGTTATTATTAAATATTGACTATATTCCCATGTTGTACAATATATCCTTATAGCTTACTTTATAATACCTAATAGTTTGTACCTCTTAATCCCCTACCACTATCTTGCCCCTCCTCCTTCTCCTCTCTCCATTGGTAACCACTAATTTGTTCTCTATATCTGTGAGTCTGCTTCTTTTTTGTTATATTCACTAGTTGATTGTATTTTTTAGATTCTGCATATAAGTGATATCATACAGTATTTGTCTTTCTCTGTCTGACTTATTCCACTTAGCATAATGCCTTCCAAGTCCATCCATGTTGCTGCAAATGGCAAAATTTCATTCTTTTTTTAAATCTTATTAAATAAAATAATTTATTTTAATTACTACTTATTTTAACTGAAGTTAGCTGTAATGTTTGAGCTTTAGCTGTTAATGCTTATGAAAACCTGCATTTTTAACAGCCTTAGGAGAATCAAAATAGATTGAATTCTTGGTATGCCAGATGTAAAGGTCTTCCACAAGTACACCTAAATGTCCTGATTCTGTTTTTGACCCACAGATGGGTCCTGTTGTCATTGCAAACAAGAAGGCCTTGGGCTTCCCTGGTGGCGCAGTGGTTGAGAGTCTGCCTGTCAGTGCAGGGGACACGGGTTCGGGCCCTGGTCTGGGAGGATCCCACGTGCCGCCGGGCGACTGGGCCTGTGAGCCACAATTACTGAGCCTGCGTGTCTGGAGCCTGTGCTCCGCAACGGGAGAGGCCGCAATAGTGAGAGGCCCGCACACTGCGATGAAGAGTGCCCCCCGCTTGTCACAACTAGAGAAAGCCCTCACACAGAAACGAAGACCCAACACAGCCATAAATAAATAGATAAATAAATTTAAAAATTCACGACATATGTCAATATTTAAAAAAAAAAAGAAGACCTGATTCTTCCTCTGTGATAAGGGCGTGGCTTTCTGTCATAATGTGCTATCATATGATGAAAACATCCTTTAGACACACATGCACTTATGCTTCTATTGTTTAAAGGTATTTCAATTAAATTGCTCATTTCCATCACTGGAGTCTACAAATATTTGGATTCAAATAGTACTGTCATAGTTAGTTTCAAGAATAAAAGGAAAAACTGGCTTAACACATCCTAGCGGATGTGTAGGGTCAGGGATATTCCATTTCTCAGTGTCCTTCATTCTTCACCTACATCACAGTCCTACCTCTGCTCAGCTTCCTTGAGGACCCGCAGGGAGAGTTGTATAAAACAGACTTCTTCCATTGCTAAGGAAAGAAAAGCCTACATTTCCTACTGTTCTACCTTTGTAGATAGATTTTTTTTCACAGAAAGAAGACTCTTATTTACCAACTTCAAAAGATGTAAACTGCTATGTCAACATCACCTCTCAACTCTGTAGGATTCTCCATAGCTGTTTTTGTCATCATTTATGATATATTTCACATCTTTCTATTTTTAACAGTTATTATCCAATCAAAGCAATGTAGCCTTCTGAAACATTAGTTTGCAGCTGCAGGAGAAGCATCCTGTCCCCTATAATAACAATAGTTTAAGGTTGCTGGCATCTAATTTCTCACTCACCACTGGCAAGCAGAAAGCTCACTGTCATGGCTGCACTGCTCCAACTGTATTTCCTTCTCTCCAAGTAACAATGTATTATCCTGTCACTCCTTAGAAACCCTTGGGTTTCTGCTACTCAAAGACAGAGCTGCTACAGATGGAACAGCTTTCTTATCAAATGAGCCGTGGATTTTAAAGCTGCCAATTCAATATGAATTAACATGAAGTTTCACTTGAGAAATGAGGATATCACTCAGAGAACATTTTTTAAACCAGAAAGCAGTCATATCTTTAAAAAAAACATTAATCATCATAATCTCTTTTCAAGAATTCTCTTTGCTCCTAGGATCTGCAAATAATATGCTCCAGATTTTCTTTACAAATCTGAGTAGTCTGCCTTTCAGTTTTGCAAATATGAGAGACTTCTTGGCTATTTGCCTGGGTTCTGCAGCTTCTACACTACCAAACAGAGTTTGAATGAATTTTAGACCAATGCTGATATAAAAAGAGGAGAAAGCCCTGCAGAGATCTCAGCAATACAAACAACTAAATATAGCCTTGGACCATTCTAAGGCTAGAACTAAATTGTGAGTTCCTTTTTGGCAGGAGCCATGTGTCTTACTTTCTTTGTCTTCCCAATTCTGCCTGTCACCGAACTGGGCATGTAGTAGGTGCTCAGTAATACTCTGAACAATTATGACTTTTTTTCTCCAGTTCAAAAAGCACATGCATTAAACAAGTTTAAGAAAATGTAGGAAGAAGAAAAATTCACTCAAGGCCTCACAAGCCAAATTTCAGCACAAGTGGTTTAGTAAATGCGTAGTTTGAAGTAAGGTCTCTGTTGAATATACTGGTGCCCAACTGTCAGGTCATTATCCCAGCCCACTCTTTCTCATTCCCTATAACCCCCAAAATAGTTCTTAAATACCCTTGCATCTGAAAAATTCCCATAAGCCACAATCACAGCTGGCTGAATGAGAGATCACATTCCTTCTAGTACGCCCCTATTGTTGGGCTTAGGGAATTCAGAAATTTGCATACAGAAAATGACATCAGAGCCCTTTTATCCATCCATTCTCTTAATTCAACAAATATGTGATCAGTGCTCACTTTGAACTAGGTCACTCTGTTATATTCTGAGAAAACAGTGGTGAACAAAATAGACCTATCTCTTTCTTCCTAGAGCATAAAATCTGGTGGGAGAGAAAGGATATAAATAAGTAAGCAAGGAAGTGAGTAAACATAGAATTCTGAGAAAATCAGGAAGCCAAGAGGCATAGGAAAGTAGATCAGATGGAGTTGCTTTTTTTACATTTTTTATTTATTTTTTTATTGTGGACCATTTTTAAAGTGTTTGTTGAATTTGTTACAATATTGCTTCTGTTTTATGTTTTGGTTTTTTGGCCCTGAGGCATGTGGGCTCTTAGCTCCCTGACCAGGGGTTGGACCACTGGGGAAGTCCCCAGATGGAGTTGCTTTTGATTTCTTATTTGGCTAAGTGCTGTTCTCAGTTGGATTTTTTGACTGTTAGCTCCACTATTCAGTGGGCATACGAAGAAACCATACATGATACAAGGGCGGTTTGGGTCAAAGTACTTGCAATAGGAGGCCTGTATTCTAGTTAGACTAGCAAGATGTGCAAACCAAAAACCAAAAAAGAAACAAACAGGACAAGCTGTATTAAATTGTTAGACTGCATGTAACAGACAAGTCATAAGAATAATAGATGTGATATGGTGCCTATTGTGTTTTAGAGACAGAGTGAGGCAGATAAATAAAGGGGAGTTTAATGCAGGCCCTGAGTGTACTCTGTACTTCTGGACAGTTAGAACTTTGGAGTGTTCTGGACCTTTCCTCTCTTCACTGCTGCAAATATCCATATTTCCCAACACCAATCCCAATTTCAACATTAAGTGAACGGAGTATCTTTTCCCCACTGAGTATTATTGGATCCCTAGTCAAATATTAGTTGACTGTATATGAATGGGTTTATTTCTGGGCTCTTGATTCCGTTCTATTGATCTATGGACTATCTGTTTTTTATGACTATAGCTTTGTAGTTTAGTTTGAAGTCAGGAAGTGGGATGCCTCTAACTTTGTTCTTCTTTCTTAGAATTGCTTTGGCTATTCAGGGCCTTTTGTTGTTCCATACAAATTTTAGGATTGTCATTTCTGTTTCTGTGAAAAATGCTCTTAAAAATTTGATAGGGATTGCATTGAACCTAAGGATGCCTTTGGGTAATATGGATATTTTAACATTATTAATTATTTCAATCCATGAACTTGGGATGTCTTTCCATTTATTTGAATCTTCAGTTTCTTTCATCAGCGTCATAGTTTTCACTATACAGATCTTTCACCTCTTTGGTTAAATTTATTCTTAAGTATTTTATTATTTTTGATGATATTGTGAATGGAATTTTCTTTATTTCTATTTCAGATAGTTTGTTATTATTATATAGAAACACTACTGATTATTGTATGTTGATTTTGTATCCTGCAACTTTACAGAATTGATTAGTTCTAACAGTTTTTTGGTGGGGTCTTTAGGGTTTTTTATATATAAGATCATGTCTTCTGCAAACAGAGACCATTTTAGTTCTTCCTTTATGATTTGGATGCCTTTATTTCCTTTTCTTGCCTGATTGCTCTGGCTAGTACTTCCAGTACTATGTTGAATAGGAGTCGTGAAAGTGGCATTCTTGTCTTGTTCCTCATCTTACAGGAAAATTTTACAGAGTTTCACCATTGAGTATGATGTTAGCTGTGGGCTTGTTGTATATGGTCTTTATTATGTTGGGGATGTTCTTTCTATAACCAATTTGTTGAGAGCTTTTATCATGAAAGGGTGTTGAATTTGGTCAAACACTTTTTCTGCTTCTATTGAGATGATCATGTGATTTTTATCTTTCATTTTGTTAATGTGATGTATCATTTATTTATTTATTTTTCTTTATTTTATTGAAATATAGTTGATGTACAATATTATATGTTACAGATGTACAATATAATGATTTACAATTTTTAAAGGTTATATTCCACTTACAGTTATTATAAAATATTGGCTATATTTCCTGTGCTGTATAATATATCCTTGTAGCTTATTTTATTCAAATTTATTTATTTTAAAATTTTAATTTTATATTGGAGTATAGGTGATTAACAATGTTGTCTTAGTTTCAGGTGTACAGCAGAGTGATTCAGTTATACATATACTGATACATGTATCTATTCTTTTTCAAATTCTTTTCCCATTTAGGTTATTACAGAATATTGAGTAGAGTTCCCTGTACTATATAGTAGGTCCTTGTTGGTTATCTGTTTTAAATATAGCAGTGTGTACATGTCAATCCCAAACTCCCAATCTATCCTTCTTCCTCACCCTTCCCCTCCAGTAACCATAAGTTTGTTCTCTACATCTGTGAGTCTGTTTTGTAAATAAGTTCATTTGTATCATTTTTTTAGATTGTGCATATAAATGATATCATATGATATTTATCTTTCTCTGTCTTACTTCACTTAGTATGATAATCTCCAGGTCCATCCATGTTGCTGCAAATAGCATTATTTCATTCTTTTTCCATTGTATATATGTATCACATCTTCTTTATCCATTCATCTGTTGATGGGCATTTAGGTTGCTTCAATGTCTTGGCTATTGTAAACAGCACGGTAATTAACATTGGGGTGCATGTATACTTTTGAACCATGGTTTTCTCCAGATATACGCCCAGGAGTGGAATTGCTGGATTATATGGTAGTTCTATTTTTAGTTTTTTAAGGAACCTTCATACTGTTCTCCATAGTGGCTGTACCAATTTACATTCCCACCAACAGTATAGGAGTGTTCCCTTTTCTCCACACCCTCTCCAGCATTTATTGTTCATTTTGTTGAGAAAATTTGCATCTGTATTTATCAGGGATATTGGCTTGTTTTCTTTTCTTGTACTGTCCTTTTCTAGCTTTGGTATCAGAGCAATTCTGGCCTTCTAAATGAGTTTGGGAGTGTTCCCTTCTCTTCAGTGTTTTGGAAGTGTTTGAGAAGAATTGGTGTTAAGTCTTTTTAAAGTATTTAGTAGAATTCACCAGTGAAACCATCTGGTTCTGGGCTTTTTTTGTTGTTGTTGGGAGTTTTTTTGATACTGATTCGATCTCCTTGCTTGTTATTGATCTGTTCAGATTTTCTTTTTCTTCATGATTCAGTCTTGGTAGCTTGTAGGTTTCTAAGAAAGTATCCATTTCTTCTAGGTTGTCTAATTTGTTGCTGCATAATTGTTCATAGTAGTCTCTTATGATCGTTTGTATTTGTGTGGTGTAAATTATAATGTCTCCTCTTTTGGGCCCTCTCTCTTTTTCTCGTGGTTAGTCTACCTAAGATTTGTTAATTTTGTTTATCTTTTCAAAGAACCAATTTTTAATTTTGTTAATCTTTTCTATTTTTTTCCTATTCTCTAGTCCACTCATTTCTGCTCTAATCTTTTTTATTTCCTTATTTCTGCTAATTTTGGACTTACTTTGTTCTTTTTTTAATTCCTTGAGGTATAATGTCAGGTTGTTTATTTGAGGTCTTTCTTTTTTCTTGATGTATGTGTTTATAGCTATAAACTTTCCTCTTGGAACTGCTTTTGCTGTATCCCATAAGTTTTGTTATGCTCTGTTCCATTTTTGTTTGTTTATCTTGTTAAGATTTTTAAAATTTCCCTTTTGGTTTCTTCTTGATCATTGGTTGTTCAGGAATGTTGTTTAATTTCCATGCCTTTGTGTATTTTCCAGCTTTCTTTTTGTTAATAGATTTTTAGTTTCATACCATGTGGTCAAAACAGATACTTGATATAATTTTTATCTTTTTGAATTTGTTGATACTTGTTTTGTGGCCTAACATATGATCTATCCTAGAACATGTTTCATGCACTCATGAGAAGGGTATGTATTCTGCTGCTGTTGGATGTTCTTTGTATGTCTGTTAAGCCCATTTGGTATAGTGTTGTTCAGATCTGCTGTTCCCTTATTGATTCTGTCTGGATGATCTGTCCATTGTTGAGAGTGGGGTATCAAAGTCTCCAATTACTGTGGTATTGCTATTTAGTTCTCCTCTTAGTTGTTAGTAATAGCTTTATATATGTAGATGCTCTGATGTTGAGTGCATACATATTTACAATTATTGTATCTTCTTGCTAAATTGATCCCTTTATCATTATATTATGACTTTTTTTGACTCTTGTGACCATTTTTAGCTTAAAGTCTATTTTTTTCTGATATAAGCATGGCCACCCCTGCTGTCTTTTGGTTACCACTTGCTTGGAATATCATTTTCCATCCCTTCACTCTCAGCCTATGTGTATCCTTAAAGCTAAAGTCTCTTGTAGGCAGCAAATCATTGGATCTTGTTTTTTAATTTTTAAATAAAAAAAACCTATTCAGCCATTTTGTGTCTTTTGATTAGAGAATTTAATTGATTTACATTTAAAGTAATTATTGATAGGTAAGAACTTGCTCTTGCCATTTTCATTGTTTTCTGATCCTTTGTTCCTTGCTTCTTCTCTTGCTGTCTTCCTTTATGATTTGATGACTTTGGGGGTAGTATGCTTTGATTTCTTTATCATAATCTTTTATGTATTTACTACAGATTTTTCCTTTGTGGTTATCATGAAACTTTCATAAAATATTTTATAGTTGTAACATGCTGTTTTAAGTTGATAATGACTTAACTTTGATAGCATACAGAAACAATATTTTTTCTTCTCTCCCCCCTCACATTTAAGGTTTGATGTTACAATATTTTTAAAATTTATATTGTGTATCCAATAAATAATATATAGTTGTTTTTAACATGTTTGTTTTTTAACTTTTAAACTAGAATTGTGATTCATTCACCCTTATTATAATATTAGAGAATGTGACTTTCACTACATATTTACCTTTACTGGTGAGTTTTACACATGCATATGTTTTTACCATGTTAATTATCTTTTCATTTCAGCTTGAAGATCTCCCTTTAGCATTTCTTGTAAGGCTTGTTTAGTGGTGATTAATTCCCTCAGTTTTTGTTTGTTTGAGAAAGTGTTTATTTCTCCTTCATACTGGAAGGACAGCTTTTCCAGGTATAGTATTCTCTGTTGAGTATTCTTGAGTATTTTTAGAACTTGCAGGCTCACTTCATCAGGGAAAGACCTTCACCAGTCAGCTCAGTTTGGTGTACTGAATGGGTCAGCTTATAGTGTTCATGGGTAGGCAGGGCTTGCTATCAGGGTTTCTAGTTGGGTAAGATCACTGCTCATGCTTGGTGGTCAGTGGGGGTTGCCACTGGCTCTGCTTTGTGGTTGGTTGGGCCTATTCAAGTAGATGCTGATGGATTCCCTAGTTCAATGGGGCTGCTGACTGTGTTCTATGGTCAGATGGAGCCACTAGCTGGGCTCTGCAATCACTTCTGGTCAGGCAGTGTTTCCTAGCAGGGCGCTGCCACTCTGGATTCTGCAGTTTGGCAGGACTGCAGGATATGCCCCATAATTACTCCTGGTCAACTGGGGCATCAGGCTGTGCTCCTCAACTAGATGGTGCTGCTGGCTGGACTCAGTGTTCAGGCAGGGTCACAGGCCAAGCTTCTCAGTCAGACAGGGCCTCAGGCTGTACTCTGTGTGATCAGGCAGGGCCACAGGCTGTGCTCCACTATTGGGAAATGTTGCTGGCTGGGCTCTCTGGTTGGGTAGGGCCTCTGACTCTACCCTCCAGTTGGGTAGGGCTGGAGATGGCTCTGTGGTCAGGCTGGGTCAGTGTCTGTGCACCCTGGTTGAGTGGGACTTCAGGCTTTGCTCTGCAACTGGGTGGGTTCACTGTCTGGCCTACCTGCCTGGCAAAGCCGCAGGCTGTGCACAGCAATCAGGCATGGCCATAGGCTGGGTTCTGCTGCTGAATCGGGTTTGTAGGCTGGGTTCCAAGGCTAGTCAGCACCACTGTTCAGGCTTGCTGATTGTGTGACACCAGAGGTTACTCTCAACGGTTGGGCAGGGCTGCTGGCTGCTGGGTGGCTTCATAGCTGGTACAGCTCATTGGCTGGGGATCCAAGTCAGGCAGAACTGCCAACTGAACTCCCTGACCAGAGAGGGCCACCAGCTCAACTCTGCAGATGGGCAGAATCACTGGCTGGGAAGTCTGCTTTGGCACCACTGCAAGCAGGAAGGTTGTCCATCATAGTCTGAGTGCTAGTTGTTGTAAGCTTTGGCCCTTTCTCGGTCTCTATCTGATCACCAGTGTTGAGCTCCACAGATTCCCCTAGTGTACCCTGTGAGGTGAGTCCTGAAAGGGCCTCCTGGGAAGCACCCCAGGAGGGGAACCTGGTTGTCCACTTTGGGCTCTCTTTCCCCACTAGAGAGACCTTAGGCCAGGGTTGAGGTGAGGTTTCACTCCTATGGCACTGTGCTAGTCTGGGACAGAGGTGGTGCTGTCAAAGTGCACTCCTCTTACCTTTCTAATGCAGTCCTTCTCCATCTTTGTGGTCCAGGGGCCCCCAGGTTCTGGGATTTTCACACTGGTGTCTTATCTATCTAGCTATCTAGCTATCTAATCTATTTATTTATGTCTTAGTTGAGGCAGGTGGGCTCCTTAGTCGCAGCTCATGGGCTCCTTAGTTGTGGCATGCATGTGGGATCTAGTTCCTAGACCAGGGATCAAACCTGGGCCCCCTGTATTGGGAGTGCAGAGTCTTAACCACTGCGCCACCAGGGAAGTCCCCACAGTGGTGCCTTGCCTGTGAAGAGTTGCTAGTTGACCTTCTGTGAGAGAGATCGAAGTCAGGAACAAACTGTGTCACCATTTTGGTGACATCACTCCTCTTTTCATGATTTGCTGATTTCTGAAGATTGTCTTTGGACCTTATCCATGTGCACATAGGAAGAAATAGAGTTATGCTGTGCATTTAAAGGTAATTAATATCTTCACATAATGTATAAAAGGAAATTATTTACTCATGCTCTGTGAACTTGAGAGCATGACCTGAAAGGATCTGAAAACAGAATAGCTTTACTTTCCTTAAATTGTGTGTGTGATAGAGGGCATTTCTAACAACAGGTAGCAAATTTCAAATGACTTGAATCAAAAATCATGGGGCTGCTTGATTTGAATCTCAGTATGCCTACTTATTAACAGTGGGACCATGGGTATGTTAAACCTCTCTGAACCTCAGTTTGCTTATCTGTAAGATGGGGAAAATTCCTGTCTAGAGGTTTATGCCCAAAGCCTGGCATTTAATAGACATTCAGTGGATGTAAGCATTCTCATTCATTATGGATGATTGCAAGAACTTGTGCATTATTCATTATCTGGTAGCTAAGAAAAATTTGAAAG
Organism: Mesoplodon densirostris; assembly: GCF_025265405.1. Classification (NCBI taxonomy): domain Eukaryota; kingdom Metazoa; phylum Chordata; class Mammalia; order Artiodactyla; family Ziphiidae; genus Mesoplodon; species Mesoplodon densirostris. Next base: position 79,485,609 of record NC_082666.1, on the reverse strand, counting down.
GCTCACTTTCAGTTCAAATACCACAGTAGTTCTTAAATTAAAAAAAGATGTTATATAGGTCTTATAAATTAACAGCTTGTACTTTAAAACCATTCAGATATGTAACTTGTACAGATCTATGGAAATATAATAATAAATTGTAATAGCAATAACCGTGAGAAAAACAAAAACAATGATAGTAGCCAAAATTAACTGAAAGTTTATTTTGTGCACAGAGAACATGATCTTATTTAATATTTGCAAAGCACTTGGGTGTTTATTATTCCCGTTTTTTGGATGTGGAGTTGTAGAGATTAAATTAATTGCTCAAGGTCATGTAACTATCAAGTAGAAAGTCCAGAGCTGGAAACTTTTCTGTCTTAATCCAATGCCCAAGGTCTTCTATGACCAGTACCACTTTTCAGCCTGGGCCCATGGGCCCCTGCCCTTCATCTTACCCTTAAAAGGATCTCTTCTTACGCTCCTTTGGCTGTGTCCTTTCCTAAGAGGCAAGAGCCTGAGGAGCAAAGGGGACATGCTCACCCAGAGCCTGTAACCTCTTCTACACTACAGACTGGGTACTCAGGGCCTTGGAATTCTCTGCATTCAAAGTCCCCAGCCAGCTTCCCAAACTTGCTTAGATTTATCCCCAGTGTATCCTCCTGAGCATGGACTATCCATGGTGTGCAAACCCCAAGTGGACTCATAAGCTGGTGTGTACACAGTAGGGAGATGGGGCACCTTGAGGTGTGGGATGAAATTGAGGGTGATGAGAAGGAGACTGCAAGAATGCTGCCAGGGTGTTGCAATGCTCTCCAGGGGTTGGCTGTTGCATTCTGGACTAAAACTTCAAGGAGTTCAAGAATTCTAAACCTGAATCTGGTCTTTCAAATCACAGCAAAGGTATTTTTCTCAAGAGAGGAGATAAACAAATTTTATTTGATAGTTTATTGTCTTGATTGATAGATTTTAGTTTTTGAGGATAGTTAGAAGAGCTGTTTTCAAAACCCTTTCTGCTAATTCAGATATCTGGATTATTTGGAGATCTGTCTTTAGTGATTACCTTTTCCCTTGAATATGGGCCGTACTTTTTGGATTCTTCATAAATCTAGTGATTATGGATTGTATCCAGCAAATTGTGGTTGTATGTTACAGAGACTCTACATTTTATTATGTTTCTCTGCAGTGTTTTTTGTTTGTTTATTCTTTTTCCATTTTGTTCTAGCAGACATTTATTTTATTTTTTTTTTTTTATTTTTTTTTTTTTTTGCGGTATGCGGGCCTCTCACTGTTGTGGCCTCCCCCGTTGCGGAGCACAGGCTCCGGATGCGCAGGCTCCGGACGCGCAGGCTCAGCGGCCATGGCTCACGGGCCCAGCCGCTCCGCGGCATATGGGATCCTCCCAGACCGGGGCACGAACCCGTATCCCCTGCATCGGCAGGCGGACTCTCAACCACTTGCGCCACCAGGGAGGCCCTGTTCTAGCAGACATTTAAATGGACTGAACTCATATTTTCAACTCAACTTCCCCTGTGTGGGCAGAAGCTAAGTCTCAGGTTAGTTTTATTAGCTTTAGCTGAGCTGCTTGGAGTCTTCCCAGATTATTAGAATTTTATAGGTCGGTGAGAGATTTGGGCAGAGTTTTTATACGAAATTTGGGGCTATCACTTTTCTGGTTCTCTTCTTTCTGGAATGTCTCTCCTCACTTTCCAGCTACTGTGGTTGCCCTGAAATCTCTCTCTTTATCAAGCCAGTAAAACTGCAGGTTTCTATCAGCATGATGATGGAAGGGACCTTCCCTTAAACTAAAGGCTTTAAAAATCAGGAAGCTCATTTCTGTTTTCTTCTTTCAAGTGTCCACTCCTACCCTATGCCTTCTTTTAGTCACATTTAAATATGACTAATGAGTTGTTTACTAGTATATATTTCCTTGGACATGAATATCACTCATTTTCAGATAACCAAATAGAATTTCTTTTTAATTAAAATTTTCAATACCAAGAGGAAAAATAATAAATAATAATCAAGCTTTGGCTCCTTGGGTTGATTTATTTTTTTCCCTTGTGCTTATCTACAAAATGATTATTTGATCACCTATAAAATTATCTATCTTTGGCTATTCCAAATATATATCTTAATGATAGTGAGTGAGTCAAAGTTATTGTCAATGTGTATATTATTTAAAGAAAAAAAATATTTTCATGAAAGCAAGTATCTATTTGTTGAAAGCAAGACTGCATTGCCTATTTTCCCATTTTGGCCTATAACAGTGTTTACATATTGACACTTGATGTTAATTGACTCCCAGGCCCTATTTGACTTACTACTTTAATCCATTGAAAAATATGGTAGCAATATTATTTCCATGTTATAGAACTTCTGTGGTCTAGTGTACCAGTTTTTTTTTGTTTTTTTTTTTTTTTACCGTACACGGGCCTCTCACTGTTGTGGCCTCTCCTGTTGTGGAGCACAGGCTCCGGACGTGCAGGCTCAGCAGCCATGGCTCACGGGCCCAGCTGCTCTGCGGCATGTGTGATCTTCCCGGACCGGGGCACGAACCCGTGTCCCCTGCATCGGCAGGTGGACTTTCAACCACTGCACCACCAGGGAAGCCCGAGGCTGTTCTTTTTTGAGTTAAGTAGTTGGAACAGAGTATGCTAAAGACCAGTAACAAATTCAGTATCTAAGGATCTTGCTAACAAAACATAATCCAAAGAGAAAAAAAATCTAAAAAAGATTATTTTTCATTTACATAGGTTACTTTTAAATCTCTTAAGAAGGGCACACATTTGAATAGATGGCTGAACACTTGTAAGAACTCTGGGTATTTTTCATTTCAAAGAGAGGTTTCAAATGCATATGATTCTTTATACCAAAATATACCAATACTGAATAATGAATCAAAGGGATTCAACTCTGGAGGCATTACTGCTGGTTTCTAATGAGCCCATAAGTCAGGGCAGACGACTTCTCTGCACTGGAGTTAGAGATGGTAAATGTTCCAGAGAATATGCTGAAATAGGGTTTTTAACATCATCATATGTCTAAGTCAGTTTGCTTCCTATAACAAGGGTGATGATTCAGGTCAACAAAAAAAAGACATTTTGTAAATATGAGGTATTTTTTATTTGTCAGTACTACTATTCATCTGATTTTTCTGCCCCCAATTATATTTTGTTCATTACTACAAAATTCTGTATATAGCAATTTCTCTGTAATAGCCATGGTTAGAAAGTAAGATGCTCTGACAATAAATATCTTGATTAGTGGAACATATGTTATGTTTGACCCTTCTTCGATTATTCAGAAGAGAACACAATATCTCGTACTTTGGAGCCATTACAGTTATGGACATCATTCTTTTACTAATACATTGACTCATATTAATTTTTCTAATACCCATTTGTTGAATGTTTTCAATGTGTAAAATACCATGTTATACATATGACCGGAAATGATGTTTAAAGTGTCATTTAATCAAATTATGTAAAATTAATAATTTGTTATACTTTGTATAAGCTTCTGCATACCCCAGATTATTTTGCTCCCATATCACAATGCAGTCCTGATGAAACTGAGGAATACATGAATTATTAACTGTCAGAAATCTGATAGAAGCTGAAACATGAATATTGCTACTTAAATTTGGAAGCATAAGTCACGGTTCTTTTTTTTTTTTAAACCATTTTTTTGTTTGTTTGTTTTTTGATAAGATGGAAAACCAAAACAAAAATAAGCAATGAACACTCTCTCCTAGAGAAATTTGTTGCTGTCACTTAAGAGTTGGCATGTCCAATCTTGATGCCTTTATCTCTGATGGAAGGGTGTTTTTTTTCTTTTGCGGTACGCGGGCCTCTCACTGCTGTGGCCTCTCCCATTGCGGAGCACAGGCTCCGGACACGCAGGCTCAGTGGCCATGGCTCACAGGCCCAGCCGCTCCATGGCATGTGGGATCCTCCCGGACTGGGGCACGAACCCGCGTCCCCTGCATCGGCAGGCAGACTCTCAACCACTGCGCCACCAGGGAAGCCCCCTGGAAGGGTATTTTGATGCCCCTCCTCTTAAATTGGGAAAGACCCCCTCACTCCACCTATTTCTTTCCTTCCTCATTCATTTTTCTAGCCTTTAATCTGTGAGTCAGAGACCTAGCAAGAAACATGTGGAGTAACTGAGGAGCATTTAATAAAAGGAAAAAGTGTGGCTAGGGCTTAAGGAAACCAAAAAGTGTCTTACCTTCCTTTGACTGAAGGAGCAATGGGAGGAAGCATTTACCTGTTACCCAAAGTTGCTGTATAGAGGCGGCCTTCTGACAGGAGCTGTGACCTCCTGGAGAGGGACACATCCAACCTGTGACAACTTGACAGGGAGGGATCCCGGGCAAGTCGTTCCCTGGCTTTGCTGTCTTCCTACTTTTTCTGGTAGTTCCAATTAGCCAAGACCAACCAGTAGCCAGAGACAAGGGAGCCTCCAAGGGCTTAGGGTAAGTAGATAAGCGTGGACATTGGATCTGAGGACACAGATGGAAAATATTCAGCATGTGCTGCATTATATGTTACCAAGTCAGTATCCCCACCACTTCTAAATGCAAGGAACCATGTTTCCCAGAATCCCCTTTGTCATAGGGATCTTAGTTAGGGTCTGCCAATGAAAGCCACTTGTGGGAGGTTAGAAAGAAGAGGAGAAGGAGAGACCATTCTTTTCCTTATGCAGCAGTGGACAGATGTGTACCCAAACAAGCAGTTCCAAGCAGCTTCTAGGTAATTCCTTGAGAACCACCCACTTCATGGCAAAGGCTGAGAAAGCTGGTGGGAGCATTTCAGACGTTTTTGAGATTCACAACAACTTTCCAACAAAAGGGCCATAGGTTGAGCTCACTGGTGGCAGCTTTCCTACTCCTTTGTTCTCTCAGCACTTCTGTTGGATATGTATGTCTCTATTTCCCAATTTGGAAAATGTGGAGTGGCTGCAGTTTTTCTGACTGAATTCTGATTGATACACAGAACAATTCCTGTCAGCTGATGTGCTAGAAATGTTCATTTTATTTGAAGAGGGAATATTGGGATAAATGATCAGCTTGGCACTGATACGAGGCCACAACAGGGAGCCCTAAGGATGGTGAGACAACAGGGGGCTCCGGGAGTGTGTAAAGGGGAAGAAAGAGGAAGGAAAACAGTCATGCTGTGCTATGGAGTTCCCTGGGGTAGCTATGAAGAAAAATTCCTTTGTAACCATGGAGTTGGGTGGCATTATAGGAATACCTAATAGATATGAGCCAGATTTGGTTTTGTAAACAATAGTCTGTTGTTTCAAGTATACTGTTATTATAATTATCAGGGCTATTAACCTCTTAGGAAAGTGACATGTGCCTCTTTTGCACACAATTTAGCTCATGGAGATGCCACCTGTACAGCTTCAATCACAGACTAAGCCAGTGGTTTTTTACTTCAGCTGCATATTAGAATTACCTGGGAAGCTTTTGAAAAAAATACCAATTCCCTGGAATCACCCCAAATCAGTTAAATCAGAATCTTCAGGCATCAGTGATTTTTTTTTTTTTTTTGAAACTCCACAGGTGAATATAATAGACAACCACATTGAGAAGTGGTTCTAGAGCCTTGCTACTCCAGCTCGGATCCCCTGATAGCAGCATGGGCATCCATCCATCTGTCCACCCACCCACCTTGATAGCAGTGTGGGCAGCCCCACCACAGGTCTACTGAATCAGAATCTGCATTTTAAGAAGATACCCAAGTGACTTGTGTGCACTGTTAAAGACTGAGAAGCACTAGTCCTGGCCATTCTAAGTAGGCAAAATTTACCATTTTACCAAATTTACCATCACATTTTCCTATTAGCAGTTAAGTTTCCTCCTGTCCTTTTGTAATACCTTTTTCACACTCCTCCTCTCAGCCCTTCCCCCAGCCCTATCCCCATGCAACCATTGATCTGCTTTCTGTCACTATGATTAGTGCATTTTATAGAGCTTTATATACATGCAATCATACAATATGTACTTTGTTGGTCTGGCTTCTTTCATCTAGCATAATTACTTTGAGATTTATCTGTGTTGTTGTATGTCATTCTTTTTCATTGCTAAGTAATATTCTATTGTATGATGTAATACAATTTCTTTATTCATCTGTTGTTGATGAATAAAGCACTTGGGTTGCTTCCAGTTTTTGGCTTTTACAAAGAAAGTAGCTATGAACTTTCATGTACAAATGTTTATATGGATATATATTTTCATTTTTCTTGGATAAACACCTAAAAGTGGAATGACTAGGTTATATAGTAGTTGTATGTTTAACTTTTCATGAAATGTGTTTCATAACAATCCTCTAAGGTAGGTATTATTGTTGATCTCATTTTGAAGTTGAAAAAAAGTGACCCAGTGAGGTTAAGTGATTACACTGCCTATTGTGAGATATTTTCCTATCTTTATAGTGATAACTCAGTGATGACAAAATTTTCACATGTTCTTGGATATTTAATTATAGCCATTATTAATGGGGACCATTGCTTGCATCTCAGCCAGATATGACTCAAACCATTTGGTCCAGAGAGGGTCCTTACATGTTCAGCAAACTCCTTTTCCCTCTGGCCATCATATATTGTAAATTAACAGATGATGCTGGTTGAAGCCAAATGCCATCATGTCTATTGGGAAGTCTACTGTTAGGCAAATTGCCATACTTCATAGAAGATCTCTGTATCAGTCAGCTATTGCTGTGTAATAAACCTGAATGCTAAAACCTAAAAGCTTTCATTAATTCTCACATCTGTGAGTTAGCTGGGAGTCATATGATCAAGGCTGAACTTGGCTGGGTAACTGTTTCAAGCAGTAGGTCTGATTGAGCTTGGCTTTCACTGTGTGTTGGGCTCAGATTAGCTGCATTTGTCTTCATTTGGAGGCCCAAATATTAGTTTTTAGTGCAATTATTCTTCGTTAGGCCAACCTGTATGCTGAATTTTCTGAAGCCAAATTCCCAAGAAAGTGAGTAAAATTAATAGAGTGGAAGAATAGAAATTGCACAAGTAGGAGTGGAGAGGGACAGAGCACAGAATTTTTTTTCCCAAGTAGGATACCTTTAGCAGACATTGCAGTTATTTCTCACCATTCAGTCTGTGAAGAGGCTGATAAGTTCACATAAATAAATTTGGATAAATTAAGGGTCCAATGAATTCCATTTAGCACATCAAATTTTACCCAGTTACCGCATTCCACTCTCCTGCTTGAGGAAAGCCTGAAATTGACCTTGATAGCTTATAGAGGAGACTCATGAAGTAACAAACTCTAGTCTGCCATTTCACTTAAGGTTTGACTTTTAACATACGTGATGATCTAGCAGTATGAATAAGTTTAGCCTACTGGATTACAATGAATTTTCTGGCATAATGTGCAAGACACAGATTCAGCTGGCTTTGAATGGGATCATCAAGTTGGTGATAACAGTACAAATGAATGAATGGTCGGCAGATAAGAGCATTAAATGATTTTAAAATAATAGCATTCTTAGTCTGAGATATTTCCATTGGCTACAAATGCCCTAAATGTTATTAGACTACATCAGCCTTTGACTGAAATAACATTTCACCTTTTCCTCTTTAATTAGTGTTTGTGTCTCTATTTGGGAGCAAATAAACATTTTCTCACTCATGTTACCTAAACTCCAAATGAAAATAAAGACATAATTAGTATAAATATTCAGTTCTTGGTAGGGTGTCCCAGTCTGTTAATTCTAATTTCAGAAATTCATTGTCTTTATAAAACAGGTGAGCAAAAACCACTTGGTTTGCAAATAATGGTACCAGACCATCACCACCATTGGAACTAATTTGATGTGGCATCATGCAAATGAAGCATGGGCATGGTTCCCTAGGGAGAAATGCTTTTGGAGATAGGCAGAACATTGGCAGATGATCTATACCTGCCAACAGTGGAAAGGGTTATACTCTGGCCAGGAACATTGTGATCTCTTGAATTTTTTGTAAACATACAGGTACTCTTCACTGACAGGTTACAAAATGAGTCATTTCAATTTTATAAGTTGTTGAAACATTCAACTAACCCTTGCATCCTTATGAATATCTTAATGCTAGTTGGGATACAGAATTTGTAGAAGCTGGAGATCGAATTAAACTTATATTAAGGAATCCCATGATACTTGGATGGTAAAGCAATGTAAGGCACAACCAGTCCTCCAAATTCAAATTCATGTCCCTAATACTAACATTCTTTAACTTTTGTCTGTGACATACTATGCATGCAGTAGAGAAAGATATTTTTCCCTCATATCGTTGGTTCTCTAACTTGAATGATAATAAGTATATTCAAGGCTGCTTATTAAAACTTTAGATCCCCAGGACCCACCTTAGAGTTTCTGATTCAGTATATCTTGAATGAGACTGAAAATCAGCATTTAAAGTAAATCCCACAGGGGATTCTTTTTAAGGTGGTCATGAGCTCACGCTTTGATATAGACGTCATTGGACCTTTGTAATAAAGAGCAGAACTGTCTTACATAGATACAGGGTGACATGTCCTACCATCTTGGTGTCAGGATGTATCCCCTGGTTTATTACACAAAAGACTTGAAGTAGAAATAGCTTAAGATAAAGATAGATTTAAAAATAACATATTATAAGCAAGCAAACAATAAAAAGTAAGGAAGATTTAAAAACAATTTGAGTAAGAAGTCAAGATTGAGAGAAAATAGTACAAATAAAAAATGTATAAAATCTTGGTTACTTGCTATGATTAAACTAACAACTTGGTTTAAATTCTCTGGTCAGCCAAAACAATAGGAAGATACAGTCAGTTCTACAGTCAGTTTTCTGTTACCAAAATGAGGAAGAAATACCCTGACTTAGCAAAACTTGCCCTGGCATTGCCCTGGCATAGAAGGACACTGAGTGCTGGGGCAGGTCATGTCCTCAGTGGCTTTCTTCATTGGTAGGAAGGAATGGTCCAGTCCCCCACTCCATTATTGTCTCCCTGCTCTTGAAAGATGAGGTATGTGTTAGTATAATCTGGGTGTAGAAGGCATCCAGCTGCCCCGAAATGCCCCGATCTTCTACTGTTTGAAAGCTGAAGATCAGCATAAAAGGTATTTTCCCCTAACTCTCACACCTTTCCTCACTCATCCCATCATTGGTAACAGTTACAGCCATCTTCTCTCCTGCCATGGAATCATGTTCTTCCAGCTAGCAGAGTCCTGTACACATGCTGTCTTCTCCAGGAGGCCCTTTAGTCATATGATGGTTGTTCCCAGGATTGTCCAACTCTATCTAAGGAGGACTGCAGTATGGAGTTTTTGCAGTTGAAAACATGATACGAGCCAGAATTATACCACCCTTCCCATCATTCTCAGATCCCACTCAGCTTTTAGGTCTGGACAGGGAGGAATGAGACTGACACAGGCTCCTGACTGTTTCTGGCTACTGAATTTAGTAGGATGAGAAGAAATCTTGAAAGCTGCCTTAGATCCTGTTTGGGAAGCCTGCCTGCATCTTAAAACCATTGCTACACTTATGTGGAGGTGCAGTCTAGATGGTGAAATCTAAATCTCCTCAAGTAATACGTAGTTTAGAGTTGAAATTCCACCATTACCAATTCATTCCTTTGTATTTAAAACTTTCAACTGTGGTTGTATCCTAAAATATACAGGATGATTCAATATGAGTACATTAATCAGCTTCTTCGTAGCAGAAAGACCAGGATTAACTGAGAACCCTGAGATGCTAAAGGCAGGAATCGCTTACAAAAGGAACATAGGTGTGGAAGGGTAGCAGGAATTAAAGATATTTATCTATCTCATAATTTTACCTAGGGCTATTCTTGCCTACCACACTGCGGTGGAATGAAATGAAATTGTCTTTATTTTCTTTGTGAGGTGCCATGTGATCTGCTCATATTAGCATACGAGACATAATCTAGAAACAAGGGAAACCCTTTAATGTTAGGGATGCTTTTGCTAAAATTCACACATGTAGTGCTGATATATTTAAAGGGGCCAGAGGAGATCATAATTAACAACTGAAGCATGAAGAGGAGAGTGCAGGACTGCAGGTCACAGCAGATGCCAGTGAGAACCTAGAATGAATTTTTTTCCCCCAGGTGACCCTTATATTATTTGTGAGTAGTAAAGCTTGATTCCACTGGGAGGAGTCACAGGTCTGGAGTGGATTTTATCCAGAACATCAGGGAGGGGACATCGTTAGAGGGCCTTCCAGTCACTGGTCCCTACCTAATATGGCAAAGTTTGTGGTAATGATTCATGGTAGACACAATGCCTAATAATCTGGTAAAACCTGGGCAAAATGGAATTGTTATTCCATTTCAAAATGGACAGTCACTGTGGCCTCTTTGCTTCATAAAGTACATCTCAAAAGCACAATAAGGTGTAATTGTCATTGCACATGAAAATAAGCCAAGTTTTCTCAAGATTAATCTGAGGGAATGGTCTTAACTGTAAAAGGAAAATGTCCAATGAAGTGACTGGTCTTGAGAACATTTCAATTACACTTTAGAAAGGAAAATAACATTAGCTTTTCATGGAGGGGAAATGGGAGGAGCGCATTTTCTTTTTCTTGTTTTTTTAATATATACCAGTGGTATATTTTTAGAAGCTATTTTGAAAGTAGAAGACCTTTGTGCTTACACAAACATCTTCCAAACTTACTTGTAGGCTAAAGCCCAATTTTTATTTATGAATTAAAAAATGTAAATCCTATTATTATTTGATCAATTCCATTCTTATTTAAATCTTCATAGATTTTTAAAATTCTAATACCAGTAGGTAGTTTAGAACTTTGAATAACTATACTCATGGACAAAATGATGTAAATAGAAGTTAGGTTCTTAAGTCCCTTCATCAGACATGATGGAACCCACAGTGTAGCCCAAACCAAATCAACCCTAACCACCCTTTCACATATCCTTGGATCTGTATTATCCAGAGCCCAGGACTCTCAATCCTAACTCACCACAGGTTCCTTGGACTGGAGGTTTATCACTCCGTGGCCTTCTAATTCTTACTGGGGTAGTGTTCCTGCAGAGAATGGGGCTGTGGCAATGAGGGACAAGCTTAGAGAAGGGAAAGAAGGACCGAGACCCCATTAACAGCAGATTCTGAGGTCAAACTGGAGAAGGGTTTTATTGTCATTGAAGTAGGATCATTGTGGGAGATTCCTTGTGGGGTAATTCATAAAGTCTTAATACTTTAAGGTGGGGACTACGTGTCTCTCATTTTTGAGCATTATCTTTGAGTGGGAAAAAAAAATGTTAGACCTTTTTCATATTGCCCCTGAAGTCAACCAGCAAAGTTGTTTGTTTGTTTTGGTATTTTCTTTTGGAGAAAAGAATTGGTTCAAAGTGATGCAGAATATAATCTTTTCTTTAGAAGTTTGAGTCACAGCTAGCAACAAATGGATGTTTTAGATAAAAGGAAGCACAATTAATAACAAGGCAAGAAGTATATAGTTACCTAGAGATCACTCTCCTTCCAGGTCTACTTATATGGGTTCCTCCTCTTTTCTTAGAAATGCAGTGGATTAGATGAAGTGCCAGCTGTAGGAACTGTGGAACACAAACATGGAATTGTGGAAACATAATTATGCCAGCCAAATAAAAAGCCTTTATGAAGTATACATTAATAACATTGAAGCTGTCCTTCTTGTAACATAAAAGACATAAAGTCTCAGTTTCTTGAAAAGACAAATCTATTCATGGAGAAAATCAGTAAATTAATACACAAAAGCTATAGAACATTGGAGCTGGGAGGTCTCTTAAAGGTTATCTGTCCAACTGCTTCATGCAGATGTGGAAACATGCTCAGAAAAGTTAGTAAATTGCTCAAGCTTGCAGAGCCAGAGGCAGGGCTGGGGTTGGATTAGAATCCAGGATTCCTAAATCCTCTTCAAATCTTTTCCCCTCCTTTCTCTACATACTCTGCTTCCAGAGCTGTGGTTCTCAAACAGGGGCAGTGTTGCTTCCCAGGTGTGCCCTTTGGCGATGTCTGGAGATGTTTTCAGTTGTCACAACTGGGTGTGTGTGTGCGTGTGTGCGGGTTAGGGTTGCTACTGGCATCTACTGGGTAGAAGCCAGGGATGCTGTTGAACACTGTACAATGCACAGGACAGTCCCTACAACAAAGAATGATCTAGCCCAAAATGTCAGTAGTGCTGAGGTTGAGGAAACCTGCTTTAATAATAAATCTTAGAGTATCCTGCATTAAGCAGACTGTGAGAAAAACTAGATTTAAAAACAAGCAAATGCTTTATAAAGGATTTACCAAGGGGTTTGATTAATTGATCATATATTCTAATGTGAGGATCTTAAATAAGGTGTAACCAACAACAAAAGACATACGTCAAAGAGACACAAGTACTATAAAAAATCCTGACACTCTTACATGTACAAAACATGAACACAAGTGAGAAGTAAGCATAGTAATACTGTAATTTCTATACATTCTATAGGGTATGAAGTGATTTCACAGGTTGTTCTTCACTATTAGAGCCTTGTGACAACCAAGCCAAGTGGGAATGGGAAGCATTCGTATAAATCTGAAAACTAAAGCTCAGAGAAGTCAAAGATTCACTCCCATCATACAGCGCTGGAGCTGGTACCCAGACCCAGTATTTCGGTCTCCAACAATGTTCTCCCCGCATTTCCATGTTGTCTACATAATATATAGGTATTTATAAGTATGTATTTTAAGAATTCATAGTCTAGAACATGTGAAAGTTCTTACGTCTTGCATGTTTTAGAAGACTGTGCAGAGAAAACCAGTCTTGCATTATTTTTCACTGGGAACCAGAAATGAAACAGTAATAATATTTTATAAGAACTTCTCTGCCTGTAAGTGGATTAATTTAAAAGTCACAACTTGCCTAGAGCCTCTCTTCTTAGGATCATTAGGCCTGTGTTAAGATTAGGTGGAGAAAGCCATGACAAAAATCCCTGGAGGGGTCCAGATAAATGTCACAGCTGATGCTCTCAGCTTATTTCTCATGCACGTTTTACATGATTTCTTTGCTCACTGACTTGAGCAGAGTTATGAAGATGGGGTAAAGGTGACAGGACTTTATTATGATCTGTTGAAGTCAAAAGGCCACCATCATCAAGAGTGTCAATTCTGCTACTTTGGAACAAAAATCTTCATTTTCAGTTTCTCTCTAAGTCTGGGTTTCTGTCCTTTTCTCATCTGAAAGATTTAAAAGGAACAGCATCTCCAAGTGAATATTCGGTAACATGACATTTGATATTAATAAGGTATTTCTGGTGGGTTGTAGATTTTACTGTATTACTTTAAACTTGAAAGGAAATTGTTCTTCTGTTTCAAGGAATTGATAATTCAGAACCTCTTAATTTTGAACCTTTTAATACACGTGTTTTTATAACATGTAAATACTGGATTATACACCAAGAACAAAAATGAAATCAGGGCCTCCCTGGTGGCGCAGTGGTTGAGAGTCCGCCTGCCGATGCAGGGGACACGGGTTCGTGCCCCGATCTGGGAAGATCCCACGTGCCGTGGAGCGGCTGGGCCCGTGAGCCATGGCCGCTGGGCCTGCGCGTCCGGAGCCTGTGCTCCGTGACGGGAGAGGCCACAGCAGTGAGAGGCCCGCATACCGCAAAAAGAAAAAAAAAAAAAAAATGAAATCAAAAGATTTTTATGGGAATCTATTTTAATATTGTTTTATTTGGTTTTCTGTAGCCAAATTCTAAGTACCTTTCTGGTAGGCTATTTGTCTTTGGCCTCCAAGGTAACATAATTCATTTTCACACTTTTCTCCCCATCATTTTAGTCTTTTAATCTCTCCCATGGCAGAATGAAGGCATTTTTATTCCCTGCCTTCACTTCCTCTCAGTTGTTTCCATTTTGTACCCATCAACTAAGGTGAAGGGAATTTCTTCTTTGAAAGTAACTTTCTCCTAAATGTCCTGGTGAAGAAGATATTCTTTCATACCTGACTGATCCTTGGCATCCCATGGCTCAGAGGCAGGAGTCAGGCTTGGTCTGGATTAGGTTTCATAGAATATCTTGAACTTTATACATTACCTTACGCTTGTGTTTACTCTTAGGAAGGCTGCCCATGGAAAGACACTGCAGCAGAAGGGGGCAGGGGTTTAGGAGAGAGCGAGGGTTCTGAGCAGCCAACCCTGGGAGCACCGTGAGTAGGTATTATGAAGCAGGACAGCACTGTTAGAAATGCAAGAAAATACTCAAACTATTTCAAGATACTGTCCTGGGAGGCCTCTGCCCATAGCAACAAATTCAGCTGCCAGTATTCCATTTACTCATCACTTCATTCACATATTCTTAATTCATTTAGGCATTAGTTTAATCAAATGTTTTGATTATAGATGATTCCCAGCACCACAATCTCAGAAAATTAGCTGCCCAGTTTTCTCAGGACAGAGTCCTCTTGTACCTGAATGTGCCGATGACATGAATTCTTCAAGAGTAGAAGAGTAGGGCTATGTTGTTATTACTTTTAGCCCTTGTGAAAAGTGCTTGAATTGGGACATCATAGGGCTGCCTGTTTGGGGAAGTATCCTCATACACACACACACACTCCATAGAAACTAATGGAAACATGATTTACTTGGAGAATATTGCTATACAAAGACATAGATATGTATACATAGGAGTTATGACTGAAATACTGAGGCTGATTTTATAGTCAAGCACGAAACTTATTTTTATCATTTTAGAGTTATGACTTTGCATTGAAATATGCTGCAAAGGCAGGAAGGGTCAGAATCTAAGAGTAAAAAAGTTGGGAAAAAGAGGTATGTCTGAAAATTCCAGAGGTGGATGAAGTCAATGCATATTTGAGGACCAAGGGTAATATTTTATGGAATTAATATTTTTACAAGTTATCCCCACAATGGTATGTTGATAATATTTCTACTTCTGCATGTTATGGTTAAAAGTAGAGAAATAGATATAAAGAAGTAAAAAGCCTGTATCCATGTTTTCCCAATCCTCTATCTTATTGAAGAAATAAATATCAGTCTCTTCTTCAGCAAGAATGATTTCTTTATCATAACACAAATAAAACAGATTAGAAATAATTAGTATCTGGAAGAAGTATCTAAAATAAATGGAAAAGAACTTGAGAGAGATTTATTTTTGTGAGTTTTGTGGGCTGTGATATTAGATCTGGGCAGCTCATTGTTGGACAGATATCGGGGTGGTGTGGTGTTTGTAGCTTCAGATCCTTCCAACAGAGCCACCTTTGTATTTATTAAGAATGTGGAATGCAGGGTGGGACAATAAAACTCCAAATTCATCACAGCAAGGCTCAACAGGGGAAAAATACATGGGTAAGAAGCATCAGGAGAAGTCCATTTAGCAACAGGAAGCTAATTGTTCATTTTTATTCCATGGCAAAATCAAAACCAGGTGGCTGGCAGTCAGCCCACACATGAAGATGTTTCTTAGAGTTCCTCAGTCCTGGGTCATGGATGTTGTCAGATGAAGTTGGAAGGCTGAAACAGCCATCTGGTGGCCGGTCATATTGTTGAACTCAGTGGCCTTGGCTCCATCACAGAGCTTTCTAGCTAGATCACCTCCTGGTCTCTACATCCTTTATTAAGAATCAACAGAGCTGCTAACACTAGCCAGACAGATAAAGCCGCACACACCTAATTAACTGACATTAAGGTTGACTGATACTTCATTCTTTATAAAAGTAGAACTCATTAAGCAGTGCTTCTTAAACTTTAGGATGAATCAGGATGGCTCGGAGGGTTTGGTAAAACACAGAGTGCTGAGTCTCCTCCTCCCCAGAGTTTCTGATCTGGTAGGTATGAGGTGAGCTCTGAGAATCTGCATTTCTAACAAGTTCCCCAGTGATGCTGTTGCTCTGGTTCACCATCCTCAGGGGAGCCATTTATTGTGTTAGGTATAAATAAAACAAGAAGTGAGTTACATTATAATGCAATTTTCTCCATTCACATGTGACACAAAATTCCTGAAGTTTTATTTCTGACAAAGTTATAATGCAGGATTGCCTGTATTAACTTTTTCATAGAAGTTCCTCCTGATCATTACTTTTAGGTGATACACCTGTCCCCACCCTCTCACCCTGATAAGTGCAAATAAATTAATGTTCCTATTTAGAGTGACTCATTACTTGGTCAGAAAACAAATTCACATCCAGCGTAGGCTGACCTACCTCCGGTTTATTAAAAAACAAAACAAAACCAAACAACTCACCAAATCTATTGTGCTTTCACACTAACAAGCATTTAACAAGAAGTAAGGTTTCTTTTTCTTTGCTTCTCTTTCTGGAGAACTACATTGACCTATACCTAGTATTCTATGTAATGAACATTTTTCAGGGATTGCAATGATAGAAAAGTAGAGAGCAGTGGTAGGCTGCTGAGAGATGGCAAGGGTAAAAGACGTGCTTTACAATGTATCCAGAGATGAATAGTATCTATTTTTTGTTAAAAGTGATGAAGACAGGCTCTGAATATACAACTTTAATCTAATTGACTGAAATAGAAGTTGGTTAGGTGTATTAGAGGAAAGAAAACCTTTTTTACAGTATAAATCTTGAAAAGGAGAGACATAATCAGCATAGGCAAAAAGGAGACAGGATGGTTTAAAAGAGGCAGTGTTGTGTTTTCTTTTGTTTACATTTTTATTGAAATATAATTGACATATAACATTGCATTAGTTTCATGTATACAACATAATGATTTGATATTTGTATACATTGTGAAATGATCACCACAATAAGTCTAGTTACCATCTATCATGATACAAAGTTACAATATTTTTTGTCTTGTGATGAGAACTTTTAAGATTTACTCTCAGCAACTTTCAAATGTGCAGTATCATCTTATTGATTATAGTCGCCATGCTGTACATTACATCTCCATGTGTATTTATTTTATAACTGGAAGTTTGTACCTCCTGACCCTCTTCACCCATTTTGCCCACCCTCCCTACCCCTCTCCCCTCTGGCAACCACCAATCTGCTGTCTGTATCTATGAGTTTCATTTCATTTGTTTTGTTTTTCAGATTTCATATATAAGTGAAATCATACAGTATTTGTCTTGCACTGTCTGACTTATTTCACTTATCATAATGCCCTTGAGATCCATCCATGTTGTCACAAATGGCAAGATTTCCTTCTTCTCTATGACTAATGTTCCATTATATATATATACATGTATATGTATATATATATTCGTATATATATGTATATATATATAAATATTTATACAGCTCTACCTCGACTTATGATAGGGTTACGTCTGATAAACCCATGGTAAGGTGAAAATATTGTAAGTTGAAAATGCATTTGATACACCTAACCCACTGATCATCATACCTTAGCCTAGCCTACCTTAAATGTGCTCAGAACACTTACAATAGCCTATAGTTGGGCAAAATCATCTAACACAAAGCCTGTTTTATAATAGTGTTGAATATCTCATGTAAATTATTGAATACTGTACTGAATGTAAAAAGCAGAATGATTGCATGCATTCACAATGGTTGTAACTGTATCAGTTGTTTACCTTTGTGATTGCATGGCTAACTGGCCATGCATCATGAGAGAATATCATACCACATATTGCTAGCTTGGGAAAAGATAAAAATTCAAAATTCGAAGTATGGTTTCTACTGAATGCATATTGCTTTCACACAATCATAAAAATGAAAAATTGTAAGTTGAACCATTGTAAGTTGGGGACCAGCTATATATTTTGGGTATTAGCCCCTTATCAGATATATGATTTGCAAATATTTTCTCCCATTGAGTAGGTTGACTTTTCATATTTTTGAAGATCTCCTTTGCTGTGCAGGAGCTTTTCAGTTTGATGTAGTCTCACTTATTTATTTTTGCACTTGTTGCTTTTTCTTTTAGAGTCAGATTCAAAAAATCATTGCCAAGACCTGTGTCAAGGAGTTTACTGCCTATGCTTTCTTCTAGGACTATTATGGTTTCAGATCTTACATACAAGCCCTTAATCCACTTTGAGTTAATTTTTGTGAATGGTGTAAGATAGTGGTCTAGTTTCATTCTCTCCTGCATTTGGCTATTCAGTTTTCCAAAACCATTTATTGAAGAGACTTTCCTTTTCCTGTTGTATATTCTTGGCTCCTTTGTTGTAACTTAGTTGACCATATATGCATGGGTTTATTTCTGAGCTCCTATTCTGTTCCATTGCGCTACGTGTCTGTTTTTATGCCAATGCCATACTGTTTTAATTATAATAGCTTTGTAATATAGTTTGAAATCAGGGAGCATGATACCACCAACTTTGTTCTTCTTTCACAAGATTGCTTTGGCTATTCAGGGTCTTTTGTGGTTCCATACAAATCTTAGGATTGTTTGCTCTGTTTCTCTGAAAAATGAATGTGGAATTTTGATAGGGATTGCACTGAATCTGTAGATCGCTTTGGGTAGATGGACACTTTAACAATATAAATTCTTCCAATTCATGAATACAGAATATCTTTTTATTTATTTGTATTATCTTCAGTTTCCTTCTTCATTTTCTTATAGTTTTCAGAGTACAAGCCTTTTACCTCCTTGATTAAATTTATTCCTAGGTATTTTATTCTTTTTGATGCACTTGTAAATGGAATTAAAAAAATTTCCCTCTCAGGTAGTTTGTTATTAGTTGTACAGAAATGTGACAAATTTTTGTATATTGATTTTGTGTTGTGAAACTTCACTGAAATTGTTTATTAGTTCAAAAGTTTTTTGGTGGAGTCTTTTTAGTTTTTTGTATGTAAAATCATGTCATCTGCAAATAATGGTAGTTTTACTTCTTCCTTTCCAATTTGAATGATTTTTATTTCTTTTTCTTGTCTTATTGCTCTGGCTAGGACTTCCAATACTATGTTGAATAAAAGTGGGCATTGCTGTCTTGTCTGATCTTAGAAGAAAAGCTTTCAGCTTTTCATCATTGAGTATAATGTTAGCTGTGGTCTTGTCCTATAGGGCCTATATTGTGTTGAGGCATGTTCCTTCTATATCCACTTTTTGAGAAATTTTATCATAAATGGCTGTTGAATTTTGTTAAATACTTTTTCTGCATCTATTGAGATGACCACATGATTTTATCCTTCATTTTGTGAATGTGATGTATCACATTGATTGATTTACAGATTTTGAAACATCTTTACATCTCTGGAATAAATGCCACTTGATCGTAGTGTATGATCAATCTTTTTAATGTATTGTTGAATTTGGTTTGCTAATATTTTGTTACAGATTTTTGCAACTATGTTCATTAGGGATATTGGCCTGTAATTTTCTTTTTTTGTGGTGTCCTTACCTGGTTTTGGTGTCAAGGTAATTTTGGAGAAGAAGTGTGTTTTTTCCTTTGGTGATTTAATGAAAATCTTGCCCATAGCTACCACAATATCCTTTCTGTCTTCCATTTTCTTTTTTTCTCTCTCTTTTTTCTTCTCTTTCCTTCCCTTCCCTTTCATTTTCTTCCCTTCCCTTCTTCACTCACTAGATTTTTACCTGTCCGTAATATGTGCAAACATAATTCAAGATTGTAGAGGGAGAGGTGACTCAAACACAGATTCTGTCCTCAAAAAAGTACAGGTTGACAATTTCACCATATTTAAATCTATTTGGGCTCAAACTATAATAATTTCATCTCAGATCCTTAATATGCACTTTCATTATGATAGACTCCTTTGAAGAATGACATGGTTGCCTCCCCCCTCCATCATGTTTTGCTTGACCTGGAGATTCCCTCCTCTCCTCCTGGGTGCCTCCCTAGCAGCCTCTGTCCTTTAATTTGCTATTATATTTTGGTAGGTTTAAATACATGTAGCTTATAGTGGATAGGGCTGTGTGTTCAACACTCAAAGGAACTGGGCAGTCAAGATGAGGAATGTCTACGCTTCCAGCTGCTGAACTATACCATGTACCCCAAAGATAGGCAGTATGCCAGAGGTCCGTCAATGGAGCAGTTACTACATTCATACAGCTATGGCTAATACTAAGTTATATTGGTTCATTCAGCGGTTTAATGTGTGGTAACTAAATTAAATGATTTGCACTGTGGGCATGTTTATTGATTATTTTGTTGATGTGGAAATCCTGAGGAACAGAGCATGGTCATAACTTGGGTGAGTCTGTCTTTGAGGCATGTTGAGACCTTGACAGCACTGGTGGTGGAGGAGGGAAGGAACTGGTGAGTGAGCAGAATTGGGGGGCATGCCTTGGCTCCTGACTGTAGCATTGACCAGCAGAGAGTAGCAGAAGTACAACATATAGGGAAATACATGTAGTTGTTACCAAAAAAGTGACATCTGAGGAGTCAGGACCAAACTCCACCATCTACTGTGTATATGAACTTGATAAGCCAAAATTCCCAAGTAATATGGGAACATTAATATTGTATTATTAATAACAGCAATACTCAGTTTATAGGGTGGTTGTGAGGTAAGTGAGAAGTGTCAAGTATTTAGCACAATGCCCTCAATAAATATTAACTTTATTAATTATCTATCTATGCCCTCAAACACAAGCTACACATAGGCTTCTTTCCAGATTTAAGTGATCTAGTTCTCTATGCAGATGTTCTCAAAATGTGTCCTCAGACTGAAGTCACTGGCATCTTGCTCAAAGTGCAGCCCCTCAAGCTCTTCTCATACCTAGTAAGTCAGAAACGCTGGGGGTGGGGCCTAGTAACCTGTGTTTTCACAAGCATTCCAGGTGATTCTGATGTACCCCCTAGTTTAGAACTGTTGTTTTAGTGGGACATAATAGAGTCATTTTCAGCAAGGGCATGATGATCAAAGCTATGAGTGAAACACTGTGGTTCCAGGGGATTGGCAAATACAGCAGAGGCTTCTAGCCATCAGCCAGAGGTATTGAGGATGAGGTCTAACCTTCCAGGAGAGAAGGCTGGGACAAAAGATAGGCAGCATGGCAGGCTTGGCTCTATCCTTCCTTTCCCTATCCCATCCGTACCAACTGGCTTTGGAGACAGGATTCTTGTCCTTTGAGGGAATGGGGACGCTAATTATACCAGAATCCCATCATAAATTGGGGCAAAGTAAAAAGAGGGGAAGGGAAACTTGCAATTCTGTGGACCTGTAGGTAACCAGGATTCACTTCCTGGAGGAGCAAAACTTATTCCTGATCAGATATGAATTAAGTTGGAACTAATGCTGAAGATGAAAAGTTTTCACTCTTTGAGCTGAATAGACCTTGGCAAGGTAGGGACACTGAGATGCTGGTTGCATTAACACAAACTCTTTGGTAAAGCATAATCAACTTCAGTTCAAAGTACCTCTGATCCTCTACTCTCTTGTTCTGTCCTCCTGGCTCACATATTCACAGGCTTCTTGGAAAAATACTTAGCATTTTCTTTGAAGGGCCAGCAACAGGCTGTGGCCAGGCTATTTGTGTCTGGTGGTGGCTGCATGAAGCCCCTGGGATTGCCCACTTAACTGCAGACTGTGTCTGAATGCCCTGGGCTGGAAATTGAAAATGTGTGCTTGTGTGAGTGATCACCCTTGGCTGTAGGTGATGCTTTCCACAGTGCTCCTTGTAGAAGCCTCAGGGGAGGAAATCATGGAATGATATAACTGGGGGGACCTCTGAGAAATCATTTGGCCTTGCCTCCCATGGAGAGCCCAGGACAAAGAAAACAAGGAAAAGAAAAACAAAAAACAGAACCCTGATTCTCTTCCCTCTTGCTGGTACACTGTATAATGCCGGTGTTTTCTCCCCATGCTAGCAGAGGAAGTTAGGATCAGGGAACCACTTAGGTTTTTTCCCTGCCATCCATCATTTGAGCTTTCACAATGTGATACTCAACAGCTTGGAAATATTAGCACTAATATGTAAGATATGGATTGAAATTCAGCCTCACAATTATGATTAGAAATGAAATCACATTGAGCCGATGAGTGTCACATTGTCATTAAATAGAAATTAAAACCTAAAAATGTGAATGAGTTCAATAAATATTTAAGGTCCCATTAGGGTAGTTCTCAAATATCACATGGAAGTATCACCTGAAAGGCTTATGTAAAGTGTTTTCAGGATCCATCCCCAGAATTTCTAATTCATTGGATTAGGAATGAGGCCCAGAAATCTATATTTTTAACAATGTCCCCAGGGAGTGCTAATGCTAATGCTCTACAAAGCATACACTGAGTAGCACTGTTTGGGGAAAAGGACAGATATTTTGTGAGTAGTTACTATGTTCCGTCCCTAGACTATAAGCTTCCCACCTGCAGAAGCTTTTCATTTGCCACCATATCATTCCCGTGGCTTGTGGCTTTAAATACCATTATATGCCCACAATTCTAAATCTGTATTTTCAGCCCAGACAACTGTTCCTAACTTCAGACTCATATAGCCACTCAACACCTCCATACAGATGTCTAAAAGACATCTCAGACTTAACATGTTGAAATTGAACTTTTAATCTCCCCTAACCTACTCTACTTTCAGTATTCCCATCTCAACTAATGCCGAACAAATCCTTCCAGACGTTCAAGGAAAAAAGTAGTAGGTCATCTTTGACTTCTTTCTTTCTCCCATACCCCTCATCCAATCTGTTAGAAATGCTTTACCTGTGTCTTTAACCTATATCCAGACTCTGGCCACTTTCACTCCTACCACCCTGATTCAGCATACTCTGTCTAATCTCTCTTGAGTTATGGCCAATTGTCTCATATCCACGCTACCACTCCTGTCCCCTACTGTCTGTTTTCAACATAGTAGCCAAAGGGGTCCTGCGAAAATATAAATCAGGCCGTGTGACTCTTCGGTTCAACACCATTTTGAGTAAAAGCCAAAGTTCTTACAGTGGACTGCAAAACCCTGTAAGAGGTGACTTCTCGTTGCCTCTCTGGCCTCATGTCTTGTTCCTCTCCTCCTTGCTTTGCCATGTCCACACAATCACTGGCTCTTCCTGCAATATACTCATCATGTTTGCATGTAGGCCTTTATATTGGCTGTTCGTTCACTTTGCCTGGAACACTATTTCTCCATATATCCACATAGCTCACTCTCTCACTCACCTTCTTCACGTCTTTGAGTCTTTGCTCAAATTTGTTTTTATTACCTTCTCAGTAAGGTCTATCTTGGCTGCCCTATTTATTGTTATAATGACTCCCACTCATCCCTAGCATTTCTGAACTCCTTCTCCTCTCCTCTGTGCTGTTTTTCCTATGGCATTTATCACCATTTAATATACCATGAAATTGACTGATTTATTATGTTTATTGTCTTTTCTCCCATTAGAATGTAAGCTTCACAAGTGTGGAGATCTTTGTCTCTTTTGTTCAATGATGCCACTCAAGCACCCACAGCAGTGCCTGCCATGTGGTAGGTGCTTTATTAATATTTGTTGAACAAATTAATGATGCATAATAAATTCTTAATATTTATTAAATGATAAAGCATTTAGAAATATTACTTCATTTAACTCACAGCAGCCCTTTAATCCCCATTTTACAAATGAGAAAACCAAGGTTGACATATATTAAGTCACATGATCAATATCAAATATCCAAATATGTCTGACTCTGAAATGCCTTCACTTTCTACTCTCCCACTACCTATACAATGCCCCAGGCACTATACTAGCTATTTAGAGGATATGAATGAAAGAGGCATCATTCCTTCTCTAAGGATCTCATTTGTTAGAGAAGACAGATGTACAGAAAAAAAAATATCCTACAGGGAACTTACAGTTTATTACTATAGCAAATGTACAGACAATTAACTACACTGCAAAGCAGAATGTGGCATATATTATCAAAAATGCACTAAGTGTCATAGAAGAGAGAGTTAGTCTTGCATAGAGTGACAAGAGATTGAACTTGTAGGAGGAGGAAATAATAATCATTGAAAATGTGAATAGTCCTTGGTTAGCTGCTGAATGATGGATAGGACTTAACAGCTAGAGATTCTCAGGACTAGTATTTCAACATGAGAAAAGGAAATAAGCAGAAAAGTGAAGGTTAGGTGTGGGGAACGTAGAATTTTCTAGAAACACAGTATATGAGGTGGCATAAAGGCAATAGCCTAGGTAAATCTATTGGAAATTTCTTCTGAATCTGCTAAAATGCTTTTGTTGAAGGGAAAGCTGTACTCTGGGAGAGCTGTTCTGGCAGGCATGTGTTCATTTATGTAACATTATTTATTAAGTGCCTGCTATGTGTTTGATGAAGGGGTTAAAATGGAAAGAGAGATGGAAGATGCCTCTGCTCTTCAAAGCTTGTAACCTGGCAAAGATGACAGCTAATTAAACAAGGAAATACAACTCAATGAAATATGTACAGTGGAAGGAGACACAGAACCCATGACAAGGGAGAATAACCTTATCTGAGGTCAGGGAAAATATCAGAGACTTACTAGAGGACTTACATTTCAGCTGAGACTTGAGGGATGTATAGGCATTACCAGGGCAAATAAGAGGGCAAAGAGTGTTGTAGGCAAGGGAATGACATGTACAGGTAACCAGAAGTGACCAATACCATTCACTGAGCCCACCAGGACCCAGAAAACATTCAATATAGCTGGAGTATAGAATGAAAAAGGAGAGAGTGTAAAGGAGTAATATGGAGGAGTAGGCAGAAACACATTATAGGCATGTTAAAAATTTTAACTTCATCAAAAGGTGAAAAGGGCGTCATCATGGGTTTCAAGCAGAGAAACTGTATGATCAGATTTTCATTTTAGAAGCTTTAATCTTGCTTTAGTGAGCAGAGTGGGTTGGAAGGGACTAAAAATGGAAGTAAGGAGATCTATTCAGAGGCTATGGTAATAATCCAGTCAGGTGGGGATAGATTAAAGCAGATGGATGAGATTGTCAGGATTCGGGGATTGATAGGATATATGGGATGGAGAAAAGGGAGGCGTCAAAGATGACTTGCAAGTTTCTAAATTGTGAAAATGGGTCATGGTATAGTCAATTACTGAAATATGACTGGATAGAAAGCATGCATGTGTGTGGGTGTATATATGTAGATGTAATCAGGGAGTTATTACAATAGATCAGACAAGAGACTTAACGATGGTAATGATAGAATAGAAGTCAGGGAAATAATCTTTAACCAAATTTATAAATATTTTAAGGTTATTAGTAAGAAATCGTGTAGACTTAGAAAGTGATGATGGCACAATTTTTATAATCCATTTGTAGTTTTCTAGATCATTGTTTGATATCCTGTCTGCGTACTGAGTTGTTGAGTCAATGCCTCATTTATTTAGTCAGTACTTACTTAGGGAGAGGATTTTTTTTTTTTTAGATGTTGGGGGTAGGAATTAATTAATTTATTTATTTATTTTTGGCTGTATTGGGTCTTCGTTTCTGTGCGAGGGCTTTCTCTAGTTGTGGCGAGCGGGGGCCACTCTTCATCGCGGTGCGTGAGCCTCTCACTGTCATGGCCTCTCTTGTTGCGGAGCACAGGCTCCAGACACGCAGGCTCAGTAGTTGTGGCTCACGGGCCTAGTTGCTCCGTGGCATGTGGGATCCTCCCAGACCAGGGCTCGAACCCGTGTCCCCTGCATTAACAGGCAGATTCGCAACCATTGCACCACCAGGGAAGCCCCTAGGGAGAGGATTTTAAACCATCTTATAAGATCAAAATTTATTATTAAAAACGTTAAAAATATCCATCATTTTCATTTTATCATTTCATATCTCTGATGTAAAGAATGAGTGCACTGGGCCTCCCTGGTGGCGCAGTGGTTAAGAGTCCGCCTGCCGATGCAGGGGATACGGGTTCGTGCCCCGGTCTGGGAGGATCCCATATGCCGCGGAGCGGCTGGGCCCGTGAGCCATGGCCGCTGGGCCTGCGCATCCGGAGCCTGTGCTCCGCAACGGGAGAGGCCACAACAGTGAGAGGCCCACATACCGCAAAAAGAAAAAAAAAAAAAAAAAGAATGAGTGCACTACTTAAACAGAGCACTAATTTATTAGCTTCAGTACATGAGCTGCTCCCTAGACCTGACCATTCTTTTTTAAGAAACACACTAATTTGGGAATTGTTCAGTTGTATAGGCTTAAAAAGTAAACAGGGGCAAGGAAAAGCCACATACGGCTCATCTACATGAAGGATGGCTGGAAGATCAACTTAGCTTGATTCTTCAGGGAGTGATTTTCTTTGAACACTTAGCTGAATTCACATATAATATTCATCCAAGTGGCTCATTGCATCTGCAGAAAAAGCCTCATCTGGGCTTGCAAATATTCTTCTTTTAAAATGGTAAACTTAAACATTACTTTTGAAAGCACCAGTATAGAAAATGAGCCTTCAGAATATTCATTCAGGGCAGTTATCAAGAAGATGGCAATCCTCTCTGGGCTAAGAATGATGGGTGGCCAGTGCTCAGAGGCTACCTCTGCACACTCTGATGGAGATTGGGGTAGCAGTAAAAGATACAGCTTATAGGAAAATTAGCCTCGTCAACCAAATGGACTTGGTAAGATTCTCCTCTTTCTACCATTTTGAATAAAATGATGGGCTGTGTAGTTCATATAATTCTCAGGAGTGTGGTCTGCCTTTATTACATACCTCCTTCTTTTCAGAAAATATATAAAGAATTCCAGCCCTCCACCAGGCACTGTGCTAGGTCCTGGGGATACAATATACAAATTTTGGTTTCAAGAATATTATAGGCTGGCAGTGGGGACATTCTCTTCATGCCATTCCTAGTAATTAAGCAACTAGCATGTTGACCTGCTTATGGTAGGTATTCAATACATGAATAAATGAAATGACAAATAATTCATAATATATAATCCACACTGCCTGACTTGACTTCCCTGATTCCCTGTAGAGACCCCTGCACTTGAGTGGGTCATTTCTCATGCAAAAGCAAATATTTTGGATAGGAAAATTTTAATGAATACTTACTGCAGAGCCTTTAAATTGCCAAAGTAGATTTTTCTCTATAACTATTGCTCTATAACACTGAACTTCTAAAACCAGAATTATTCCTTGCTAAATTATTTGCTACAAAGTAATAACACGTTTCTGACCTAACAACCAAAAACTAAAAAATCGGACACACAGAGCTGAATGGAAGACAGTTTACTCACTTAGCAACACATGATGGAGGAGAACTATCAGCAAGTATATGGTGACTTGAAGGGCCTTCAGTTTATCTTTTCTTCTAGTAGCTCTCTTCTCCACACTGCGTCGTCTTCTTTGGATCTCTAATGCCATTCAGTTTTCAAAATCTGCTCTCAGGAAAGCACCTTATAACTTTGTAGAAGACAAAAATTATTCTCCCAGGTGGAGGGTCACGGGAGGAAGGATAGGGGATCCTTCTCAATATTCCTGTTATCAGACCACACAAGCACTGCCTTTGGTGTTCATAAGAGTGGGGTGCTCTGAATAAACATACATAATAAATTAATTTATTCATTCATTCCTTCAATAATTGAATGGTTAATAAGACAAAGTTTTTGGTTCTTATGAGACAAGATGGAGTTATGAAGTGACAGAAATTATGATCCAGAAGTAAAAGGCATACAGTAAGTAAAATGGAAACAATGAAGTCAGTAGATGAGAGAGCTGAGTGGAGTAGACTTAGGAAGACATAGACACTACTAAAAAGAGTAACTGGCCTCACATGTCTTAAAAGGACTGAGATGAGGGCCACACTTAACCCACATGCCTTTGGAAAACCATATTGGAAAGTATTTTAAAACTTTAAATAGAATGGAGATGAGAAGTTAGGAACCAAGAAGATAAGCCCAAAATCTTTCCTTCTATCTCATGGTGCCTTTATCCCTCATAATTCCAGCTCTACTTCTTCCCTTCATGACATTAAAAAAAAAAAATTGGCCTATCTTCAGACTACTTAATTTGTTCACCATTTCCAGAATACAAATTGCCTGAGAATAAGATTGGCCCAACTCATCTGGGTACAGTGGACTTGTTGTATTTATGTCAAATGCCTTTATCATTGTCTACTCCATCATCCATCAATGGCCTCCCAGTGCTGGGGCTATGGGTAAGTAGGACTGTGCCCTTTAGAAGGGATTTGTGACACCACAGGCATGAAGGCTAAAAAAATGTAGAGCAAAAATGAGTTACTAGAAAATAAAAGGAGCTAACTTCTTTGAGTATTTGCCATATGCCACATACTGCTTTATATACTTTAAATTTAACCTTAATAACAATCCTTTCATTATACTTACTTTTTATATGAGGAAACTGAGGTACTGAGATATTCAGTAACTTATCGTAGTTGACTTATCAAGTGGCAGAGTTGAGGATTGAACTCAGGCAGCCTGATTCCCGAACCTATGTACACAACAATTACGTTCTACTGAGTAGTTTAAAATTGTTTTCTCACTTACTGTTAGGTATGTGCTTCTAGGCAAGGGATACAACTCCTTTAAACTCTAGTTTTTGCATCCATCTAATGAAGGTAATACCTGCCCACATAGCACATAAGATTGTTCTCAGGATTAAGTAAAAATGTATTTGAGAATTCTTTTTAAACTGTAGAGCAAGGTATTACAATTTAAAGCAACAACATTATCAGTAACAATAGGAATAATAAAAGTACGGAGAAGTTTGGTTAAGTAGTTAACTTTCTGAGAGCTCCTTAAAAAATTTATATGTTCTTTGCCCTCAAGTTTCCATTATAAAATAGCTGTCGTCATCTTTTACACTTCAGCATGACAGTCTTTTGGGGAATTTTTTTTCTTGAGGTTGATCAGATTACTGCTGTGTCATCCAAGAAATGATAATATAATGGGAAAAGGGCAAACATCCTGGATCTACATCTATTTTTGTCATTTCTCTTCCTACCCATGATTATTTGTGGGATAGATAAATTTGTAACATGCTTTAAAAACTTCAGATGAAAGGTGTTATAGGCAATTTAAATTCAGTATGTTCTGTTACATGTTTTTTTCTTGAGACTTTCAGCAACAAATTGCACAATGGAAAGTTCTCTTACTACTTATCTCTTTAGTTATATGTCTGTTTTATTTTAGCACACTCAGGTTTGCATGGCATACATCTAAATAAATGCTATAAAAAAGAAATCATGGGACTTCCCTGGTGGTGCAGTGGTTAAGAATCCGCCTGCCAATGCAGGGCACACGGGTTTGATCCCTGGTCCGGGAAGATCCCACATGCCATGGAGCAACTAAGTCCGTACACCACAACTACTGAGCCTGCGCTCTAGAGCTGGTGAGCCACAACTACTGAGCCCACGTGCCACAACTACTGAAGCCCATGCGTCTAGAGCCTGTGCTCTGCAACAAGGGAAGCCACCGCAATGAGAAGCCCGTGCACCACAATGTAGAGTAGTCCCCACTCATCGCAACTAGAGAAAGCCCGTGCACAGCAACGAAGACCCGATGCAGCCAAACATAAATAACTTTAAAAAAAGAAATTATTTAAAAAAATTTTTTTCTTATCTATGAGTCTTTCTTTTAACACAGTTCTGCAGATCCAGTAGGAACACGAATGTATTTAAAAGAGAATCATTTAGAATTGAGGCAGGCTTTTTTCCTTCCAGGTTTCTCTATTTCAGTAGTAAGCACCTTAAATGCCAAAATAGCATTAGCCCCAAGAACGTATTAGCTTGCTGTGGGATACTTAGAGCTCCATGGTAACAATTATTTGCAGAATTCACAAGATACACTTTTGGAATTAAAAGATGCTTATCTCATTTTAGGAAAAATAACACGAATAAACGAAGGAGAATACGAGAAGTTTTAAAGCAGACTGTTGTTTCAAGAACAGACTTTATCCATAATCTTTTCCTGTGGTTATATTTATGTTCTTTCACTTTCCCTTCTTATATTTCTCATCTTCTTTCACACTAAAAAAGGGTAAGTTTGTGTTTGCAGTCTTCTAGGGGATTGTATATGGTTATGAGGTTGGAAGATATTACATTTCACCTCATAAAGTTGATTACGTCCTCAGAGCATGCATAAAAATGAAATTTCCTTTGTTTACTCTTGGAGTAAGATTCTCAGGTAAACTACTTGTCTTCATTTTAACTAGGTTGATGGCCATATCCTCTTCCTGTCCTTTGTAATATTCCTGTTATGTCTTTACCTCTGGGACAACAACCTGTATGCACAAACACAGATAAGAGTTGGAGTAGTCACCTGTAGACATGGTATACATGATCAAAAGTTCAGCTATTATCCAGTGGCCCTGGCAGAAATTATGTTATTAAAGGCATAGATGAAAGAGGTCCTTTGGAGTTTGGAAGATGTGAAATGAATACTGTCATCAGTTTCTCCTGGTCATAGAAGCAGTGAAAGGAATAAACTTTGTCAAAATCATTGCCAATCATAGCTTTTCTTTCACCTCTGATTATGGTCCTAAAGTCCTTCTCCCATCTAGAAATAAAAATGTAATCCATAGCTGGATCAGTTTATGAGATTGTATTTTAATTTCTAACTGTCAAGATTGAAGACTTAATAGATATTTGTAGAACATTATATCCAAAAGCAACAGAATACACATTCTTAATAAGTGTGCATGGAACATTTTCTAAGATAGATCGTATGTGAGACCACAAAACAAATCTAAGTAAACTTAAGAGGATTTAAATCATATCATGCTTCTTTCCCAACCACAATGGTATGAAACTAGAAATTAATGACATGAAAAAACTGGAAAATTCACAAATACGTGGAGGTTAAACAACATGATACTAAATAACAAATGAGTCAAAAAAGATATCAAAGGAGAAATTGAAAAATACCTTATGACCAAATGAAAATAGAAATGAAACATATCAAAATTTATGGGATGCAGCAAAAAACAGTTCTAAGAGGGGAGTTCATAATGATAAACACCTTATTGAAGAAACAGGAAAAGCCTCAAGTAAACAATCTAACTTTACACCTCAAGGAACTAGAAGAAGAACAAATGAAACCCAAGTTAGTAGAAGGAAAGAAATAACAAAGATTAGAGCAGAAATAAATGAAATTGAGACTAAAAAGACAATGGAAAAGATCAGTAAAACTAAAAAGCTGGTTCTTTGAAAAGATAAAATCAACAAATCTTCAGCTAAACTCATGAAGGAAAAAAGAGAGCTCAAATCAATAAAATCAGAAATGAAAGAGATGTTACAACAGATATAAAAGAAATACAAAGGATCATTAGAGACAACTATAAACAATTAAATACTAACAAATTGGAAAACCAAAAGAAATGCATAAATTTCTAGAAACATACAACCTACCAAAACTGAGTCATGATGAAATAGAACATCTGAACAGACCAATTACTAGTAAGGAGATTGAATCAGTGACCAAAACTCTCTCAAAAAGTGAAAGACTAGGACTGTATCACTTCACTGGTGGATTCTACCAAACATTCAAAGAAGAATGAATACCAATCTTTATCAAACTCTTTCAAAAAACAGAATAGGAGGGAACTCTTCCAAACTCATTTTATGAGGCCAGAATTATCCTGATAACAAAAACAAAAACAAAGAAAATTACAGGCAATATCCCTGGTGAACATAGGGATGAACAAAAATCCTTAACAAAATACCAGCAATCCATTAAAAGAATCATACACCATGATCAAATGGGATTTATTCTAGAGATGCAAGAATGGTTCAATGTCCACAACTCAGTCAATGTAATATTCCACATTATCAAAATGAAGGATAAAAATTATTATCTCAATAGATGCAGAAAAAAATTTGACAAGATTCAACACCCATTTATGATTAAAAAAACCTCTCAATAAAATGGGTATAGGTGGGGCCTCCCTGGTGGCGCAGTGGTTAAGAGTCCGCCTGCCGATGCAGGGGATACGGGTTCGTGCCCCGGTCTGGGAGGATCCCATATGCCGCGGAGCGGCTGGGCCCATGAGCCATGGCCGCTGGGCCTGCGCATCCGGAGCCTGTGCTCCGCAACGGGAGAGGCCACAACAGTGAGAGGCCCACATACCGCAAAAAGAAAAAAAAAAAAAAAGGGTATAGGTGAATATATCTCAAAATAATAAAGACCATATATGACAGGTCTACAGGTAACATCATATTCAATGATGAAAAGCTAAAAGCTTTTCTTCTAAGATCAGGAACAAGACAAGGATGGCTACTCTTGCCAGACGCGCATAAGACCTGAAATCGTAAAACTCCTAGAAGAAAACACAATCTCTTTGACATAGGTCTTGGTGAAGAGTTTTTGAATCTGATACCAAAAACAAAGGCAACAAAAGCAAAAATAAACAAGTGGGACTACATTAAACTAAAAACCTTCTGCACAGCAAAGGAATGCAATGAAAATGCAACCTCCTGAATGGGAGAAGATATCTGCAAATCATATATCTGATAAGGGACTAATATCCAAAATATATAAAGAACTCCTACAACTCAATACCAAAACCTAAACTATCTGATTTAAAAATTGGCAGAAGATCTAATTAGACATTTTCCCAAAGAAGACATACATATGGCCAGCAAGTATATGAAAATATGCTTTATATCATTAATCATCAGGAAAATGCAGACCAAAACCACAATGAACTATCACCTCACACCTATTAGAATAGCTGTTATCAAAAAGACTAGAAATAACAAATGTTGACAAGGAGGTAGAGAAGAGGAAACCCTTGTACACTGTTGGTGGGAATGTAAGTTCATGCAGCCACTATGGAAAATAGTATGGAGGTTCCTCAAAAAATTAAAAATAAAACTACCATATGGCCCAGCAATTCCAACCCTGGGTATTTATCCAAAGAAAACAAAAACACTAACTCAAAAAGATACATGCACCCCCAACGTTCATTGCAGCATTATTTACAATAGCCAAGATATGGAAACAGCGTAAGTGTCTATCAGTGGTTAAATAGATAAAGAAGATGTGGCATGTATATATAATGCAATATTATTCAGCCATAAAAAAGAACTATATGTGGCCATTTGTGAGATGTTTTTGCATGTGGATTGGAAAGGAAGCAGAAAAACAATCTCTATTTGCAGATAACATAATCTTGTATATAGAAAGTTCTAAGGAATCCAGTTAAATATCTATTAAAACTGATAAATACGTTCTGTAAGGTTACAGGCTATAAGATCAATATACAAAAATCAATTATATTTTTATATACTAGCAATGAACAATCAAAAAATGAAATTATGAAAACAATTACATTTAAAATAGCATCAAAAAGAAGCAAGTACTTAGGAATAAATTTAGCCAGCTACATAAAAAACTTGTACACTGAAAATTCTAAAACATTGTTGAAAGAAATTAAAGATCTAAATAAATAGAAATCTCACATTCATGGATTAGTAGTCTTATTAGGATATTTTTAGGATAGCAATATTCTCAAATTGGTATACAGACTTGATGCAGTCTCCAGCAAAATCCCAGTGGTATTTTTTTTTTCCAGAAGTGGAAAAGCTGACCTTAAAATTTGTGTGGAATTGCAAGGGACCCTGAATTGCAAGGGACCCTGAATAGCCAAAATAACCTTAAGAAAGAACAGAGTTGGAGGATTCATATTTCTCTATTGAAAAACTCATTACAAAGTGACAGTAATTAAGATAGTTTGATAGTGCATGAGAATAGACTGAAAGAACAATGGAATAGAATTGAGAGTCCACAAGCAAACCCTTACAGTTTTGATCAATTGATTTTTCACAACAGTTATCAAGAAAATTCAATGTGAGAAAGAATCATCTTTTCAATAAATGGTGCTAGGACATGCAAAACAATAGCACGTAGACAAATGGTAATGGAAACATGACGATCTAAAACCTATGGGATAGGGCTTCCCTGGTGGCGCGGTGGTTGAGAGTCCGCCTGCCGATGCAGGGGATGGGGGTTTGTGCCCTGGTCCGGGAAAATCCCACATGCCACGAAGCGGCTGGGCCCGTGAGCCATAGCCGCTGAGCCTGCGCGTCCGGAGCCTGTGCTCCGCAGCGGGAGAGGCCGCAGCAGTGAGAGGCCCGCGTACCACACACAAAAAATAAAATAAATAAATAAATAAATAAATAAATAAAACCTATGGGATGCAGCAAAGCAGTTCTAAGAGGGAAGTTTATAGCTATACAAGCCTACCTCAAGAAACAAGAAAAATCTCAAATAAACAATCTAACCTTACACCCAAAGGAAGTAGAGAAAGAACAAACAAAACGCAAAGTTAACAGAAGGAAAGAAATCATAAAGATCAGAGCAGAAATAAATAGAAACAAAGAAAGCAATAGCAAAGATCAATAAAACTAAAAGCTGGTTCTTTGAGAAGATAAACAAAATTGATAAACCATTAGCCAGACTCATCAAGAAAAAGAGGGAGAGGACTCAAATCAATAAAATGAGAAATGGGGCCTCCCTGGTGGCGCAGTGGTTGAGAGTCCGCCTGCCGATGCAGGGGATACGGGTTCGTGCCCCGGTCTGGGAGGATCCCATATGCCGCGGAGCGGCTGGGCCCGTGAGCCGTGG
This sequence comes from Mesoplodon densirostris, assembly GCF_025265405.1. NCBI lineage: Eukaryota > Metazoa > Chordata > Mammalia > Artiodactyla > Ziphiidae > Mesoplodon > Mesoplodon densirostris. Next base: position 79,451,209 of record NC_082666.1, on the reverse strand, counting down.
CCGCTGGGCCTGCGCATCCGGAGCCTGCGCATCCGGAGCCTGTGCTCCGCAACGGGGGAGGCCACAGCAGTGAGAGGCCCACATACCACAAAAAGAAAAAAAAAAAAATGAGAAATGAAAAAGGAGAAGTTACAACAGACACCGCAGAAATACAAAGCATCCTAAGAGACTACTACAAGCAACTCTATGCCAGTAAAATGGACAACCTGGAAAAAATGGACAAATTCTTAGAAAGCTATAACCTTCCAAGACTGAACCAGGAAGAAATAGAACATATGAACAGACCAATCACAAGTAATGAAATTGAAACTGTGATTAAAAATCTTCCAACAAACAAAAGTCAGGATGAGGTGGTTTCACAGATGAATTCTATTAAACATTTAGAGAAGAGCTAACACCCATCCTTCTCAAACTCCTCCAAAATATTGCAGAGGAATGAACACTCCCAAACTCAGTCTATGAGGCCACCATCACCCTGATACCAAAACCAGACAAAGATACTACAACAAAAGAAAATGACAGACCAGTATCACTGATGAATATAGATGCAAAAATCCTCAACAAAATACTAGCAAACAGAATCCAACAACACATTTAAAGGATCATACACCATGATCAAGTGATATTTATCCCAGGGATGCAAGGATTCTTCAATATATGCAAATCAATCAATGTGATACACCATATTAACAAATTGAAGAAAAACCGTATGATCATCTCAATAGATGCAGAAAAAGCTATTGACAAAATTCAACACCCATTTATGATAAAAACTCTCCAGAAAGTGGGCATAGAGCAAACCTACCTCAACATAATAAAGGCCATATATGACAAACCCACAACAAACATCATTCTGAATGGTGAAAAACTGAAAGCATTTCCTCTAAGATCAGGAACAAGACAAGGATGTCCACTCTCACCACTATTATTCAACATAGTTTTCGAAGTCCTAGCCATGGCAGTCAGACAATAAAAAGAAATAAAAGGAATACAAATTGGAAAAGAAGTAAAACTGTCATTGTTTGCAGATGACATGATACTATACATAGAGAATCCTAAAGATGCCACCAGGGGCCTCCCTGGTGGCGCAAGTGGTTGAGAGTCCGCCTGCCGATGCAGGGGATACGGGTTCGTGCCCCGGTCTGGGAGGATCCCATATGCCGCGGAGCGGCTGGGCCCGTGAGCCATGGCCGCTGAGCCTGCGCATCCGGAGCCTGCGCGTCCGGAGCCTGTGCTCCGCGACGGGGGAGGCCACAACAGTGAGAGGCCCGCATACCGGAAAAAAAAAAAAAAAAAAAAAAAAAAAAAAAAAGATGCCACCAGAAAACTACTAGAGCTAATCAATGAATTTGGTAAAGTTGCAGGATACAAAATTAGTGCACAGAAATCTCTTGCATTCCTATACACTAATGATGAAAAATCTGAAAGAGAAATTAAGGAAACACTCCCATTTACCATTGCAACAAAAAGAATACAATACCTAGGAATAAACCTATCTAGGGAGACAAAAGACCTGTATGCAGAAAACTATAAGACACTGATGAAAGAAATTAAAGATGATACCAACAGATGGAGAGATATACCATGTTCTTGGATTGGAGGAATCAATATTGTGAAAATGACTATACTACCTGAAGCAATCTACAGATTCAATGCAATCCCTATCAAATTACCAGTAGCATTTTTTACAGAACTAGAACTTAAAATCTTAAAATTTGTTTGGAGACACAAAAGACTCCGAATAGCCAAAGCAGTCTTGAGGGGAAAAAATGGAGCTGGAGGAATCATTAATTATTAGAGAAATGGAAATCAAAACTACAATGAGGTATCACCTCACCAGTTAGAATGGGCATCATCAGAAAATCTACAAACAACAAATGCTGGAGAGGGTGTGGAGAAAAGGGAAACCTCTTGCACTGTTGGTGGGAATATAAATTGATACAGCCACTATGGAGAACAGTATGGAGGCTTCTTAAAAAACTAAAAATAGAATTACCATATGACCCAGCAATCCCACTACTGGGCATATACCTAGAGAAAACCATAATTCAAAGACACATGCACCCCAATGTTCATCGCAGCACTATTTACAATAGCCAAGTCATGGAAGCAACCTAAATGCCCATTGACAGACAAATGGATAAAGAAGATGTGGTACATATATACAATGGAATATTACTCAGCCATAAAAAGGAACGAAATTGGGTCATTTGTAGAGACGTGCATGAATCTAGAGACTGTCATGCAGAGTGAAGTATGTTAGAAAGAGAAAAATAAATATCACACATTAACACATATATGTGGAACCTAGAAAAATGGTACAGGTGAACGAGTTTGCAGGGCAGAAGTAGAGACACAGATGTAGAGAACAAACATATGGACACCAAGGGGGAAAGTGGTGGGGGGTAGTGGTGGGGGTGGTGATGTGATGAATTGGGAGATTGGGATTGACATGTATACACTGATGTGTATAAAATGGATGACTAATAACCTGCTGTATAAAAAAATAAAATTCAAAAAAAATTATGAGGCACAGAAAATAGTACAATTCAGGAGTCCTGGCATTTGCTAGAGAGATAAGGAACTTGGGCCAATTATCCTGCACATTCTCCCTTCCCCTCTATTTTGATATCAGAATGCTGAAAAAAATCCAGCTAAAACAAATATAAAACATGAAAAGAAGTAAAAAACTGATGATGTTTACCCCACCACATTGTCTTGGTTGTGGTGGAGGCAAGGAAATTATGGGTTGAGGTACAATAAGAGCCCTCAGTTATTTTAAAAAATAATCATCGGTGGGTAAAGCTGCCACCTCCCCACCAACTGCTTCCATGACTCATGGCCCATTCCCCATCAGCCTTGGGGAGCAAGTATGGGGGTGGCTGGGTGATAGACCTTATGTAGGATTAAGTTGTTAGCTTACAAGTTTGGCTAGAAATCCAGCTGGTGGGAAGTGTTTCCCGAAGCACTGAAATGCCTGATAATGTCATCCTGGATTAGGCCAAAATCAAACAGCAGATAAAGTAGTAGAAACTTATACAAATAAGCATATTATCATCATTATCATTCATAACCCCTAGCACCATCACTGCTGTTGTACTGGAAATGAGAAATCAAGAACTGGGTGGCTTTTCTCCATTAAATAAATTGCCAGCCTTTGCCTTACAGCAGTTTCAATATGTATATTTACATCTGTTGCAACTATTTTCCTCCATACTCTCACAGGGCTATTGGGAAATTTTTAAATTGATTATGTAAGCAAAAAGGGAAACAATATACAGGTGCCAAACATTATTTTAAAATGTGGAGATTGGTTCAAGACTGGAGAGTAGAAGGACGTGCGCTCACTCCCTCTTGCGAGAGCACCGGAATCACAACTAGCTGCTGAACAGTCATCAACAGTAAGACACTGGAACTCACCAAAAAAGGTACCCCACATCCAAAGACAAAGGAGAAGCAGCAATGAAACAGTGGGAGGGGCACAATCACAATAAAATCCAATCCCATAACCGCTGGGTGGGTGACTCACAAACTGGAGAAGAATGCACCCCCTGGAGTGAAGTTCACCCCCTGGAGTGAAGGTTCTGAGCCCCACGTCAGGCTTCCCAATCTGGGGGTCCAGCAACGGGAGGAGGAATTCCCAGAGAATCAGATTTTGAAGGCTAGTGGGATTTGTTTGCAGGACTTCAACAGCACTGAGGGAAATAGAGTCTCCACTCTTGGAGGGCACACACAAAGTAGTGTGCACATCGGGACCCAGGGGGAAGGAGCAGTGACCCCATAGAGACTGAACCAGACCTACCTGCTAGTGTTGGAGGGTCTGCTGCGGAGGTGGGGGGTGGCTATGTCTCACCGTGAAGACAAGGACACTGACAGCAGAAGTTCTGGGAAGTACTGTTTGGTGTGAGCCCTCCCGGAGTCATCCATTAGCCCCACCAAAGAGACTGTAGCTTCCAGTGCTGGGTCGCCTCAGGCCAAACAGCAACCAGGAGGGAACTCAGCCCCACCCATCAGCAGACAAGCAGATTAAAGTTTTACTGAGCTCTACCCAACAGAGCAACACCCAGCACTACCCACCACCAGTCCCTCCCATCAGGAAATGTGCACAAGCCTCTTAGATAGCCTCATCCACCAGAGGGCAGAAAGCAGAAGCAATAAGAACTAAAATCCTGCAGCCTGTGGCATGAAAACCGCATTCACAGAAAAAATGAAAAAGCAGAGGACTGTGTACCAGATGAAGGAACAATAAAACCCCAGAAAAACAATAAAATGAAGTGGAGATAGGCAACCTTCCAGAAAAAGAGTTCAGAATAATAATAGTGAAGATGATCCAGGACCTCGGAAAAAGAATGCAGGCAAAGATTGAGAAGGTGCAAGAAATGTTGAACAAAGACCTAGAAGAATTAAAGAACAAGCAGAGATGAACAACACAATAATTAAAATGAAAAATACACTAGCAGGAATCAGTAGCAGAATAACTGAGGCAGAAGAACAGATAAGTGACCTGAAAGACAGAATGGTGGAATTCATTGCCATGGAACAGAATAAAGAAAAAGAATGAAAAGAAATGAAGACAGCCTAAGAGACCTCTGGCACAACATTAAATGCACCAACATTCGCATTATAGGGGTACCAGAAGGAGAAGAGAGAGAGAAAGGACGTGAGAAAATATTTGAAGAAAGTATAGTTAAAAACTTCCCTGCGTGTCCTCGGAAGGTTGCTGAGGCTCTCCAAACTGCAGTTTCTTACTCTTTAATACAGATGAGAGGATGAGATTAAGTGTGTGCTCAGCTGTGCTTTGCACTGTGCCTTATTACATAGGAAATACTCCATAAATATTAGTTGTTTACTATTGTTATTGTTTTTTTTTAATTTTTCAATTTTATTTTTTTATATAGCAGGTTCTTATTAGTTATCCATTTTATACATATTAGTGTATACATGTCAATCCCAATCTCCCAATTCATCCCACCACCACCACTGCCCCCGCCACTTTCTCCCTTTGGTGTCCATACGTTTGTTCTCTACATCTGTGTCTCAATTTCTGCCCTGCAAACTGGTTCATCTGTACCATTTTTCTAGGTTCCACATATATGTGTTAATGTGTGATATTTATTTTTCTCTTTCTAACATACTTCACTCTGCATGACAGTCTCTAGATCCATCCACATCTCTACAAATGACCCAATTTCATTCCTTTTTATGGCTGAATAATATTCCATTGTATATATGTACCACATCTTCTTTATCCATTTGTCTGTCAATGGGCATTTAGGTTGCTTCCATGACTTGGCTATTGTAAATAGTGCTGCGATGAACATTGGGGTGCATGTGTCTTTGAATTATGGTTTTCTCTAGGTATATGCCCAGTAGTGGGATTGCTGGGTCATATGGTAATTCTATTTTTAGTTTTTTAAGAAGCCTCCATACTGTTCTCCATAGTGGCTGTATCAATTTATATTCCCACCAACAGTGCAAGAGGTTTCCCTTTTCTCCACACCCTCTCCAGCATTTGTTGTTTGTAGATTTTCTGATGATGCCCATTCTAACTGGTGTGAGGTGATACCTTAGTGTAGTTTTGATTTGCATTTCTCTAATAATTAGTGATGTTGAGCAGCTTTTCATGTACTTCTTGGCCATCCATATGTCTTCTTTGGAGGAATGTCTATTTTGGTCTTCTGCCCATTTTTTGATTGGGTTTGTTTTTTTAATATTGAGCTGCCTGAGCTGTCTATATATTTTGGAGATTAATCCTTTGTCTGATGATTCATTTGCAAATATTTTTTCCCATTCTGAGAGTTGTCTTTTTGTCTTGTTTATGGTTTCCTTTGCTGTGCAAAAGCTTTTAAGTTTCATTAGGTCCCATTTGTTTATTTTTGTTTTTATTTCCATTACTCTAGGAGGTGGATCAAAGATCTTGCTGTGATTTATGTCAAAGAGTGTTCTTCCTATGTTTTCCTCTAAGAGTGGTATACTGTCCAGTCTTACATTTAGGTCTCTAATCCATTTTGAGTTTATTTTTGTGTATGGTATTAGGGAGTGTTCTAATTTCATTCTTTTACATGTAGCTGTTTAGTTTTCCCAGCACCACTTATTGAAGAGACTGTCTTTTCTCCATTGTATATCCTTGCCTCCTTTGTCATAGATTAGTTGACTATAGGTACATGGGTTTATCTCTGGGCTTTCTATCCCGTTCCATTGATCTATATTTCTTTTTTTTTGCCAGTACCATATTATCTTGATTACTGTAGCTTTGTAGTATAGTCTGAAGACAGGGGGTCTGAGTTCTCCAACTCTGTTTTTTTCCCTCCAGACTGCTTTGGCTATTCGGGGTCCTTTGTGTCTCCATACAAATTTAAAGATTTTTTGTTCTAGTTCTGTAAAAAATGCCATTGGTACTTTGATAGGGATTGCATTGAATCTGTAGATTGCTTCAGGTAGTATAGTCATTTTCACAATATTGATTCTTCCCATCCAAGAACATGGTATATCTCTCCATCTGTTGGTATCATCTTTAATTTCTTTCATCAGTGTCTTATAGTTTTCTGAGTACAGGTCTTTGACCTCCTTAGGTAGGTTTATTCCTAGGTATTTTATTCTTTTTGTTGCAATGGTAAATGGGAGTATTTCCTTAATTTCTCTTTCAGATTTTTCATCATTAGTGTATAGGAATGCAAGAGATTTCTGTGCACTAATTTTGTATCCTGCAACTTTACCAAATTCATTGATTAGCTCTAGTAGTTTTCTGGTGGCATCTTTAGGATTCTCTATGTATAGTATCATGTCATCTGCAAACAATGACAGTTTTACTTCTTTTCCAATTTGTATTCCTTTTATTTCTTTTTATTGTCTGACTGCCATGGCTAGGACTTCGAAAACTATGTTGAATAATAGTGGTGAGAGTGGACATCCTTGTCTTGTTCCTGATCTTAGAGGAAATGCTTTCAGTTTTTCACCATTCAGAATGATGTTTGTTGTGGGTTTGTCATATATGGCCTTTATTATGTTGAGGTAGGTTTGCTCTATGCCCACTTTCTGGAGAGTTTTTATCATAAATGGGTGTTGAATTTTGTCAATAGCTTTTTCTGCATCTATTGAGATGATCATACGGTTTTTCTTCAATTTGTTAATATGGTGTATCACATTGATTGATTTGCATATATTGAAGAATCCTTGCATCCCTGGGATAAATATCACTTGATCATGGTGTATGATCCTTTAAATGTGTTGTTGGATTCTGTTTGCTAGTATTTTGTTGAGGATTTTTGCATCTATATTCATCAGTGATACTGGTCTGTCATTTTCTTTTGTTGTAGTATCTTTGTCTGGTTTTGGTATCAGGGTGATGGTGGCCTCATAGACTGAGTTTGGGAGTGTTCATTCCTCTGCAATATTTTGGAGGAGTTTGAGAAGGATGGGTGTTAGCTCTTCTCTAAATGTTTAATAGAATTCATCTGTGAAACCACCTCATCCTGACTTTTGTTTGTTGGAAGATTTTTAATCACAGTTTCAATTTCATTACTTGTGATTGGTCTGTTCATATGTTCTATTTCTTCCTGGTTCAGTCTTGGAAGGTTATAGCTTTCTAAGAATTTGTCCATTTTTTCCAGGTTGTCCATTTTACTGGCATAGAGTTGCTTGTAGTAGTCTCTTAGGATGCTTTGTATTTCTGCGGTGTCCGTTGTAACTTCTCCTTTTTCATTTCTAATTTTATTGATTTGAGTCCTCTCCCTCTTTTTCTTGATGAGTCTGGCTAATGGTTTATCAATTTTGTTTATCTTTTGAAAGAACCAGCTTTTAGTTTTATTGATCTTTGCTATTGTTTTCTTTGTTTCTATTTCATTTATTTCTGCTCTGATTTTTTTTTTTTTTTTTTTTTGCGGTATGCGGGCCTCTCACTGTTGTGGCCACTCCCGTTGCAGAGCACAGGCTCCGTATGCGCAGGCTCAGCGGCCATGGCTCACGGGCCCAGCCGCTCCGCGGCATGTGGGATCCTCCCAGACCGGGGCACGAACCCGTATCCCCTGCATCGGCAGGTGGACTCTCAACCACTGCGCCACCAGGGAAGCCCCTCTGCTCTGATTTTTATGATTTCTTTCTTTCTACTAACTTTGGGTTTTTTTTTGTGCTTGTTTCTCTAGTTCCTTTAGGTGTAAGGTTAGATTGTTTATTTGAGATTTTTATTGTTTCTTGTAGGCTTGGTAGGCTTGTATTGCTATAAACTTCCCTCTTAGAACTGCTTTTGTTGCATCCCATAGATTTTGGATCATCGTGTTTTCGTAGTAATTTGTCTCTAGGTATTTTCTGATTTCCTCTTTGATTTCTTCAGTGATCTCTTGGTTATTTAGTAATGTATTGTTTAGCTTCCATGTGTTTGTGCTTTTTACGTTTTTTTCCCTGTAATTAATTTCTAATCTCGTAGTGCTGTGGTCTGAAAAGGTGTTATGATTTCAATTTTCTTAAATTTACTGAGGCTTGATTTGTGACCCACAATGTGATATATCCTGGAGAATGTTCTGTGTGCACTTGAAAGTTTTAGCTACTGTTTTTTTATGGAATGTGCTATAAATATCAATTAAAACTATCTGGTCTATTGTGTCATTTAAAGCTTGTGTTTCCTTATTAATTTTCTGTTTGGATGATATGTCTATATGTGTAAGTGAGGTGTTAAAGTCCCCCACTATTATTGTGTTACTGTTAATCTCCTCTTTTATAGCTGTTAGCAGTTGCCTTATGTATTGAAGTGCTCCTATGTTGGGTGCATATATATTTATAATTGTTATGTCTTCTTCTTGGATTGATCCCTTGATCATTATGTAGTGACCTTCCTTGTCTCTTGTAACATTGTTTATTTTAAGGTCTATTTTATCTGATATGAGTATTGCTACTCCAGGTTTCTTTTGATTTCCATTTGCATGGAATATCTTTTTCTATCCCCTCACTTTCAGTCTGTATGTGTCCCTAGGTCTGAAGTGGGTCTCTTATAGACAGCATATATACAGCATGGGTTCTGTTTTTGTGTCCATTCAGTGATCCTGTGTCTTTTGGTTGTAGCATTTAATCCCTTCACGTTTAAGGTAATTATTGATATGTACGTTCCTATTACCATTTCTTTAATTGTTATGGTTTTGTTTTTGTAAGTCCTTTTCTTCTCTTGTGTTTCCCACTTAGAGAAGTTCCTTTAGTATTTGTTGTAGAGCTGTATTATTGTTATTGTTGCTGTTACTGTGAAGAAGTCAGGCTAACTTGAGGCTAATCTCAATGCTGCCACTTAAAAATTGAATAATTTGTGCCATGTTACTATTGTCCTGTGTAAGTCTCTTTTTTTCTCATTTGCAAAATGAAAATAATATTTCCTACTTTCTAGGGTTACTGAGAAGATTAGTGATCTCATTCAAGACACTCAGCACGGTGCTTGGCACAAAGAAAACAGTCTCTATCAGGCAGTTATAATTACTTCCTCCCTCTATCTGCTTTCTTACACATAGTTACATAGTGGGAAAGTGGATGGGCTCTGGAGCCAGACTCCCTGGGTTCAAGTCTAGTGTCTGCCACTTACTCTCTAGTTATATAACCTTAAGCGATTTGTTTAGCCTCTTTTGCCTCAGTTTCTTCATATGTAAAATGGAGTTACTGTGAGAATTAAATGAATTAATCCACAGAGAGAGATGAAGCCTGGCACATAGTAAATGCTTAATAAATGTTAACCATTTTAATAGGATTGTTATTAATGTTTTAGTTTCTCGTATCCTACTTGGACTTTTAGAGACACTTTTGAATACTACATGAATAAATTGTTGACACTTGAAACTAAAATTACTACCATGATCTTAATCAGTGTGTTTACTTTACCTCATAAAGTAATTTGGAAAGAATGTGGTCATGACAGATACGTAGATTTCTATACATGCATAGAAAAGCTGGCTAGAAACTCTCAACCATCTTGCAAAGTTCTTCACTCAGGTGAACGGTTTGTAGCATCCAACAGAATCTGTATTAGTGGGCATGATGGAAGTAATGAACAGGAGTGCTTCATGTGTTTGCCATGACTCCACGTTAGGTCTGGTTGAAAAATACTGGTAGAAAGTAAGAAGTGAAGCTAACTAACCAGTGAACAAATACTGAGGCATCATGTTGTTAGAGATCTTAAAAATCACTTAAGTGTTCACCTTTAGGTAAAAGAAACATTTGTCAATAAAGCCTTAACAGAAAAGAAGCATTTACAGCACTATGACTTTCCCATTTGCATTCTCATTTTGGTTAAGTTTTTATTTTAACCAGTTTGGCATTGCTTTACATCTTATTGTAGTTGCAACACTGATGAATTTTGTTTTCAAGCCACCAAACTGGACATGTAAGTTCTTTCATTGTTGCAACATAATTCATACCTTTCAGCCAATCAGACCAACTTTCTTTTCAGCTAAATGGCATAACTCTACATAATTTGGTACATGTATTTCTTTTAACCCAATTTAATACAAACCATCTTTTAGTCTCAAGTGTTATAGTAGGCATTGGAGTATCTACTGAACCTCTTAGGAGCCCATTCACCAGGCAAAGATAATTTGTAATGGAATACATTGTGTTAATGACAATAGCTTGTCTCATTTTTAGCATCTTGTTGGCTTTGTTTCTTTTGTGGAAGTCAAAGGAGAATGTGAAGCACTTGAGAGTTTTAGTTAGTTCCTTGAGCCTCTGCCTTCAGACTCTTCTCAAGCCCCCATATGATTTTGCATGAGTTGGAGGAAATTAACTTTGAAATACATCAAAGATGAAAAGGTAACTAAGCTGCTGTTTCTTGTTTAACTAATTGCTTTCACTTCATTCACCTTTATACTTTGGGGGGGGGGTGGAAAATGCACAAATTTGTTCTGTTTTGAGTAGTGAAAAATGCTTAATAGGATTCTAGTTAATATGCTCAGATTCAGAAATCACATTTGAATAATTCTTTTCCAGTGCGAATAGAAATTGTGACTTTAAGAAATATGGGAGTTTTGCATGGTCACTTACATGTTCCCTTTTCACTCTGTTTTGTATTGGAGTAGATGACATTACTACTTGTCCTTCTGCAGAAAAGGACAAAATTGCACAAAATTATTCAAGTGGACAGTTTAAAATTTTAGTTTCATAAAGCCATTTAATACACTTACATTTAGGAAACTAAACGTGTTTAAGTGCTGGACCTAACTGTTTAAGACAGTAGTGAATAGTTTTATTGACCTGTGTGGTGCTTTTAGATATTCATACTTTCTTAAAAATTAAACAGGAGAAAAAGTAAAGTCTTCCTCTAGTGATTAGACCCTGTGTTCGTTTTGAAGATGACCTTTGATGTTTTCCTGCTCTTTATACTGGACAAACAAATAACTGGACTTTAGAATAAATGATTGCCTTCTGTTTTAGTGGTCTAACGCAGGAGGAGGAAGGAAACAATAGTTTCCCTTTAGAAACCTCCAGGTGCTGCATTCTGTACCTCACCTTACCACATCTGTGTTGTATATCCTTCTCTCCCAGTCTCCTGGAGTTCTTGCTACACACCTAAAAAAATCTTGACTTTAGAAAGGTGCTAATGAGTGATAAAATTTAAAGGATTACTCCTTGAAGAAGGAGTGGCATTTTTAAAGAAGAAAAGTAGTGGAATTACAAAAGTTCAGGTATCTATGATGTCAGAAAAGCAGTTTGAGAAAACATGTGTCCCTTCTAGATGGGTAGCAACCAATTTCTTTGACTGTCAGCAAGACCAGTTCCTCCTGGGGATAGCTGAATCGCGTATCAGTTGAAAAGTCAGTTAAGCTTAAACAACGTATTTTAACTTAAAACATTATATTTATTTACTGTTTTTGATATAAGGATACAGTTTTTTTCTTTGACAGTGGTACTAGTCATTGAACCTCTGATTTACCTCTTTACATAAACCACATCCATCACGTAGCATCTAATTTCCAGTTTCATTTCTTTAAAATAGAGATATTGGGCCTCCCTGGTGGCGCAAGTGGTTGAGAGTCCGCCTGCCGATGCAGGGGATGCGGGTTCGTGCCCCGGTCTGGGAGGATCCCATGTGCCGCGGAGCGGCTGGGCCCGTGAGCCATGGCCGCTGAGCCTGCGCGTCCGGAGCCTGTGCTCCGCAACGGGGGAGGCCACAACAGTGAGAGGCCCGCGTACCGCAAAAAAAAAAAAAAAAAAAAAATAAAATAAAATAAAATAGAGATATTAATGATAACTGTAGAGCAATCTGGTGGTAGTGAACTTTTGTATTTTTTCTACTTTATTATTCTTATTTTTACAGTTGTCTACACTACATTATTCTTATTGCTTCATCCATGGTTTTGCATGTAACAGTGATTCATTTATTCTTGTTACTGTATACTATTCCAAAACTTATATATCCATATTTATGCTGATGGGCATTTGTGTGTTTCTAGTTTGGGACTTTTACAAATAGTGCTGCTGTGACTGTTTTCTCAGTATTTTATTGATCGTGTGCATGCATTTCTGTTGGGTATATACCTTGGAGTAGAATTGCAGGGTCATAGTATGTATATCATCAGCTTTAGTAGACAGTGCAAAATAGTTCTCCAAAATAGTTGTACCATATACTCCCACCAGCAGCGTGAGGGTTCCAGTTGCTCCACATCCTTGGCAACACTTGGTATTTTTTTGTCTGCTTAAATTTTCTATCTACAGAATTTTAGCCATTCTGTTGCTAGTATTATATTAATATTTTAAAATTTTAGGCATTATTTTATAATAGATAAGAATTTATTTCACTTACGCTTTCCTTTTTTTGTTCTCTCTCCCTTTTTCCCCAGTTTTAATCATTAAATTATTTTCAATTCTATTAATTTATTTTTATAATTCTTATACAACTTACTTAATCATGATCTTTTAATTTTGAAATAAAAATTTAAAAAACCGTGTAGATTTAAAAAGAGAGAAAAGTGTTTTTATGCACATACATCAATGAAAGATAAAGAAGGTTTATACTAAAAATTTCTACAAATCATAATGTGTTTAGTGGGCAATTGGAGGATTTTGTTTGTTTTATGTTGAGGGAATGGTCTACAGAAAAATTAAAAATAGGAAAGAAGGAAGGGGGAAAGAGTGGAAGAGAGAGGAGAAAGAAGAAAGGAAGGAAGGGAGGGAGGGAGGAAGGAAGGAAAGAAAAGAAACAGTGCAGATAGGCAGCTAGATTCTCTGACCTGCAATGACTCCTGCAGGGAGGACTTGGGTGTGTACCAGCTGTATCAGCTGGCATTTCAGGAAAGATATGACATTGTTTTCAGGAGGGGATCCCCAGAGAATTTCATCCACATAGATGGCAAACTTATATAACCAGGATAACCCTACTGCTCCTTTTCTTCATTAACAGTCGTGGGCTTTGGGAGATCTTTTTGCTCGAATTACAGGAGTAATTGTGTCAACTCTCACATTTGTTTGGCTTGTGTGAGAATCAGCCCTCATATCTACTGAAGGGAATCTAATCATAACTAAACACATCCTATCTCCTGCTTCATGGGTATTGACTAATCCCACTTCACTGTGAGTCTAGTCATAGTGATTAAGCTTTTAGTGAATTCACAAAGCAGTTGCCCCCAAATTCATTTCACACTCACCATTTTCAAATTTCTTAGTATGCTAGAATGCCAGTCCTGACTTTGCTCCTCCATGTGTGTGAGGATGTGACAAAAGGAACCAGACATTGTTTAGCTTAAGAGAAGATAAAAGTTAGGAAGCTTGTAAAGGCCATCTTCAAGGACTTGATGACTATCATGAGGAAAAGAACATATGTTAAATTAGGGTGACTCTAGAATTTGAAATAAGGGTAGAAGGCATGGGTTTCAGCTTAGTTTATAAGGATGAGCTTCTAATGCTTAAAATTGTTTAGTAAAGAAATGTCCTGCTTATGAGAAAGAAGCTATCTAATGCTGCAGACTGAATGTTTAGGCAGAGGATGAATGATAGCTTGTTGGGTTTCTAAGGACAGACCTCTAAGTGTCTATCTCACTCTAAATCTCTATGATTCAGTAAAACGTATTAGTCTGAATTTGAGATACCATCTATTATAAAAAGCATCCCGATTTCAGAGAGATTAAAATGTAAAAAATTGAGTGTTAAAATTGATGAAATATGGTTCATATTCTCTTATTTTGTGAGGAGAAATTGTGGATCAAACATGGCTTTGTAGTTTTCGTCACTTTCTCTATGTTTACTCTCCCTTCTCACACTTTGCTTGATCTAGTTAGTCCCAGGGCATGCCTGTGGGTTTACACGTACTAGAAATAACCAAAGGAAAATATATTTACTGTTAACTCTCCTGCAATACAGTGCATGGCCATGTGACCCAGAGCAAATGGGATTTGGAGAGAGTTTCTTCTGATTATAGACTCATAATAGACTCAACAGGCTAGTAGGACCATGTGTGTTCATAGAGTACCTAGGGCTAACAGAGGACCTTTGGCATCTAATATTTTCTTGAAAAAATTTTTTTGAGTCCTGCTTGAAGTTCACTTTCCAGAACACTTCACAATATTATATTTTGATTGATTCATGCATAAAACTTTTTAAATTTTATGTAGAAAATCTATTATTTAACAATATAAGTGATTTTGCCTTAATCTTTATTTATGTTCACATTCTTTAATGCCAAGAAACAATGGAGGATAAAAAGGTTTATGTCATACTTCCCGTTTACCTTTTTAATGTATTAACATCCACCTTTGTAATTGTGGTGACTCTTCCGGGAAAGTTAAGGTGCTCTGGAAATGGCTTCTAAGCCTGCTCCCAGAATTCCAATGCTGGTGATTTTAAACGTGTTCTTAGTTTTTGTTTTTGTTTTTTTTTGGGGTACACGGGCCTCTCACTGCTGTGGCCTCTCCCGTTGCGGAGCACAGGCTCCGGACGCGCAGGCTCAGCAGCCATGGCTCATGGGCCCAGCTGCTCCGCGGCATGTGGGATCCTCCCAGACTGGGGCACAAACCCGTGTGCCCTGCATCGGCAGGCGGACTCCCAACCACTGTGCCACCAGGGAAGCCCGTGTTCTTAGTTTTGATGCTGCTATGCTCTGCTAAGTTTGTGAGAAATATGATAGACATTTAACCTAGTTTTCCAGTTCCTGGCTATTAGGGAACTTGAAAAAAGACAAATGAACATCAGAGGAGGAAGGGGTCGATTTTCTGCTTGCTTATAATCATGTCTAATTTAGCCTCTTGTACAGTTCCCAGACATTTTTGGTCCTTGTCAAGTGCAAAAAGAAATGCAGAGATGGTCTTCAAACAAGGCTTTAAAAATATTGCTCTAAGATAAGGGCAATTGAAAGCTCATTTTCAGACCAAACAGCTAAAAAAAATGACATATGCAGTCAAAACTCATCACTAAATTTTTCTAAGTGTGTTTAAAAAACTCATCAGTTGCTCTGAGTGCTCATGGATGTGCTGGTACCATCGTTCGTGACAGATACCATTGATTGATAACAGGGTTATTTTCCCCTTAATAGGCAGGTGCAGGTGAGCCAGGGGCTTGTGGCTCTGTGAGGTGAGCATTCTTGGATTTTATGTGCCTTGATATATCTGTGAAGGCCCCTCGTAGCTCCTTTTCAGGGATTTTATCATTACACCTAAAGAATGAACTTTCAAGTCATCCAAGTTGGCACACAGGCTTTTTCATCTTCTAGGGAGTTCTCACTTATATTTCCCTTCATTGACAACTAAAGGAAAAGGTAAATATTTACTTTATCATAATTTATTGACTTTTATTCTACTCCCTAATTGGTATTTAGTTCTCATACTTGTCTAATTTGTAAACTATGCATAATCATTTTGATTTATTTTTGTCAGGGGGAGGAATCTGGGCTGAATTATTATATTTCCATGAAATGTCACTAATAATTTCAAATCCATGAACCTAGATAGGAAGTGTGAAAACGCAGAATGGAGCCTGTGGTTTTCTCATTAAATGGCATTGTGTGTTGCAAACATTGTTTAGAGTCTCATTTTGTTTAATATGGGTGTGTGATTTCTGGACACAGAGGATTGTTTAAAAAGGTAGAAAATATGCTCTGTGAGTCCCTTTGCTTAAAATGACAAGATTAATATTAATGTAACACTACATACAGGTGCACAGCTGTGGGATATTAGGGCTCTGTATTCCATTCCTGTGAACTAGCCAATTCCAAAACCTCTGCTTAATCAGACTGACCACTGACAAATCAAATTATGCTTTTCATAACTGGCACCACAGCACCAATTTCCCCACAGCATTTCTCACTCTCTCTCCTTCCCTCTTATTCCCTTTTCACCTCTTCCTCCTGGGAAGACCTGGAATTACTCAAGTAGGAGGGAGAATGCTCGATTTCAGAAAGCAATGAAAATACATCTGTTGCCATTGCAACAGTTAAGCAACCAGACAGCCCTTTTCAACTAGGAGCGAGTTTAGGTCTCCTTCCCTTTAGTAATGAGTAAAGTCATTGTTTCAGTTTTTGTAAACTTATGATGCCCCCTACGGCCTTCTCTCATCTGATCAAGGACATTTCTGAATACGAGGACAGCTCAATCTGGTAAAATAACTAACACAAAACTGATGAGAGACTGCCAGCTTTCCTTCTGATGAGCAGAAGGCAGACGCGTGAACACAGGCGGAGGTGGAGGTGTCAAAGAATGTACAACAAACAGAAGCTCAAATATCATCCTCACTGCTTAACGGCTGTACCACCCTTGCCCCAGGAGTGAAAGGGTAAACTGAATACCCATTCCTACCTTGGAGAGAGAAGTGTGTTGATTTAAGAAGTATCAACCCTTTATCCCTTCCAAGGATCCTCCTCTGCCCTGTCCCTATAGCGCAGGTCCTTGAAGGCTCTTAATTGCGGTTAGAACAGCAAGAATCACCCAGGGAGCTTTTAACTATCCTGATTCCCAGGCTACAGCCAGGTCAATTAAATTAGAGTCTGAGGAATATCAGCATTAAAAAAATTTTTTTTCCTTAGGTAAACTCCAGTGTGCAGTCAAGTTTGAGAACAAGTGGGTTAGTCTGACCAAGCGTGAGAAGGAATTAGCGTGGCGTCTGACAAGGAGACGAAGCTTTACTTTCCCCAGGGATACTTGGGAGACAGTTGTTGCTGCACAGGGGAGAAGGTGAAGAAAGAGAAAAGGAAGAACAAAGTTATACGTTTCCAGTCTTTCTCCAAGCCAACTGGAGTCTCCACCCACCCAGTGTGGGTAACCCAGGCTTGCACCTGCAGCTCGTGGTGGGGTGAGGTTGATCTCCAGGCCTGGGGGAGTGGAGGTAGCTACCCAGCGGCGCATCAGTAGCCCCAGGTGTGGGCCGTGCCCCCCCTCCCCCCAGGGAAGGCGGCTGCCGCGGGTGGAGAGCAGTTTGGGGGGCGCAAAAGGAAGCTGTCTCGGGCGCAGGTGGCGCTCGCAGCCCCAGCCCCTAGTTTGGCCAGTCGCTGGCTCAAGCGCAGCCTGGTGGCAGCGGCGGCGGTAACGGAGTGCAGCAGGGCTGTGGCCGGAGCCGGCGGTGGCAAAAAGGCGGCGCCAACAGTGAGCTACGCGCAGGCGGGAGTGTGACCCGGCGGCTTGAGGAGCGAGCGAGAGCGCTCGGCGCCGGGGTGTTGCCCGGCCGAGCGAGGCGAACTTAGCATGGGGAAGAAGTGGAGAGACGCGGCCGAAATGGAGCGGGGCTGCTCGGACCGCGAGGACAGCGCGGAGAGACGCAGGCGCAGCCGGAGCGCCAGCCGGGGCAGGTTTGCCGAGTCGTGGAAAAGGTTAAGTTCCAAGCAGGGATCCACCAAGCGCTCGGGACTCCCGTCGCAGCAGACGCCGGTGAGTGGCTGGGGGAGAGCCCCTGGTGTCTTTCCCCTCTGCGGGCGACTCGAGCCCTTTCCATGGTGCTGAACTTGCCTCCTTAGAGGCTCAAGCCAGGAACTTGTGGAGCCGCTTCTAATGAGTGTTGGGGGCTGTGAGGAGGGGCAAGAAGGAACGACTTTCCTTTCCTCAGCTAGGGGAGGGTCTCCTGACATCTCTGGTGTCTCTGCAAAAAATGGAAAACATGTTTGAGAGGCGAGGGCTCACTGTCAGATCATTAGAGTTTTGCAATTAACGGGGCGTGGGAGATGTTGTCGAGTGTGTTGTTGTGACTCGCATATGTCCCGAGGGTCTGCCTGTGCAGCGTGTTCAAAGGTACTAGGCATCCGCTGAATGAGGGCGGAATAGGAAGGGCATGCCATATTTTTACTCTTAACACTTGCTCTTTTCCATCGCGCACCCCCACTATGTTAATAGGTGCGTTTAGTTGTTTGCAGAGTCATTTACACGCAGAAGATAGCAAGAATATCCCAGGTGTTTATAATCCGACTGTTAACATATACAGCGTTCAGAAAACAGTTTTCCCATGTGCCAGCTCCTTTTCAGTGTCTAATTAGTGCAGTAAAAGCACTCAAGCGAAATTAATATAGGCATCGTATGTGTGTAGAGAAGTACAGTTGATAAAAACTTTAGCCGCATTTGCATTTTTAGTATTTAAATATTATGTTTTCCTTCAGCCTAGAGGGAGAGAACTCTGCTCTAGAAGAGAGTGCAGAGCCCTCCTGTTGCTCCTAGGGAAGAAGGGTACACCACTTTAACTTCCAAGACATCACTGAGAACATCAGCGTGTGTGTATTTATGTTTTACATCCAGAGGAGTTGACAGCAGAGATTGTATAGTGAAGAGAAATTGAATTCATTTTGTTTTAAAAGGATGGTACATAAACATTGTATAGCACGAATAATGTTACCCTGTTCTGTTTTTGAAAGGTCATCATTGCAGGACAAAAATTAATCCCTAAAAAGCAGGATGTCTAAAATATTCCTTCAAAAGAGTAAAATATAAATGCATACCATTTTTTGGTATTTGTGTTTATTTTGTTTGCTTGTTCACAAAAACTACTAGCAGAAAATGTTATTAGATATTTATTTGAAATATTTTAATATTTAGTGTGTTGAATGGGTAGATTTTTTATAAAAATATGGATATAGAACACTTAAAATGCAATTAATTTTATTTCAGCCATTGAAATATTATTTTTTCTAGAAATGTAGACTTGAAAATATTTTAAAAAGGAAAATATTCTGAAAATAGGTTTTTTCTGAAATAAATTATGTAGAACATATAAAATTGATTGATTTTGGTTTCTATCAATTATGTGAACTAAGATTAATTTTATCCCCTTTTTAATATAAAGTCTAAATATCAGTTTAAGTAACTTCTTTGATTTTGTTCAACAGGTACATTCAGAGTCTATATCAGGAACATATAAAATCTTCATAAAACTGTAAGTTAGATTAAATAGCTTGCAGGTCTGTTAGCTAGAATAAAAATGTGAGAGAAAGAGGACATAATAGATACCATGACAACCAGAAGACATCTGGAAAAGTAACCATGTCTCCTGTTTACTAAGGGTGATGATGGTGCTATATTTCTCTGTAGTACTTGTTAATTGCAACATTAGTAATTCAGCTAAAAACCAGTTATGGCAAAAGCCTGTGCTTATTCTCACATTGCATGGCAAGTTTGATATTGATTTTGTTCTAAAAAAATCTAATAAGTGCTCCTAGCCGTGATTTTAATTATCAGAATTTTTAAAACAAATATAATGAGGTTTTGTAAGTGTTGGAGCTGGACTGATGGTTTTTAACCAAGGCTTGATTCCATTAATTCATAACAAAGACTTTCTACTTCATTTGTAAGTAAGACATCCAACTTATTTACGCAAACAGGAGGGAAGCAATAATAATGTTTGCAACAGATATGCTTATAAAAGTTTTTAATCTTTAAGGTAAGATGTTTTACTCCCTCTTAAAGTGAGCTGGTGCTATTTTCAACTTTCACTGTATTTCATGTAAAAAATAGCTTAAATTATAGATATTAGGAAGAGATTAAAGCAGTTAATTTGATTAATACTGCTTTTTATTTATTCTTATGAATAAATAAGATATTCTGTGATGTGGCTTTGGATCTTATTCATTTTGTGTTGTACTCAGAAATATTGTGGCATCCATCCTGATAAAAATCATATAAGGATTTTACTCTTTTCTTTGAAGACAAAATAGATAAATGTGGAAAAAATTAGTTAATAAAACATGGAAGCTTTCTAACATCTTTCTGTCTTCTTTCTTTTGAGAATGTAAAATGATTATATAGTTGTTTTAATAACGTGGCCTTTGTTACTCTCTTCTCTGCTTTAGTTAGAGTCTTGAAATCACTTCCAGTTAAAGTTATTCCCAGGGAATGATACAGCCTATGACTCTGTCCCCAATGGGAATGATTGCATTATTTTTCATTTTCACTAACAACAAAGCAGACATACATCATGGATAATGGGGGAGATTTTCTTCAGCAAAGAGAGGTCTGCCATATTCTTGGTTATCCAGAAGTACTTTTCTTCTGTGATTTGAGTCATGATGATTTTGTGTGTGAAGTACAGAGGAGGTGTGTTTGAATCAACCTTGGCAATTAGATTTCCTACCTATCACTAAATATATTGGGGTTTTCTTAGAAATATCTTAGAGGCTGGGCTGGTCCCATGATTTTAATGCTGCTATTAGAAATCAAAAAGTCACATTCCTGGCAATCCCTTTGGTACTCAGAAAATGGTATTCTGATAGTCTTTACAGAGTACGGCAGGCCCACATTAGGACAGTGTGTGCCACCCTTGCCCCAGCTCTCTGAGGTCTGCTTCTATTCTGCAGAAGCAGCACTACCCTGTGCAGTAGCTGGAGGAACAGGCAATTGTTCTGAGTCCTAACAGTGGCATTTAAAGGGCATGTTTTCAATTTCTGGGCCACAGTTCTGGGTGTGTCTGACAAATCAATCCTTGCTGATTTGAAAATTTTTTTTTTCATTTTTCTAATTCAAGAAACACTCTCCTCTCCACTTATTTTTAAACTTCATGGTTGACAATGAAAGCTTTAATCCAGTAATCTACAATACTCAAAATATACCCCAAATCATAAAATTCTGATAGAGTGAAGTACGATTTAATCATATTCATTCCTTGGAATTTGTTCCTCTCTGAAAGTGCATCATGGATTATTTTTTTAAATCTAAAAATACTGTTTCTTTTTTTAAGATGTTGGGGGTAGGGGTTTATTAATTAATTTATTTATTTTTGCTGTGTTGGGTCTTCATTTCTGTGCAAGGGCTTTCTCTAGTTGTGGCAAGCGGGGTCCACTCTTCATCGCGGTGCGCGGGCCTCTCACTATCGCGGCCTCTCCCATTGCAGAGCACAGGTTCCAGATGCGCAGGCTCAGTAGTTGTGGCTCACAGGCCTAGTTGCTCTGCAGCATGTGGGATCCTCCCAGACCAGGGCTCAAACCCGTGTCCCCTGCATTAGCAGGCATATTCTCAACAACTACGCCACCAGGGAAGCCCTGGGTTTTTTTTTTTTAAGCAAATGTAAAGGAATTTTATATCAACTTTACAGTTAAATTAATATGAAAGTTATATATTTGAATTTTGGATATGAAATGAAGTTCCTGGATATTAATGTTTTATGTAATGTCTCTGTTGAATTGGTTAATAAGCATAAAAGTAATTTAAAACTTCTTTGCCTCCATTCTATAAGATCTGGATTTCATATTTCTCCTTGAAGTATTGTTCTTGTTATTCCTATTATTTGTTTTAATTCCCCCACACAGAAATATATGGAAATCTATTGAAAGCTGAGTCAGCAAGTGCCGTCTGGTGTTACAATATCAAATGTTCACCTGCGCATATAATAAATAGTACTTTTAATTTTGAAAGGTGATTTCCTCCTCTAGTCCATTTATACAACTGTTTAAAGGCTTGTTTTCAAATAGATGCAGAATTAATTTAATCTCTGAGTAACCTCTTGCAAAAGAAAAAGAAGCAGTTCTGAGGGAGTCAAATGATGGAGTTGTTTTTCAATCTTAGATGTCATGCTTGCTTCCACTAATGCTATAATTACCCTCATCAGCAGGTGCCCACCACAGAACATCACACCTTGTGCAGACAAGAGGGCAGCTAAGAGTGTATAGAAGCAGCATTGAGTCTATGAAACAGCAGTCCTGCGAAGGAGATGAGACCCGTTCAGCTGGTACCACATTCACTCCTCCCACAGCTGTTTGAGATGCTGTGTGCGCAGGGGGGATTCCATGAACAAACCTGGTTCCGTTTCCGAGGCTGACTTGTCTCTTTTGGAGCAAGTGACTTCCAGTTGTTCCTGCCAAAAGCTGGGTTCTTCAAGATCTTAAAATAAATGAGAGAAAGCTGAGTCAAAGGCAGGGCTAAAGTCAGAAAAACTCATTTCCCAACCGATTGCCCATTTGAGGATTGTGTGAATGGTAGATCCCATGGTGGCCGTAGAAACAACAGCAACTTGGTGAAAAGAATCCTCATTTCCTTTTTCAGTGTCTAATATGCTATTGCAGTGTCATTAAACCCCTAATAGTTTGTTCTTGTTACACAAAGGGCTTGCTGGTGAAAGCAGAACAAATCCCCTGTAGTGCTAGTCCATTACTGAATAAACCATTTCTTGACAGGTTGATTTTTGTCTACTGCCTTTTACTCCCTGTGTTGAAAAAATAAAAAAAGGGGCAATGTTGTATCACTTAGGAATATGGCTGTATTTTCTTGTTGTGATTTTTTGATGGGGAAAAAAGCCATTTTCTGATAATCGTCTATTTTGTTTAAGCATTTCTGAATTCTTTATCTAGTAATTAATATAACTAACAAGCTTTTTCTCATCAATCACAGTGAATTAAAAATTTAATTTAATTTAGTTTCATCTTTAATTTGAGGGCCATGGTATTAGGTGTCAGGTGAGTAATTCAAATATTTTAAGTTTCGAGGAGGAAAAATATCCTTGTATGGGGATGGTTTTAAACATGTTTTCAGTTATTCCCAAATATATTACAGCAGTTTCTTCTGCCATTATTTATTGAGATCTTGAAAAAGAATTGAATCATTAAAAATCATTTATAAATAGTAGCAAAACATATTCATTTGTTCTGACCAGCTGTGCTGGTCTGTGCATTGGCTTTACTTTTTGTTTCTTTCATTTGCAAAGCCAAATGGGGGGCTGGTAGAGCAAATATGAAAGGATTATAGAGAACAATGTTTAAAGAAACTTTTATTCCTCTAACATTCATTGAGTACTTAGGAAGTGTTAGGCACCATGGTAGGTACTGAATAACTTCCTCAGTAGAACTAATGGTTTAACACAAGACAGAGATATGCAAAGCAACAAGACAGGGTTATACATAGACTAGCTTCATGGTCAGAATACAGTAGAGCAAAGATTAAAGTAGTCAGTGCCTCTTAATGGATGGTGATGGAAAATTTAGATAAGAAGCATCCTAGACTTGGTGCCTGATTCTCAAAAGATGAGGAAGAAAAAGAGTTGCTTGGCTTTGGCAGTTTGGAAAGAGGGCAATAATTCCTTTCTCAGTCATTTTAACAGACTCATGAGGGTCGATGCCTGACTGCACAGCAGATGAGACAGAGAAGTAACAGCGATGACAGCAACAAGGCAAAGCACATAGGTAGTACTCAGTATGTGCCAGGCATCACAGAATTTATTATCTATTGCCTGACTTCAGCTAGACTGTAGGCAAAAGTGGGGATCTTTGTTTTGTTCACTGATTTATCCAGATGCCTTGAATAGTGCCTGGTGTATAGTAAGCACTCAAATATTTGTTCAATGAATAAAGTGACCAATTAATTGTAAAATGGTGCTTGTTGATTAATGTGAGGTAGATTTTAGGTTCTTAGCTATGAAGGAAAAAAGAAATATAGGGAATTTTTCTTTTTTTTTCAAGATGGGAGAAATTTGAGCTTTCTATTTGCTGGGTGAAGAACCTATTAGAGAAGGAGGGTTTAAACAAGTAGGAAGAGAGAAAAGTGATGAAACTAGTTTATACATTCGGAGGAGTTGGGATTTGTTTAATGGGAGGGTTAAAGATCTGTTTTCCTTCATGTTCAATCCTGGCTCTACCCTCTTTGTCTTAGGGACTTGCCTGGTGGAAATTGGACCCGATTGTTGATTATTTTGCAGGTTTTACTTAGTACATATTTAGTCTATAGTGTTAGTGAATAATTCAAAATTATCATGCAAATATATGTATTTCTGGGAAACTATTGTTTGTTAATAATTAATAGATTGCTGAAATGCTACTTTGTATCTTTGACCTCTCTAAGTACCTGAATTCTTTGATCTCACCATATACCTCAAGTGATGTGGGAAATTCCTCAGATCTCAACAAGGTGGGAATCAGTACTTCAGTTTTCCTGAGGATGGTTATTTTAGCTGAGTTGACATGGCAAGCTGCCAATCCCTGCATACAATGTCATGGGATTGTATATTTATTTAAAATGCCTCTTGGGCTTCCCTGGTGGCGCAGTGGTTGAGAGTCCGCCTGCCGATACAGGGGACACGGGTTCGTGCCCTGGTCTGGGAAGATCCCACCTGCTGCGGAGCGGCTGGGCCTGTGAGCCATGGCCGCTGAGCCTGCGCGTCCGGAGCCTGTGCTCTGCTACAGGAGAGGCTGCAACAGTGAGAGGCCCACGTACTGCAAAAATAAATAAATAAATAAATAAATAAATTAATTAATTAAAATGCCTCTGTAGAATACCAGAACTTCAACCACAAAATAGTCACACAAAATGGAACACATTCACAGTGATAATCAGTAGGTTTTGTCCTCCACAAGCGTTGATTTTTCTAGGACTTCCTTGGGAATGAACTTTATAATGGTGAGATTAGGAGGGACAACTCTTTTGGGTAAGTGTTTCCAACAGGCTCAATTTGAATGCAGTTCATCTCTACTTGGAAAGTTCTATGGACAATCTGAATTGATTTTAGAGAACAGTATGGTGGCTTTGGAAGCAAGCAGATCTAGATTGGAACCCAGGCCTCTCTCAGTTTTCTCCCCAGTTCTATCAGAAGGATTCCTTCTTCCTTTCCCACTGTTTAAGATTCACTTGTGTTCTTTTTTTTTTCCTAATAAAGAAAAAGTAATTATTGTATTTTTTATTTTTATTTTTTTTGCGGTACACGGGCCTCTCACTGCCGTGGACTCTCCCGTTGCGGAACACAGGCTCCGGATGTACAGGCCCAGTGGCCATGGCTCATGGGCCCAGCTGCTCCGCGGCATGTGGGATCTTCCCAGACCGGGGCACGAACCCGTGTCCCCTGCATTGGCAGGCGGACTCTCAACCACTGCGCCACCAGGGAAGCCCTATTGTATTTATTTTTATTTAAAATTTAAATTGGCCCAAATAGGCAAAAATAGAAAATACTATGAAAAGAACTCACATACTCATAATACACATTAAACCAAGGTTAACAATTTGCCATATATCCTTTATATCTTTTTAAGAGTAAACTGCTACAGACACAGCTAAAATATCCGCTTACCATTCCCTTGATTCCTTTCCCAAAGGTAAGAATTATTCTGTACTTGAGGTTCATTCTTCTCATATAGGTTTATTTTAAAAAATCTCTACTACATATTTATTTATTCATAACTACGTGTAAATAGCATGGTTCTGTATGTTTAAAATTTTTTACGTGAATGTATAGTACATATTCTTTTGCAATTTGCTTTTTTTCATTCAACATTGTATTTTTTGAGGTATATCAAGAAGTTAGAAGTAGATGTTGCATATTATATCAGTATGTTTGTACCACAGGTAATTTAGTCATTTCTCTACTGTCAAAATTTTAGTTTATTTCTTTATTTTTTTCGGCTATTACAAACTATATTCAGTGAAAATCTTTGTACTTGTCTCTTTGGTCCTTAACTTGCAAAAACAGGATATAAACTCAGGAACTGACCTTGCTCTTTGGAAGATATAAGGACCAGGGATTCTTCCCTAGAGAAAGGTCAAGGTTGTCCAGCTCCTGATCTCTGAACAGATCCAAAATTTGCAAGGAGTTGAAGGGGAATGGTGCTGGCCTTCTTTAATCCTGGATTGACATTCAGATCAGACAGACTTGATTTCTAGTCTGGCTCAGGTCATTAACTGGTTTTGCAGCTTTATCTTTCTGTGTCTCATTCCTTTATCGTAAAATGAGGATGGGAATACCTGTCTCCAGGATGAATTGTGAATGTTAAGTGTATTGATGTGTGTAGCTATTTCAGTGTCTGCGAGAGCCACTTGTTAAATGGATGTTACCTAACTCTTGGTATTAATCAGAGGTCTTACAACAAATATAAGAAGTTGCCTTTGTTTGATGGGGAAGTGTTTATAATCTTTAATTCTTTTGAAATTAAAATGTTGGTTACAGACAAGAGGTAATATAAGGCTAATGATCATTTGTATTGGGCTTCTGGTTTTGAAAGTGCTTCGGAAAATAAAGTCAGCTTGTCTTCTCCAAGATGATTGTTTTCCACAGTTGATTCTGGTCCTTGAAATGTCCATTATTCTGTGTTTTTACTGAAGGTAAATTTATTGACATTTTTAGAAATAAAATGTGAAATCTGTACCATATTGAAATACAGGATACTCTTTGCTTTTGGTATTTTTACTATTGGGTTCTTTATGTTTTGAAATAAATTTATGATTATAAAATTGTTATCTTCATGAACCTCAAGATTTTGGGGAAAGAATGCTTTTTAAAATACCTTTATTAAGGAAAATCCAAACATATACAACACTAGACGAAATAGTGTAATAACCACATTTACCCATAATCCAGCTTCAACAATTATCAAAACATGACAAATCGTATTTCATTTGTATACCCCTATTTCCTGTTTTTTCCCTCTTCACTAGATTATTTGTAAATTCCAGATATCATATTACTTCTTCTAAAAAATATCTGAAAAATAAGGACCCCTTATCAAAACAAAACTGCAATACCATTCTGAAGTTTAAACAAATTAATAATTTCCTTATACCCACATATATTAAATTGGGATCACATTTCCTTAATGATCTCATAATTCTGTTTTCTACTCACGGTTTGTTTGAATCAGAATACAGCTGTAATTTACACATTACAGTTATTTGTGTTTTTCAGTCTATAAGTTTCCTGTCCAGGTCTCCTATTTTTCTGTTGAAAATTATTTTTCAAAGAAATTTATTTGTCCTGTAGAGTTTACTACATTATATATTTTGCAGAATACATCCCAATGGTGTTAATCTTACATGTTCCTCTGTCCGTTGTATTTCCTATGAACTGGTAGTTTGATCAGGAGCCTTGATCGGTTTTGATTTTTTTGGCGAGAATACTGCATAGATATTCTGGTTGCCTCTCATTTAAGGTATTAGCTACCATTGATGATCATTGTCTAGAGCAGGTGTTGGCAGACATTTTATGTAAAATCCAAATAGTGAACATTTTAGGTTTTGTGCACCATAAGGTCTCTTAGAACTACTCAACCCTGCTATTATAGCCCCAAAGGAGCCATAGACATTATATAAATAAGTGGACATGGCTGAGTTCCCATGCAACTTTATAAATAAACACTGAAATTTGAATTTCATATAATTTTTTACATGTCATGAAATATTATTCTTCTTTTAATTTTTTTAACCATTTAAGAATGTAAAAAATCATTCTTAGCTCACAGGCTAAGAAAAAAACAGGCCACAGACTGGATCTGGCCCTTAGCTGGAGTTTGTTGATCCCTGACTAAGATCCATTGCTTTATTAGGGCATTGCAAAATGATAATATACAATTCTATCTTTCCTTTTTCATTTATTAGCTGAAATTTTATAAATAGGAACCACTGCATCAATGATTTGTTTACTTTGAGTTATAATTCATACCATAAAGTCAAGATAAATATTTGGGAGAGACAGTTTTTAAAAAGCTGAGCTAATAATAATAACAGGAGCTATGTGGTGGCATTGATCTCTTAGTTTACTGTCAAGCCTTAGATTTTAATTGGGTCACTGTGTTCGATTAACCATCAGAAAATATTTGGCCCTTTATTATGGAGGCCAATTAAACTGTCATTAAGAAATGGAATATGTAAAAGCATATTGTCAGACTATTTCTGTATTAAGGCTTTTGCTCTCAGTATTTAAAAATAAAAATTGTGTTAGGTTTCTGCTGCTGCCATAAAAAATTACTACAGGGCTTCCCTGGTGGCGCGGTGGTTGAAAGTCGGCCTGCCGATGCAGGGGACACGGGTTTGTGCCCCGGTCCAGGAGGATCCCACATTGCCACAGAGCGGCTGGGCCCATGAGCCATGGCCACTGAGCCTGCGCATCCGGAGCGTGTGCTCCGCAACGGGAGAGGCCACAACAGTGAGAGGCCCGCGTATCGCAAAAAACCAAAAACAAAAAAACAAAACAAACAAACAACAACAAAAATTACTACAAACTTAGTGGCTTAAAGTGACATGAATTTATATTATCTTACAGTTCTGTAGTTTGGAAGTCTGATATGGGTTACTCTAGACCAAAATCAAGGTATTGACAGGGCTGTGTTCCTCTCTGTAGTCTCAAGGGGAGAATCCATTTCCTTGCCCTTTCCAGCTTCTAGCAGATACCAACATTCCTTGGCTCCTGGCTCCTTTCTCTTTCACATCAAAGGCAGCAAAGTTATCTGTCATTGACCCCTGCTTCTATCATCACAGTGCTTTCTCTGATCCTCTCTTTTGACAAACATTATATATATTTAAAGTATGTAACATGATGTTTTGATATAGTATACATTGTGAAATGATGACCACAATCAAGCTAGTTACTTCACATAGTTACCTTTCTGTTTTTGTGGTGTGAACATTTAAGATCTACTCTCAGCAAATTTCAAGTACATAATACAGTATTGTTAACTATAGTCACCATGCTGCACATTAGATTTCCAGACCTTATTCATCCTGCATAACTGAAAACTCTTTTGTTTTCTTAATGTTGAATTCACAGTGAAAACTGTAGAAGTGGAAATTACCTTTCCTACCAGTGGATATTCAGTAGATTTGGGGATATGAATGTTTTGTTTTGACATACATTTTAATGAGCACCCACTCTGTACAAGATAAAGCCTCAAATGCTACAGGAGAAAGAAATGGGAAAAAGACTTCTGGAAGACTTACTTGTGATTGGAGGGAGGGATGAAACTATAATTTGGCATATAACATGATATATTTACTGTAACATATTAGGTATAGAGTTAGCAATTATACATAAATGATATATTATGACTATTACTCATAAGTATATTAAAATTGCCTTAATTATATTATTAGTCTGCTAAAGAGCTTGGTAGGACTTGTCAAATGGTTGAGAAAATCAGTTGATTGGACCCATGGTGGAACTTTCAGTTTTTGATCCACAGACTTGAAGCTGTACAGGTAAAATGATTTTGGGGATATCTTTAATTAGTATTTTCTTAAAAAAATGTTTTTAAACTTTTATACAGTTTTTTTTTTTTCCTGCGGTACGCGGGCCTCTCACTGCTGTGGCCTCTCCCGTTGCGGAGCACAGGCTCCGGACGCGCAGGCCCAGCGGCCATGGCTCATGGGCCCAGCCACTCCGTGGCACATGGGACCTTCCCGGACCGGGGAACGAACCCGTGTCCCCTGCATCGGCAGGCGGACTCCCAATCACTGCACCACCAACAAAGCCCTAAACTTTTATACAATTTTTAAAGGTTACTTTCCACTCACAGTTATTACAGAATATTGGCTATATTCCCCGTGTTGTACAATACATTCTTGAGCCTGTCTAATACCCGGTAGTTTGTACCTCCCACTCCCCTACCCCTGTATTCCGCCCCCCCAGCCTCCCCCCCATAACCGCTAGTTTGTTCTCTAGATCTGTGAGTCTGCTTCTTTTATGTTAGTTATATTTACTAGTTTGTTGTATTTTTTAGATTCCACATATAAGCGATATCATACAGTATTTATCTTTATGTCTGACATTTCAGTTAGCATAATACCCTCCAAGTCCATCCAGGTTGCTGAAAATGGCAAAATTTTTTCTATGTAGATGTTTCAAAAAGCAATTTTTACTAGTTTGTAAATATTTTATTGATTTTTTTAATGAATGAAAATAACGCTTAACTTGAAATTTTGAATTACAACTACTTTTTTTTTTAGTTTTTTTTTTTTATTAGTTTCTGCTTTATAACAAAGTGAATCAGTCATACATATACATCTGTTCTCACATCCCTTCCCTCATGCATCTCCCTCCCTCCCACCCTTCCCATCCCACCCCTCCAGGCGGTCACAAAGCACCGAGCTGATCTCCCTGTGCTCTGCGGCTGCTTCCCACTATCTATCTACCTTACGTTTGGTAGTGTATATATGTCCATGCCTCTCTTTCGCTTTGCCACAGCTTACCCTTCCCCCTCCCCATATCCTCAAGTCCATTCTCAAGTAGGTCTGTGTCTTTATTCCCGTTTTACCCCTAGGTTCTTCATGACATTTTTTTTTTAATTCCGTATATATGTGTTAGCATACGGTATTTGTCTTTCTCTTTCTGACTTACTTCACTCTGTATGACAGACTCTAGGTCTATCCACCTCATTACAAATAGCTCACAACTACTTTTTAAATAGGGCTCTTAATGTTTTTTCCCGTTATTTGAGTACATCTGATTATTCATATAAGTGCTTGTCTCCTTTATTCAATAATCATTGTAACAATAGATAATTATTATAAATCACTGTTAATAGAAAAGAAAGAAGGATGAATAATTAGCACCAAGTGAGGACATAGCAATAGATAGAGTCTTCAAAATGCTAAGGTCAGATAGGGTGAGAAATTGAGTCTCTCTTTTTAAAAATGTTCCTATTTCTTTTTTTATTGAAATATATTTGACTATAACCTTGGGTACATTTAAGGTATACAACATGTTAATTTGATACATTTATATATTGTTATATGATCACTATAAAAGGCAAAAGGACCAAGATGAAGACAAAAGATCTGGACCTTGACTCAAGATAAAGACATTTCCTTCTATCATTCCTAACTAAGGGTTTTCCTGTGGTTATAGTTATGTATTATTGTTACTATTAATTATTACAACTTATATTTGTGATTAGGTTTAAGGTAATATTGGTGAGTAAACTCTGTTTTACTCCCTTTTTCTTGACTTTATAAAGTCTGTCATAAAATAAAACCTTCAGGAATTATTGAGGGGAAGTAGCAGAATTGGACCTGACAGACATTTGTCACCAGCCCATTGTCCAGTGTGGGTTCCAGTTTCAGAATAAGATCTATTTCCATTTGTTTGGACTTTATACCACAAAGTTGACCCCCCATGTAAAGACACATTTTTAACAAAAAGATAAAGTTTAAAATTGCTTTCCTTTTTTCTGAGTTGTTGGCAGCCATTTTGTGGGAATATGGGTTTTTAAGTATTTAAAAGTATTAGATACCCTAGCACTAAATGAAATTAGTTTTCTTTAAAAGATAAACAATAATGATTCAAATTACTAGAGCCTAGGACAAAGTGGGAATGATTTGGATTACAGCTACAAAAAGAGCTCATTGTTTAAAAGGTGCATCACGTTATCGGCTGTAACTATAGAATGCAGTGGTAACAGTAACTAAAACAAGAGCTTAATTCATGTTATGAAAAATCACATACTCCAGGTGAATAGACTTTGATAAATGAATGCAGAAGGAACCAGTGATAAATAATGGCTAAGTCCTACTTTTGTCTCATTACCCATTAAGTACCCTTAGGGGAGGGGAGGGAAAAATAATGTGTGACTATACTGTACCTTGTATAACTGGTGCCTTTGGGTCCACTGATGGAGATAGACGACTAAGCTGGTATGATAACATCACGGTCCTGCATTGATCTGGGCAGTGAGGTAATTCACAGGATATTGTATTACTGCATAGTTTGTGAATCCTACACATTGTAAAACCTTTGGATAGCTGGGCATTATTTCTTCTTCCTGGGGAAAATGTCTGATTGTCAAATATAACCTTAAGTGTACCTAGAGTATAATTTAGTCCTTTGGTTTAGGATCTCCTTTAGGATGAGGTTTGTGTTTTATTTACCAGTGTAGCCCCACATTTTGCACAGTGCCTGGCATGTTGTGGAAACTCAGTACTTGTATGTGGAGTAAATGAGAGAACATAGTGAAAATGCTCAGGACTTAGGTGTTTCATACCTTGGACAGAAAAAGGGTGAAGAAAGGAAGAAAAGTAAACATTATTTTGGTATTTTTAAATACCAGGCACTTTCAGTGATCTCCTATGTAATCTTCTGTACATTATTCTGATGTAAGATTGATTTGCATGCCCAAAGCACAGATGAAGAAACAGAATTTCAAAGAAGTCAAGTCAGTTCTTGCCAGGGTAACTGGGAAATGGTAGAGATAGAATTCAAACACAACCATCCATTTAATTTTTTTTCAATACTCTGCTGACTTGTGAGTTAGGGATAAGATGATTTAAAAAGCATAAACAAAGTTTATGTATGTCTCTTCCCTCACAAAGGCGATTTGTTCTTGGAGGTGGCTTAAAGGTCACTATGGGTAGTGAGACTAAGTCAGAGCAGCACTGAGTAATGAAAGCAATTAAACTGTATTGTCAACAGTCCTGCCAACAAGCTTAGTCCCAGGAATAAACTATTGAATGGAAAAACAAAAACATGGCAACTTTTTATTGCTGCTACTTCTCTTTCTATTGTTGGGTGAGAATAGGGCAATATAGTTGCATTTACATGATTGTGATACTTTATTTTCTTTATTTTTCTAAATATGTTGAATCATTTACTTATTCTTTCAAGTTTTTTTGTGGTGTTTTTTTTTTTTTTTTTTTTTTTTTTTGCGGTACACGGGCCTCTCACTGTTGTGGCCTCTCCTGTTGCAGAGCACAGGCTCCAGATGCACAGGCTCAGCGGCCATGGCTCACGGGACCAGCCGCTCCGTGACATGTGGGATCTTCCCGGACAGGGACATGAACCCATGTCCCCTGCATTGGCAGGCGGACTCTCAACCACTGTGCCACCAGGGAAGCCCTCTTTCAAGTTTTAAATAAACTCTGGTTATTTCATTTTTTGTGATGTCAAACAGAACCAGATTTAGAAAACTATAATTTCAAGTGAAACTTGAGTATAGAACTCTTGTTAAATAGGTTCTGTGTGTGTGTGTGTGTGTGTGTGTGTTAGAAAAATGTGACAAATAAGAGATAAATAAGAACCTTTCCTGGGAGTTTAATTTGAGAAAGTAATTACCTTGGTTTGTCTTGAGGTCAGAGTAGAGTCAGGCCAATATACTGTATCGTTAATATCTTACAGCAAATGGAATTGGTGTCCATAATAATGACCCTGAGCCAAGGTGTTGTACTCAGACATAAGAGAAAGATGGGTTTGTGTTCCGTGCTTCCTACTTACTAAGGCAAGAAGCTGCGTTAAGATCAGGAAGAGAGATGTTCAATAAAAATGGGTGAAAGAAAATGAGTTGTTGATTAACTAGGAAAAAAACAATCAAAAGAACTCTTTTCACAAGCATTCTTATTTAATCTTACTCTGTGTGCGTGTAAGAAGTATATGCCTATATTTTCACAACCAAGGGTGTTTAAAATCTAATTAGGATATGCTGACATTTGCTGTAAATCTAAATAATGACCATAAAATTGAAGTTTCCATCCATTCTTCTCAGGTCTCTGGGATACTGATTGTGGGGGATGACGGTGGTGGTAAGAGATACAAGAGAGGCAATGTGCTCACCCTCTTTACTTGTTATCATGAAGAAAGGGTGAAAAATCAACATTTGCTGTATGCTCAGCACTTCATTAGGCTTTTTTTAATATTTATGAAGGCTTTATATTTTATACATGCTATCTCATTCAGTCCACGCAACAACCTGATTAGGTAAGCATCCCTCCTGGAGCTTATATTCTAGTGAGGGCTTACAGAAGATACACAAAAAAGCATGTAAATATGTAATAAAATGTCTAGTAATTATAAGTACTATGAGGAAAAAATAAAACAAGGCCAGGAGGTAAAGAATGAGTGAGGGTGCTATTTTAGCTAGAGGGGAAGCCTCTCTGATAGGTGCTCTTTAGGCAGATGTCAAGATGAAGTGAGGAAACAAGCCATGGAGATACCTGGGGAAGAACATTCCAGGCAGAGGGAACAGCAGGTACAAGTGTCCTGAGGCAGAGGAATGTCTTATGTGTTCAGCCAAAGATGCTGGAGCAGAATGAACCAGGATGAAAGGGGAAGGAGCTAAAATCTGATTTGAACCCAGGTCTATCTGACTCCAAACTGATGTCCACACGTTCCTCTCACACCATGAATTGGGAAGATGTGTAGCACTAGAGAATGACAAAGGAAATTGAAAACAATTTGAGACTTTATAGTATGGACTGTAATTATTGTAGAAAATCAAGAATAGGACAGCAAGATGTTTTGTTGGAGACACGATGACATGGGCTTGGGCTCTACCTACACATAAATGTGGGCTTGCAGATTCAAATTACAAAGAGCAGATTAAAATGAAAAGAGCACTGACATGGGAATGTTAATAACAGTTACACATGTTGAACTTCATGTGCCAGAAACTGTTCTGTGAGACTTACATGTATTGAATAATTTCCTCCATATAACAACCCATTTTATGGAAGAGGAAACCAAGGCACAGAGATATACAGTAACTTGCCCAATGCCATGGAATTTAGGTTTGAAATCAGGATGCCTGGCTCTGTATTCTGTACTCTTAAAGAATGGTGAGATTGAAAGAAAATGTGGAGCAATTTAAAAAATTCTTTAAAAAATCTTCTCCCATCACTTTCCTGAAGTATGTAACAAAGACTGACAGATGACCTATCAGAAACAAAGTTTACTCTTATCCTTCTGAAGAATATAAAAGGAAGTTTGGGCAGAATCAGTTGGGGAGGATGGTGAAGATACACATAAGTCAAAGTATTTTCTCATCTCAGTTTTCCTCTGGCTTTTGGCTAGGGTGAAAAGGTGATTAGCCAGTGAGGTACAGTACTGTGCACATAGTTGTCCTCAATAAAGAGCTCATTAAATCTGCTTCAAGATATTCTTTATATTATTTTTTCTTTTTTAAAAAATAATCTTTATATTAAATGAAGAAGCCAATTATTGAAACCTGGGGCAATTGGATGATTATAATGTATTAAATATGTGCTCAAGGGTTAAAAGAAGCCATGAGACAGTATAAATTTGTTTTCATTATTGCTTTTGTTTTTGTGTGTGTGTCTCTGTTTTGTGTTTTTCACTCAGCAAGAGTTTTAGGCTTGTTTCTCTTGTAAATTGGCTGCTGAAACATGCCAGAAGCATCAGAACAAGTAGTTTTAGATTAAATTTGTCAAAAGCTCTGTAGAGATACATCAGTGAGATTTAAAACAAACAAACAAAAAACCTATCCAGGAATTGTGAAGGAACTTAACTGTGAAATAGGAAAGCAGTTCATTGAAATGTGTAACTGATTGTAAATAGCCACAGCGTTGGAGAAGTGTTCCCAAATCTGCTGGCCATTAGGATCACCTGCAAACTGTTTGAAACTATAGACTGCTAAACTGGCCACACCTTGCCTGTGGAGTTTCCATCTCTGTGACAAGGCTGGAAAAACTATAATTTGATGAGATCCTCATGTGATTTAGATGATAACCCATATTTGGATACTACTATTTTTATAAGTATTACCTGTGATGGTGCGTCTTAATATTAGCACATATCAGAATCACCTGGAGGGCTTGTTAAACCACCTTCCGGTGGGCTTTAACTTCCAGTGGGCCTTAACTTCCGGTGTTTCTAAATAAATAGACCTGAGGCGTGGTCTGAGAATTTGCATTTTGAACAAGCTCCCAGATGTAATGGCCGCTGCTTGTCTGGACATTGCACTTTTGGAGCCACGACTTAAAAGAACTTCAGAGTAGGATGTGGGTGACAGCTGGACAGGTAAGCAATATGACTTTCATTAATGGGATCTGGAAGACTTCATGGTATGGGATAGAATTAGTGACCTTAAAAATAGAAAATTATGGTGAGTAAGGCAACATTATTGCTCTAAGGTATATTCAACCAATTCAGTTGTTTGTGGTTTTAGTAATTTTGTGAATAATGGCTTAACAAGGAAAATATAATTTATAAGCCAAAGACTAAGAACTTCTAAAACAGTCTAGTTTCATGGAATTGGAAAAAGTGGATGTGCGAAGGAAATCTTTTTTTCCAAGGATGAGATCAGATTTAATGACAGACGTGAAAAGGAGATTAGCAATCATTTTTAAAGACACAGAAAACAAAATAGTGAATTACCTTTGGCAGTAGGTCTGGGAATTTCTTTTCTTTAATGCTAGTAAATGTCTTACAACTGTGAATACCGTGGTAAATCACTCAGTGTACTTAGATCCTAAATTCTTCCCAGTAAGAAAATGCCAAGCTAGTAGAAATAAATTTAGGAATATCTTCACAAAATCTGTGGTACAGGCAGGAGCAGCTGCATAATTTGTGGAGCCCAGTGCAAAACGAAAATGTGAGGCCCATGTTCAGAAATTACTAAGATTTCAAGACTGCAACAGGAAAGCATTAAACGAAGCATGAGACCCTGTGAGACTAACCCGGTCCGTGAAGCCAGCTCTGGGTATAGAGTCAAAGGGGCTTCAAGAGGTTTGGAGTTAGAGCTAGATTTGAATTCCATCTCTGACACTGTGTCATTTTGAGTGATATACTTTTGCTCCTCAGTTTCTTGATATGTACAGTTTGTTGAATAATCCCTACTTTGAAAATCCATTGAGAAAAACAAGTTAGGGAATAGATGAAACTCTCTATGGCAGCACATGGTATAGGGCAGACAATTTTTAAAAATTCTAAATAAAAAAAAGAGTTGGTAGAGAGATTATTGATCTCACCAGGATGGGTGTGTCATTTCTCATATTCTTATAAAACTGACAAATTCATTAAAGGTTTGTTGACTGCTTATAAAGTGCTAGGCAGCGTCCTAGGTGCTGGTGTTTGTGCAGGTCACAGTCTAGTGGGAGACACAGCCAGTAAAGAAGTAGATGAAAACATAATTGTGAAATGCAAAGTGCAATGGAAGAAAATAACTGGCACAAGAGGTATGGCCTTGGAGGGAGGCCAGGGAAAGCCTCTCTGAAGAGGTGGCGTTGCAACTGCTACAATCTACAGGTGAGGAAAATCTAGTTAGGGGAAGAGAAGTTGGAGAGAGCAACACGTGCAAAGCTTCTTAAGCAGGAAAGACTTTGGTGTGTTTCAGGAACTAACAGAAGACCAGTAAGCCTACTAGAGAATGAGGTAGAGAGTGGTAGGAGATGAAATTGGGGAGGAACATAGGACCAGAACGTAGCCCTTTGTGGGTGAGAGTCAGAAGTCTGGATTTTATTCTAAGCATGATGGGAAACCATTGAAGACTTTTAAGTACAGAAATGATGTGTGCTGATGGATATTGCTAAAATATCTCAGATGCTTTGCATACAATAGTTGGAAGAGGGACAGAAGAGGAAGTGAGAGGCTATTGTGCAAAACCCAGTGAGAAATGATAATGGCATGGACTAGGTTTGTGACAGAGGAGGGAGGAAGAAATTGATTTTCTTTCTAATGTATTCTGGTGGTAGGAGCAATTGAATTTGCAATTGGTATTTGTGTGAGTGTGAAGAGAGACAGATGAATCAAGAATGGATCCCAGGTTTTGGGCTTGGGCAACTGGGTGGATGGTAATATTCACAGAAATCATGAAGAACTGGAGGAAAACAGGCTTTGGAGGAGAGTGAGAAGTCCAGTTTTGAACATGCTGATTTTGAGATGAGGGTATCAAGTTGGTTAGTTGAATATATGTGACTGGAGTTTAGAGGAGAGACCAGTATTAGAGATAATCCAGGTGTTATCTGTTTATAGATGGTATCAATATTAAAGCCCTGGGAATGAATGATGAGTAGCATGACAGTACATAGATAAGGGAGTCCAGAAAAGACCCCTGTGGATCTATTTAGTAGAGGGACCATCCAAGGCAACAGAACAACCAGAGATGTATATAACCTCTTACGTTACAGAGGCCAAGAGAAGATCTTTCAGGAAGGGAGAAGTGACCAAGAGGGTTGAATGCTGCAGAGATTGGTCAAGGAAAATGAGGATACCAAAGCGCCCATTGTATTTGGCAATTTAGATTGTTGTGAATTTGCTAAGAGCAGTTTTGTTACAGTAATGGGGACAAGAGCCAGATTGGAGTAGGCTGAGGAATGAGGTGTGAAGTAGTGGAGACAGGGTGTATACTCAATATTTTGAGAAGTTTAATGTACAAAGGAGTGGGAAAAAAGGGGGTGGGCATTTAAGAGGGCATGTGCAGTCAAAGTACTTTTCTTTTTTCTTTTAGGATGAATAATACCAGGGCATGTTTGTGTGCTGACAGGAATGATACCACATAGAGGGAAAGAATAATGATGGAGAGAAGGGATGCTTGTTAAACACAAAGTCATAGAGAAGGCTGAGGGGATCTATAAAATTATGCAAAAAAGCAGAGTGACTCACTGAGAATAAGTGGCCAGCAGGGTAAACCTAACATTTGAACTATGTCCTGCCTTATGATATTGCTTGT
Organism: Mesoplodon densirostris; assembly: GCF_025265405.1. Classification (NCBI taxonomy): domain Eukaryota; kingdom Metazoa; phylum Chordata; class Mammalia; order Artiodactyla; family Ziphiidae; genus Mesoplodon; species Mesoplodon densirostris. The sequence continues at coordinate 79,412,715 of NC_082666.1, read as the reverse complement.
ATTTGGATTATTTAACCAGTTTTGTATATTTATTTCTCTCTTTGGCTTGTCAGCTCCCAGAGGAAGAGAACATGCCTAATTTACCTGACCCCTTGCACAGTATCTTGGCTTAAGTGTCATCCAGATGAGTTTTCTAAAATGTTGTAGTGGGAAAAAAATGGAAATTTGAACCAGCTATCTTAAGAATTGGTAGATGGTTTGCCATAAGGCACAAAATGACTGTTTCTGAACAGTATAGGAAGGAGCGCAAATGCACATCAGACCTAGGGTTGCTGAATTGGGGTAAAAAACAGTAAAAAAATGAGATTTCTTCACGGAAGACTGTGTATTGAATTATCTATAAGAAACCTTATGATGTTGTAAAGTTGATGGTGGTCTATAAGGCCTCCTTAAGAATGCAAATGATATGAGCTCTGGGTGGAAACCAAAAGGCAGACCCCGGAAAGCTGGAAAACCGTTGAGCTGTATTTACTCTCACTGGGAGCACTCAAGGTCCAGAAGCTCAGCCAGCCCGACTTCATTCAGCCCTTTCTGTCACCTTGTCCCAGACAAGGTGGAAACATTACTGGATTTGGAAGAAAAGCTGATGAAGGAAGTAGGTTAATTACATGAAGTCTTGGTTGACATTTTAATAATTTTAGCCTCATCAGAAAAAAAAACGTTGTTTCTCTGGGTTAAGAAATTGGGGGCTGAGGCTAAGATTTAGGAAGAAAAACTGTCAGAAATAGCAGAAAAATATTATTCAATGGCTTAAGCAAGGCTGTCATTGCTCTATAATGTTAACATCCTGAATTATCCTTTGAGATTTTTTCAAATATATACTTCTTAAATTCCATAGCCAAAGATATAAAAAACAAAACATTAAAAACGAAAACAGGGCCTCCCTGGTGGCGCAGTGGTTGAGAGTCCGCCTGCCGATGCAGGGGATACGGGTTCGTGCCCCGGTCTGGGAGGATCCCATATGCCGCGGAGCGGCTGGGCCCGTGAGCCATGGCCGCTGGGCCTGCGCATCCGGAGCCTGTGCTCCACAACGGGAGAGGCCACAACAGTGAGAGGCCCGCATACCGCAAAAAAAAAAAAAAAAAAAAAAAACGAAAACATTGTTTTTATTTCTAGAAGAACATGATACTGTTTTCTATTCACAAAAGCTCAGTAATGAGCATAAAATATTGAGAGAAAACAAACTTAAACTACTTTTATGGTGCCAGCCTTTAGTTCTGGAAGACTGTTTTGTAGAGAATGGTGACAATAAATGACTCCTAGAGAACAAAGGAATGGTTACTCAAAAATACCAGGTTTGTTTATTGCTTAGATGCAGTGTTTGCTTCTGTATTCTGGTCACATTCCCAAATAGTCTGAAAGGATGAATCTTGAAAACAAAATGGCAAATTCCGATTGGTTTTTAAAGGGTAGTTTGTAAAACATATATATATATATATATATATATATATAATAAATAAAAAATTTAAAAAATCCTAGTAAGAGTTTTATGACCATCCTTACTGGATCTTTCCTGTTTATTTCGTATAATGTTAGTTTAAAGTTGTCTGTCAAAGAGTGAAAATCTGCTATGAACAGGAGAAGTAAATTTAATGGTAATGAAAGTGACTTGCTCACAGCAGGGAATGGAGTTTTGCTCCAGGTTTTTTGCTTTGGTGAGCAAGTGATGAGAGGCTGAAATGAAAGTGCTAGGAACCGAACAAAACTCTTAATCAGCTATATAGAGGATTGTCATAGAATTCATTTGTTCAGTTTACTGGGATAGGAATTAGAGCAGTTTTTGCTTTGTAGATATTGCATATTGATGTGGGTAATGAATGTGGGGGGCACTTCAAAGGTTACCCATATCACTGGGTATGTGGGGTGAGCTGATAAATCCAAAGGTATAAAAATTATTCTTAAATCTCCACTGAACAAAAACTTACGAGTTGCCATAATATGTAGTTGTCTCAAAGATTCGGAGATACTGGAAAATTAATGTATTTTATCAGCTGAATAATCTTCAAAAGCTAACTGTAAGAAACCAAGCATAGCAATATGACATGGGTTCAGCCAATGTGTCTCATTTGGACTCCCTTTTTAATTTCAGTGATGATGGAAATGTTTTTAGCTCCCTTGAAGCCTTTGGAGATATGCTACTAGAAAAATCTTGAAATTATGTTACCTAAAGTATAAGGAAACAGTGATTTTTTTTTTTTTCAAACTACTTGGTGAAATCCCAGGTTTTCATAAAATGTCTGTTGGGATTCCTTGGGGAAGTAGGCGTGTGGTCAAGCAGTCATAACTTTTGCCACTGGGTCCAGTAGTGAATGCAGATTGAGGGGTCTCATAGGCAGAAGGTGACCCAAGTCAAAAGGATGGAAAACCGTTGCCTTAAATAATACATACAGATGGCATTGCTTGCTGTGAGTGTCTATTTATAAGTGTGTAGATAATCTGCCACGTTTTCCTTCAGCATCTGAGATACTGATTCCTTTTTTTCATATTTTCCTTTTAGTGTGATGTCAGAATGGTCATGGTTCCTTCCTAAGTTAGTAGTCGTATTATCATACCTCTGTGATATTTGCTCCAGTACTCCCTTCAGAGTCTGTGTTTGACATATTTGCTCTAAACATCATCCTGAAAGAAAAAGGGGTTTATATAAGACACATTTGTTCAGTTAATTCAGCGGCCCTTTACAGGAGGAAGTGGGCAATAGAGCAAGTCCGTGTAGCATTCCTGTCCTTGGTTTTTCTTCATTCACCTCTCTAATTCTCTTCTTTTCCAGTCCCCTCCTTACCAGACTTCCCACCCACACCACCCACCTGGTGATGTCTCAGATTCCTGCAGGTTCTCTCCTCATTATGGCTCAGAGTAATGTAAGACAAAGATGGTAGCTAATGTTTATGAAGATTTTAAATATGGAAACTATAAAAACTTATTTAAAATGGTATGCAGCAGAACACTTTATTTTATTCTTTTAATTTAATTTTTATTTTATATTAGAGTATATACAATGTTGTGTCAGTTTCAGGTGTACAGCAAAGTGACTCAGTTATACATACACATATATCCATTCTTTTTCACATTCTTTTCCCATAGAGGTTATTATAGAATATTGAGTAGAGTTCCCTGTTATACAGTAGGTCCTTGTTGGTTATCTACTTTTTTAAAAAATAAATTTATTTTATTTTTGGCTGCGTTGGGTCTTCATTGCTGTGTGTGGGCTTTCTCTAGTTGCGGCGAGCGGGGGCTGCTCTTTATTGTGGTGCGTGGGCTTCTCACTGCGGTGGCTTCTCTTGTTGCGGAGCATGGGCTCTAGGCACACAGGCTTCAGTAGTTGTGGTGCGCAGGCTCAGTAGTCGTGGCGCGGGGGCTTAGTTGCTCTGCAGCATGTGGGATCTTCCCAGACCAGGGTTAAAAGCCCGTGTCCCCTGCATTGGCAGGCGGATTTTTAACCACTGCACCACCAGGGAAGTCCTACTTTTTAAAAATTTTTTATTGGAGTATAGTTGATTTACAATATTGTGTTAGTTTCTGCTGTACAGCGAAGTGAATCAGTTATATCGGGTTGGCCAGAAAGTTCATTTGTGTTTTGCTGTAGGCTGTTACAGAAAAACCTGAACGAAGTTTTTGGCCAACCCAATACATATATCCAATCGTTATTAGATTCTATTCCCATAAAGTTCATTACAGAGTACTGAGTAGAGTTCGCTATGCTATACAGTAGGTCCTTATTAGTTATCTGTTTTATACATTGTAGTGTGTATATGTCAATCCCAGTCTCCCAATTTATCCTTCCCCCCTCTTTCCCCCTAGGTAACTATAAGTTTATTTTCTACATCTGTGACTCTGTATTTCTGTTTTGTAAATAGGTTAATTTGTACCATCTTTTTAGATTCCACATATAAGTGATATAATATGATATTTGTCTTTCTCTGTCTTCACTTAGTATGGTAATCTCTAGGTCCATCCATGTTGCTGCAAATGGCATTATTTCATTCTTTTTAATGGCTGAGTAATATTCCATTTTATATAGGTACCACATCTTTATCCATTCCTCTATCAATGGACATTTAGGTTGCTTCCATGTCTTGGCTATTGTAAATAGTGCTGCAATGAACATTAGGGTGCATGTATCTTTTCGAATTATGGTTTTCTTTGTATATACGCCCAGGAGTGGAATTGCTGGATCATATGGTAGTTCTATTTTTAGTTTAAGGAACCTCCATACTGTTCTCCATAGTGGTTGTACCAATTTACATCCCCACCAACAGTGTAGGAGGGTTCCCTTTTCTCCACATCCTCTCCAGCATTTATTGTTTGTAGACTTTTGGATGATGGCCATTCTTACTGTTATGAGGTGATACCTCATTGTAGTTTTGATTTGCATTTCTAATAATTAGTGATGTTGAGCATCTTTCCATGTAGCAGAACATTTTAAATGTAAGAATATATGACCAATTGGACTGTGATTGGTTGACTTTTTTTTTTTAATTTTATTTTTTGGCTGTGCCACATGGCATGTGGGATCTTAGTTTCCCTACCAGGGATTGAACCCATGCCCCCTGCATTGGAAGCGTGGAGTAGTTGTGGGAAGTCGCAGTGATTGGTTGACCATTAATAACAATTCATAATTTGATTTAAAAGAATAGTTTTGTTGGATTTCATTGAACCTTAGGAGCTTTAATGTTTGGTGAGTATCAGAATTATACCTTAAATATGTATCTGAACCAAGGTATGAGCATTTGTTATCCTTATTCTGACCTTCATTATAGGACAGAAACCATTAGTCTCACATATTATGGAAAGGAAATAAGCCAAAATGAGATTTTTTATATCAACTTTTTAATGTATTTTTACTTTTTTATTGTGGTAAAATATATAACATAAAATTTATCATTTTGTCACTTTTAAGTGTACAGTTCAATGACATTAACTACCTTCACATTGTTATATTAGAACTTTTAAGGAAACACGTTTTGTGACATGTATTTCTGGTTATAAATTTTTATTGCAAATGTTTTGATCTCTTTTGCTATTATCCAATTATGAAAATTAAGAGAATTCAAGATTTATGGCCAAAATAAGTTAACTGACTTGATACCTGACTGATTTTTCAACATGCTCAGAAATAAATTATTCCTCAGGCGAAGAGAAGCCTACCAACATAAAACAAACAAAAACACCACTGGTATATACATTGGACATTTCTCAGTGTTATCTAAACTGTCATTGGATTTCTTGGTCCTTTGGGAGAAATTTTTAAACTCAAAGTCTTTTTATAATACAAATATCCACACATTACTACTACCATAAATAATTATTGTACTGTATTAAATCCTGTCAATAAGGCCTTTTCTATTATGAGTTCTATAAGTTACTTTGGAAGAAAAATTGCCCTAGGAAGTAGGTGCTATATTAAGATGAGCAAAACCCATAATAGCTCTGAGGTTTTACATTTTATGATAGCTATTTAGTTTTATTTACCTTAGGTTTACATCCACTGCTATGTGTTTTCATATGTCCTCTTTAAGTTCATATCATTGTAATGAAATGTTAACATTTGCTAGGTGCCTATGGTTTCCTAAGCACTTATGTACATATATTGTATTATTAGAGCCTTTTAGGAACCTTTCAGTTGGGGAGGAGGGGCCATTCTCAGAGTTTTATAGATTGAGATATTTAACTTGCCTGAGGTCATTAGTGGAGATTGATTAGTTCCTGAATGCTCAGGACCTTTTTCTCTTTCCTAACAACACATGAATACCCTTTCCCCCTAGATACAGTCACCTAGGGCTGTAGTGAGCGGCCCACCAATACCTGGTCGTGGGGGCAGGTATGAGACCTAAAGCACAGGCGGTTAGAGGCTCCCTTTTTGGAGCATGAACAATGAGATTGCTAGAGGCTGAGGTTACTCCATCTCAGCAGAGGCATGTCTTGATTTGACTGTTCCTGCTGAGAGCACTGCAGAGCTTCCAGCTTCCACAATCTGAAGTGGCCTTGCTTCCTCTTTTCCAGGTTCTGAAGCCTCCTGGAGACTCTGGGAGTCCTTGATATCCTTTCAATAAATTCCCTTTAGTTTGAGTTTGCTGGAATCTCCTTCTGTTGCTTGCCACCCCAAAACCAACACAAGATCATTCCCAGTGTTGATGTGGTAGAAATCATTGCTTGGACTCAAATATTCCCTCATGATGTTCCATCAAATATTGGTTCTTTTTTTTTTTTTTTTTTGCGGTATGCGGGCCTCTCACTGTTGTGGCCTCCCCCGTTGCGGAGCACAGGCTCCGGACGCGCAGGCTCCGGACGCGCAGGCTCCAGACGCGCAGGCTCAGCGGCCATGGCTCACGGGCCCAGCCGCTCCGCGGCATATGGGATCCTCCCAGACCGGGGCACGAACCCGTATCCCCTGCATCGGCAGGCGGACTCTCAACCACTTGCGCCACCAGGGAGGCCCAAATATTGGTTCTTTTAAAGCATATTATTAAAGCTAATTAAAACAGTTGCTTATCATTTTAAAAAAAGATTTCCAATTACTTTAATGTTTATTCCCATTCTTTTTCCCCCTTTGCATATGCCCTTCTCACCAAAGAAGAGTTTTTAGTCTTTTTAGAAACTTAAAATTTTTTTTTCTTCAGGCACTTTGCTGACAGTAAGAGAGCATGATAAAGAGAAATGGTTCATCTAGTGCAGGTAAATAATGTGTTTTGAAGAGAAAAAAAAAAAAAAAAATCTTACCTCAAGGTTGAGGTAAGTCAATGGTTAGATAAAGATGCGTGTGAAATTGTTTGATATTTGGATTTCGAAGTAATCATGTCTCCTCCTAAACTATGAAGTCACTTTCTTAGAGTACTTCTTGTTTACATGTCTATGTGAGATAAAAGAGCCCAGCATGCTGTGTTCTTTAATATTTCCATTTTGTTGGCACTTTACTTCTTTTATGCCCTCTCGCATGTGTTTCTAATACCTGTTTCCTGTAGATTCTTTATCCACTAACTTAGATTAGGACATTAATGTCATAGGATTATGAGGTAATACTTTGGAATACCAAGTCATTTATTCAGTCACTATTGAGTGTTTATGGGGTGGGCATTGTGTTAGTGTGGGTAGATATCTTTCAACAAATGGACTATTCTCTGAAAGATTTGAACAGGGACTTCACAAAGGAAGATATAGAAATGGCCAATAAACACACGAAAAGACGCTTATTATCACTAGTTTATCCGGAAAATGTAAATTAAAACCGCAATGAGATACAACTACACACTAAACAGAATGACTGAATTAAGATTGACAATACCCAATTTTGGTAAGGATGTAAAGCAAGTGAAACTCCCATATTTGTTACTGAGAATATAAACAGATACAACACTTCAGAAAACAGTTTGACAGTTTCTCATAAAATTAAACATACACTTACCGTATTTCGCTGTCTTCCCTACAAAAATATTACCACCCAAAGACTATCACTTGAATGTTCATAGCAGCTTTATTTGTAAGAGCCTTAAACTGGAGACACCCCCAAATGCCCACTAATAGGTGAATTAATAAACAAATTGTGGTATATCCATATAATAGAATATTCAGCAATAAAAAGAAATGAACTGATATATAAAATTGCATGGTTAAATCCTAAAAATATGTTGAGTGAAAGAAGGAGAGAACAGAAGAGTACATATCGTATGCTCTCACTTATGTGAGATTCCAGAAAAAAAAAATCTGGAGCAGAGCAGGGAGTGCCTAGGGGTGGGAGTTAAGGTGTTTGGGAAGGGGCACAAGGAAGCTTTTGGGGGTGATAGAAATGTTTTGTATCTCATGGTGGTAGTTTCCCAGGTGTATAATTTTGTTAAAACTCATTGACATGTACTTTTAAAATGAGTGCATTTTATTGTATGTAAGTTATACCTCAATAACACTGGCAAAATGTAGGTGGATACTGTCTTTTTGTTTTACAAGCCAATTTGACATATGACTAAATAAAATGGAAACATCACAAGGCACTTAACTTTTATATTTTTAAAAGTATAGTTCTTTTTTGAGAATTTTAAATAAAAATTCCCATCTATTTACAATGATATAGGATGGGGAAATTATCCAAGAAACCAAATATATTTTCCACTATTAAATAATCTTTTATTATGGAATAAGAGTTAGACAAGTCCTCATATCTTGAAGTAGCTTGTGCTACTAGTTTGGGGGAAAAATGTTAAAACAGCAACAGCAAAAAAAATTTATGCTAGGTGGTAATAAATTGTCAACCAATCCAAACTGATTTACCAAATATAAAAATGATCATTTTAACATACTTAACTCAATATTTTATTATGTTTTATTAAAATTGTAAGAACCATGTGTTCATTTCTCCCCTGCTTTGTTAAACAACTGCTTTAAGTTATATGTTATGAAATCGTCTCCATGGACTTGTATCTTTTAACAGGTGCCAAACAAATCCCAAGCAATACTTTGATTCTGTAGGTAAAATGACCAGGTTCTTTCTTTGTGAAATAAAAGCATATTAAAAACTCATGTATTGGTATGGTGATACTCAGCCTTCCTGTCAACTAATAGAAAGTAATACCTTACCAAAAAAAAATCATTGGGATATTATAACAGGATTATTAAATGTTTTCCTGAGGCCTCAGGTAATAATAGAAATTCAGTGTTCTACCATCTGTTCTTTTAATGCAATATCAAAGTAAGTTTTTCAGGAAACAGTCTCCTCACAATTCCTTTAAATTTTTACTTTTCTAACACGATTTCATTTTTAGTGCTTATATTTTAAAAAATCCATTCACTATAAATCTAGAGAGGCTATTATAGGTGAGAACCTCACAAAGAGTCTCTTGGATACCCATTTGGGAGAGGCAGGGTATAGAAAACTCTCCCAGTGAGGCAGCAGTAGAAAGTAGGTGAAGCATTTTGTAAGCTGGAGTCAGTCAACTTCCACATTAAGAGTTTAATGGCCATACATAGCAGTGGAGGTTTATAATTTAAGTCTGCATTTTTTTAATAGTTCTGAAACTTGAGGGTTTACCTCCTTAAAAGCATATTTTGGTAGCACCCTTAATACTTCTATTTATAATTTAGGAAAAAGAGTTTTTCTTATTAGGTCATCTTTAACAGGTCTAGATAAGTAAAAAAAATATTTTTATATGTATTTGAAGAATAATAATTAGATAATTATATCATATTGAAACTTAATTATGACTGTATCAGTTTCTTGTGGCTAATATAACAAAGACAACAGAAATTAATTTTCTTGTAGTTCTGGCGACCAGAAATCTGAAATTAGTATCACTAGCTGAAATCAAGGTGTCAACAGGGCCATATTCCCTGCAAAGTCTTTAGAGGAGCATCTGTTCCTTGTCTTTTCCAGGTTCTGGTGGCTCTAGGCATTCCTTGGCTTGTGGCCACATCACTCCAATCCTTGCTTCCATGGCCATGTTCTCTTCTGTCTAGGTCAGATTTCCCTCTGACCTAGACAGACTTGTGACTTCATTTAGGGCCCACTTGGATAATCCAGAATCACATCTGCAAAGACCCTTTTTTCAAATGAGGTAATATTTACAGGTTCCAGAGTTTACCTGGGACCTCATATCTTTGAATGTCATTATTCAGGCTACTGCAAAGTCCTAAAAAATGAAGCTTGCTATGCTGATTACATTGCTCTTTTTCCTGTCATTTCAAAGCACATATGGTCTTTCCTACACATTTAGTAGTTTAAATATATTACTTATTTACCCCAAAAAAGACTATTTCTGTTGTATAAGACACTGTCTGTTGTCATTTACAATAATCAGAAGAATCTTAGGTTTTCTCTGCCTTATGAGTTAGTGTCCTGTGTCTCCATTACAGTAGTAAAGATTTTGAGCACAAGACCTATGTGATACTGTGCCATGTATTGTGAACCTGAGAATTTCACTGATAGTATTAATTTAAAATATTCAGTCCTGTTGTTAACCAATGTGTTTATTACATGCTAAATTTTTGATTCAGAAAATGTGATTGCTGTATACAGACCATCTGATAGAGAGGACTTTTAAAAGTATCTGTTCAAGAGAATAACGGCATTTCAGTTTTTTAAAGCTAGTTCACCATATCCCACTTCTATTTTTTTTCACTTTGGGAAAGGAAGTAAAAAGGTAATCAGTGAATAAGCTGTTAAGAGTGGCAATATCAAGTCTGTTTCACAACATAAAATGATAACAGCCTACTGTTATGATGAAGTGATTCTTGTAATAAGGCATTGATGTAGAAAAAAATCCATCATATTAAAATTTCATTTCCATAGTTTCACTTAGATGCTGACATCTTCCCTCAAATGGTATAATATTTTTTTTCATTTTAACAGTATCTTTTAGCTTTGTAGCCCACAGAACATGCTGCTTCTCTGTGAGAGGTCAGAGCTGCCCTATACATAAAGAATGGAGCTACAACAATTGCAGTACAATAGGACAAATTAAATTTTATTTTTACACAGCACAATTAAAAGGTTATATTTCAGTTTAGCCTTATGAATATTACAAAGCAAAGGGTCATTCTTGGGAAGCCATTTTTAGAATAGTGTCCATCGATGGGGTGTGGTGAAGTACAGAAGAGTGAAAACTGAGTAGACAGTATGCAAGCCAGTGAAGAGTATGCACTATTCATTCATCCCCTGAGCAAATATAAAGAGCCTGTACAAGGCTGAGAGGCTTGTTAAGGGTGTAGTTTGGGGGGCCTGCCCATATGCATACAAATCACATTGTGACTACTTACTAATTTTATGACCTTGAGAAAATTATTTAATCTCAGCTACCAAAGTCTATTTTCTTCTCATCTATAAAAAAGGGATGATAATAGAAATTATCTCATACTTTTAAAAGTTAAGTTAGACGAACTGTAAGAAGCACTTAGGACTGACACATACTAAATGTTTAACAATATGAATTACTGATTTCGGGTCTGAACTAGATATAAACCATATAGGAGATAATAGCCAGTTTGATGAATTTAAGCCATGACCACACTCATACAAATTAATAAGTAGGCCATATTCAATGCATATGACCAACAAAAGTGTTTCCTTCAGTGTGGATCAGAGCTTCTTTGCAGCTTCCAAACTGGCCCTCAAATTCCCCACATCAAACCTAATCATTACTCCAAACCTGCAGCCCTAAAGTCTGAGTTCTGAAACTCCAGACCACTTTGTTGTCTTTGAGTTCAGTCCTTGATCCCTCAATCAATACCATTATTTCCATTTTTTTTTTTTCTTTTAAGCTGTATGTGGGCCTCTCACTGTTGTGGCCTCTCCCGTTGCGGAGCACAGGCTCCGGACGCGCAGGCTCAGCGGCCATCGCTCACGGGCCCAGCCGCTCCGCGGCATGTGGGATCTTCCCGGACCAGGGCACGAACCCGTGTCCCCTGCATCAGCAGGTGGACTCTCAACCACTGCGCCACCAGGGAAGATCCATTATTTCCGTTTTTAAAGAGGACTAAATACCTCGAAACAAAAGTCCCCTAATCCAATGGAAACTGTTTGTTATGGTTCTTAAAGGCAGTGACACAGATGACATGACTGTAACAAAGGCGGTGGAACAAAACAAACGTTTGGGTTGGGTTGATTTCAGGTCACTCTAAATATCTGGAGAAGTTTCAACTACATTTTTTCCATGGACAGAATTTCCATTTTCTCTATGTCAAAACAAAACGAAACTAATTTTTGCTTCCTGTGTTTGTGTATTTATGTGTGGTGTGTGTTGTACTTTTCTCTTGGTAAATTGATGTAAATGGTTTTCTTATTTAGGAAGGCAGGCTCTAGCTAAATGCTGATGTTGGAAATGTTTAAGTTAATTCTCTGATGTTTTCTTCCCTTGAAGTTACCCCTCTCTAATATATCTGAATGTCCTCATTCCTTGAGGAAAATTTTGGTCTACTTTTACTTACATTTTTCTTTTCTACAAACTGTATCTCTGTAGACAGAGGCCATATTGTGTGCCTTCTTCCATGCTCTACATTCATCTCTTTAAGTCAACAAATAGTAAGCACTGCCTATATCCCAGGCATTGTGCTAGGTGCTAGGAATACTACAGTAAACAAAATAGACAAGGTTGGATCTTTTTTTTTATAAAGGGAGCTATTTACCAACTTCTTATTGTTTTAAAATAATGACACTGTATTCAGTAATGGAAGGCTTTATTTTTCTTGTTTTTCTCTGTTACCTTTTGAGTATTTATGAACTTAGGTGTGAGGCAATGAAGAATAGGTACAGAGATGTTTTCTTAGCCTTTGGCATCCTTTAAAATATATTTTCATCTTGAATATGTATTAGTTGTCATCTGCCAACTATTAATTACTGTTCTTTGAAGCATGCCTGGTACAGAGAATAAAGACAAATAGAGTTGATAATTTTGCATAGCACTGTGAAAAAAGGAATCATCAGAAGGAGATGAAATGCATAAAATGACACTTTTGTCATAAAGCAATTATAATTAGATCTCAGTATGTACAAAGCAAACAAAATTTTTCCAACAGAACTCTCTGAACTTATGGTGGTTAGAGTAGTTTAAGCTTACTTTTGTCCTCCTCTCATTTTCCAAAAGGAAAAGACACAAATCTATTTGTATAACATTGACAAGCAGGAAAAAAAATCCATGTTTATGGTTGAAGTTTCAGGGTAAGATCTTGTTTACATGGAAAGAAAACCTACCAATTATCTACTACTGTTGAACTACCTCTGGGAATTGGGAGGATGTGGGCAGCTGGTTTGTGTCTCTACCTAATCTAAACCCAATGTCTAATGATTATTTGTGCCCTTTCCTAAATTCCTAGAATTTAGCACAGGAGGAAAGATCCTATTTCTTTTTGACTTTGTATATTCCACTGGGCACAGGACAGGGCCATACATATGGTAAGGAAGTGCTAAATTCTAATAGACTCAGAATGAAGTTGTTTTTATATGATGGTAGAATCTATGGAGACAGTAAGACAAGGAGTAATTATCACTACATTTGCCAGTCGATAGATATTTACTAGTAATTAGGTAAATATACCAAGTGTGGAGGGTATGAAGTCAAATGAAAAGAAACCTCCAATTTAGAGGTACCCACAGTTTAGGTATGACCCGTGCATGTTAATTGTAGTGCAATACAGGAATACCAACATGTAGATATGTACAAAGTACTGCAAGAGCTGGAGGGGTAAGCTGCCTGGGTAAGTTGGAGGGCCTTACAAAGCACAGAGATATTTGGTTTAGGCCTAGAAAGATTTTCTAGGTGTTGAATGAGACAAGGGCCGATGAATCTGTTTTGTGGGGAGGTGGCAGAAATTGAGGCAGGGTAGTTAGATGGGAGCCAGGTAAGGATGCATCTTGGGGATTGTGTGAAAAAGTTCAGAATTCAGTCTCCATACAACGAGGAGCTATTGGAGGTTCTAGGACGACCAGTGGCATCATTTTAAGACCTCCATTGGTCAGTTTTGAGAACAGGCTGGAGGAGAGGAAGAGACTGACACAGCTAAAACCTTCAGAAGGTGATAGCACCAGTCCAGTCAAGAGATGACCAGGATCTACCTGACATAAGGACAAGAAAGGGAGGAGAGATTTAAGATTTCATAAGGTAGCTTTGAAAGAAATTGGTGAGTAATCGAATGGTAGGAAAGGGAGTGATGAAAGATGGGTAAGAGAAAGGCAGCTGGAATAATTTCAAATTCAGAATATTCCCATGGTATGCTATGTTGTTCAAGTGGAATGCATCTGATTAAGGTTGATATTAGCTAAATTTATTTCCTAATGAAAGTCTGTTAATGTAACAAACAATCATTGAACACCTGTTTATTTCTTATGTGTTGGACACTCTTTTATCCTTAAAAATCCAGTAACAAAAACTAGCATTATTGAGCTACTACTTTGTGTTAGGCATGGTGCTGCACACTTAGATGTTTCTGTCTAGATATCTTAGATATCACATGTTTCTGTCATTCTCACAGTCACCCTGGGATGTGTGTATTATGGTCCTAATTTTATATATGAGGATGCTGAAACTCTGATATCTAGTTTTCTGTGTAATTGAACTTATAAGAGGTTTACTAGTTGAACAGAAACTGGACATTTCTAAAACTCTGCTCTTTTCATTAGCTTACTCTGCTTCTCTATGTCAGAATTTCATATACCCTGCATTTTCAGGATTTTGAAAGGACAAATATTCCCAGTTGGTCATTAGGAAGCACCAACTTGTTGACGTCCTCTAAATTCCTTTAAGTCTTATTCCTGTGGGTTCCTAATTCTCATTAGGAAAATGCACATGTCCTTTATCCTATAGGAGTCTGTGGGGTTCCATAAGTCCTACCTCTTTGGATGGCATCTCCTGAAGACTTTGTGGTGATAACTGCTTCATACTTGCCTTACTAGTGGTATAGAGCATAGGAATTATACCGCCTGGGTTCAGACCTCTCCTCTGTCATTCATTAGCTATGTAACCTCACTTCTGTTCTCTCTGCATTCATTTACTCACTTATCAAATGAAGTAACCTTTCATTTTACTTCACAGGACTGTTGTGAAACTTAAATGAGATAATGAATGTGAAAGGATTAATAGAGTAGTACCTGGCAAAAAGCAAACACTAAAAAATGGTAGTCATTATTAATATCTTTTTCAACTACCTACGCATGAAGTGCTTTGTAATCTGGTCCATGGTTATCCCTCTAGCCACATTCCTCCCCACTCCCCAAGCACACTCTGTGTTCTAGCTACTCTGAGCCACAAGCAGTTTCCTTTGAAACAACCTATTTTTTTGTCACTCTGCTATCTTTGCACGTGGTTCCCTTCCAGGATGGCCAAATCCTATCTCCAAATCCTCCATTGCCTCTTTCTCTAGAACAAGAGTTGGCAAGTTTTTTTGTTTTTGTTTTTTGCAAAGGGCCAGACAGGGCCTATTTTAGGGTGTGGTATGTGGTATCCATAGCAATTACTTAATGCTGCCATTGTACCATGAAAGCAGCCATGACAGTAATCGAAGGAATAATTGAGGCTATGTTCCAATAAAGCTTTCTCACAAAAACAAGTGAGCTGGTTTTACTTGCAGGCATATTTTGCCAACCCCCTTTCTGGAAAGTTCTCTGGAAGCTCCCAGTCTGAGGTGGGTGCTCTTTTAGATGAGCCTTTACCCACTCATGCTACCTGTAATCAAGCATTCTTTACCCTCAGGAAATTATTCGTTTCTCTGTCTCTCATAAGACTGAGAAATGTGAGAGCAGGGATTATATCTTGTCTTTTCTGGCTTTTTATACCTTTCCAAGGACAGAGAAGTCTCATTAATGTTTCTTGTGGAAATGGATGAATCTCATTAACAAGATGCTGTGCACTGACTTTGTGATTCATTTGCTCTTTACAAAATCTGGCCTAACCTGATAAGATTAATGTAAGGTTCAAATTGAGGCCAAATCAGCATGGCTCATACTTTCAAAAGGCGTGGCCTCTCTGTCTCATAGATAACATGAAATCGGCATATACCACTCCTTTCTGTTTGCTTTAAAGTATTTTCCCTATAAAAGAGTACAACTTCCAGAGGCCATTGAAGTGAAACAATTTAATAAAAACTGTTTGTTCATTTCTTAGTGATGGGATGATTCAGTTAAGTACAATTTTAAATTTAATGATGTGGGGAAAAATTTGGAAAGGGAGTGTTGATTGAATGCTTTGGAAGTACCTGTCCTATAAGATTATTGAAGTAGGTAGAAGAAATACCATGGACCTTTGATATATCCATACAAGCCCTTAGGGCATCTTCAACATAGCTGAGTAGGGAGGAGGTTAAAGATAGGGGTTACCAAAATTATCAAAGAAGAATTATCTGGAGAAGATGGCAAACCAGATATCTTAAATTTGATGAATTTCTATCATCTCTTCTCCAGTTTCAGGAGATTGTGTACATTTCTTATTGTTGACTACTGAAGCAGCAAGGTTTTGTGGCATCTTGTCAAACTTTCATTAAGTTATCTTGACACATAAAAATGAATCCAATATCTAAAATAGCTTTGGATTTAAATTTATTTTGGCATATGTAAGCAGCAAAGTGCCAGGCTATGTAGACTTGCATGCTGATTCTAATTTGTGATAAGCAGTTGATGACAATTTGTTTGAATGTTCATTTCTCCATTTCAACCTTGCTGGCTAAAAGGTGGCAGAAACAATTCTGGTATGTAGGCTAGCCATAAATTTATTGCTTACATATTGATCATGAATGGTGTGCCCTTTTAGAACTCTTTCTCCTAGTAACCCATGAGAGTGATCTGAGGAGATAATATTAACTTGAAATTTCGATTTTTGCCTCTTCCTAATGGCTCTTCAGCTGGATAAATCATTTACTTGAAATAATTCTTCAGTTATTCAATTGTCTGTGGTCAGATTTGAGTCTAAGCTTTATTTTGACTTAGCCTAAGGAATCTTAGGCTGTGTCAATCTTTTCGAAGACTTTTTTTTTTTTTTTTTTGCGGTACGTGGGCCTCTCACTGTTGAGGCCTCTCCCGTTGCAGAGCACAGGCTCCGGACGCGCAGGCTCAGCGGCCATGGCTCACGGGCCCAGCCGCTCCGCGGAATGTGGGATCCTACCAGACCCGGGCACGAACCCGCGTCCCCTGCACCGGCAGGCGGACTCCCAACCACTGCGCCACCAGGGAAACCCTCAAAGACTGTTTTGAAATGACAAACAGGGGCTTTGCCTTCCTCCCCATTAGAGTTGTCATCACTCAAGTTCATCTCTTTAGCACTTCAGCCTTACAGCTCATTTCCCATTCTCTGATTACTCTCTAACCACCCTGTGTGTTACTTCTGCTTTCAGGATATCATTATCTGTTCCAGAATATTCAGTGAATCCTTGCTATGCACATCATCAAGAGCAAACTCTTCAACTCTTCTTTTTTTTTTTTTTTTTTTTGCGGTATGCGGGCCTCTCACTGTTGTGGCCTCCCCCGTTGCGGAGCACAGGCTCCGGACGCGCAGGCTCCGGACGCGCAGGCTCAGCGGCCATGGCTCACGGGCCCAGCCGCTCCGCGGCATATGGGATCCTCCCAGACCGGGGCACGAACCCGTATCCCCTGCATCGGCAGGCGGACTCTCAACCACTTGCGCCACCAGGGAGGCCCTCAACTCTTCTTTTAAGACTGCTAAAATCTAGCTCCATCCTGTCTGTCCAACCCTCAATTTTCTCTTTCACCTAACTTAAAGCACTATTTTTATATCTCAGCTATTGTGAATAATGCTGCAGTGAACATGGAGTGCAGATATCTCTTGTCCAACTCATAGAAGTAGAGGGTAGAATGGTAGTTGCCAGGGCTGGCGGGGAAAAGAGAAAATAAGGTACAAAGTTATACAAGAGGAATGAGTTCTGGAGATCTAGTGTACAGCATGGTGAAAATAGTTAACAGTACTGTATTGTATACTGGAACACAAACAATTGTAACTATGTAGAGGTAATAAGTTATTTAGCTTGATTGTGATCTTTGCACAATGTATGCATATATCAAAACATTGTTATATACCTTAAATAATACAATATTTATACGTAGAAGATATAATAAATAAAGTTGTTTTTTTAAAAAAACCCACTATTCCCAACAGATGAATTATTTGCTGCCCCTTAGGCCTGCCAAAACCATGTCCCCCATCTGCTTGCCTTTTCTCTGTCTGCTCGTATGTATCCTGGGTGCTCTCTGAACCCCTCCAGTTCCCCACATCCCCTAACTACCCCAGCCTATTCTGATATCCTTTTCTCATCTTTATCCTACTCTATGTCCATTTGTTTGAATTAAATGGAACTCTAAGTTCCTTGAAAGCAGAGGTTAGTGGCTATATCATTGATTCTTAATGAATATGTGATCTTTTTTTTAAATGAAAATTAGAAACCCCTTCTTTGAATGTATTTTTATAAAGTTTGTCTTTTTTCTTGTTAAGGCCTCTGGCAAATAAAGTATAGGAGTAAAATTAACACCTGTTTTCTAATTATCTGAAGATAACATTGTTCTCACTTTAGATTTCCTTGTAGCCTTATTTGAATACATATAATACATAACATAACTACAATCACTGTGACCATATGAAATCTACAATTTATCTAGTTATTTCCACTTCGACTCTGAGCTCCTTGAAGCAGGGAGTTTGTCTGTTTACTCTCCACTCAGCTCCCAGTGCTTTGAAAATTCTCAGCTGTATGCTGGGTGTTGACAAGGACAATCCCCTCTGCTTATTTCCACATTAAATAGTCTTCGAAGTCCTGATGGTTAGTGGCTTCATTATATTCCTTCTTATAATTATACTATATTATTTTAACATCCCCTGTTTTTGTGCATTTAGGTTGTTGCCATATTTTTCCTTATAAAATTGCTGCTATGAAGCTTCTTGAACATAGATGTTTCTGTACATATTTGGGTTTTCTTAAATGGTAAATATTATTGTTTTAGAATTGAGGCAAAGCATATGGCCAAAATTCTTCTATTTAAAGGCAAATTATGGGTATTGTTAATGCTCTTGATAAATATTATCACTTTTGAGATTGTTCTCTTTCTGTTTAATGAATAAAAGGAGAATTTTAAAGCCTTCATTTCTCTTATTTATGAAATTGAACAGTTTCCTAACATTTATGGATTATATTATCAGTTGCCTATTCATGCCATGTGGCCTTTCTTTCTTTTTTTTTTTTTTTTTTTTGCGGTACGCGGGCCTCTCACTGTCGTGGCCTCTCCCGTTGCGGAGCACAGGCTCCGGACGCGCAGGCTCAGCGGCTATGGCTCACGGGCCCAGCCGCTCCACGGCACGTGGGATCTTCCCAGACCGGGGCACGAACCCGTGTCCCCTGCATCAGCAGGCGGACTCTCAACCACTGTGCCACCAGGGAAGCCCGTGGCCTTTCTTTTATGAGGCCGTTCCTCACATTTCTCACTTTACATTTGTATAGTGATTTACAGACTCAAAGTACAGACGGTCCCTGGCTTATGATGGTTTGACTTACAGTTTTTTGACTTTACTGTAGTGAGAAAGTGATACGTATTGAGTAGAAACCGTACTTCAGATTTTGGATTTCGATCTTTTTTTCAGGCTAGCAGTCTGAGGTACAATGCAGCTTCCAGTTAGCCAATGCTATCATGAGGTCAACAACTGATATTTAGAACCATTCAGGGACTTCCCTGGTGGCCCAGTGGTTAAGAATCTGCCTGTCAGTGCAGGGACACTGCAGGTTCGATCCCTGGTCCTGGAAGATCCCACATGCCATGGAGCAACTAAGCCCGTGTGCCATGACTGCTGAGTCTGTGTGCCGCAACTACCGAAGCCTGCACACCTAGAGCCCGTGTTCCACAACAAGAGAAGCCACCGCAATGAGAAGCCTGCGCGTAGCAACGAAGACCCAACGCAGCCAAAAATAAAATAAAGATTCATTACTATAAAAAAAATTCAGTTTTTCCCTTTCAGTATAGTATTCGCTAGATTACTTTCGATAGTCAACAGTTTATTATAAAATGAGCTTTGTGTTGGATGATTTTTGCCCAACTGTAGCCTAATTTAAGTGTTCTGAGTGCCTTTAAGGTAGGCCAGGCCAAGGTGTGATGTTCAGTAGGTAAGTGTATTAAATGCTTTTTTTTTAAATTTTATTTTCAATTTATGATGAGTTTATTGGGATGTAACCCCATCTTAAGTCAAAGATCTGTACACATAGCACCTCATTTACTCATTGTAACAACCTTCTTGGAGAATAGGGCCATGTATGAGCCTTATTTTATATATGAAGAGAGACTCAAAAAGCTAAACTGCTTGCTCAGGGTAATGGACTAACAGATGCAGCTGGGACCAGAACATGCCTTTTTACTGTTATCCTAAAGCTTTTCCCTCAACAGTACTCTGGCCTAAAGAAAACCTTTTCAAAGGAGAGATCCTTGAACTTGTAAAGAAAAATTAATACTATATGAGAGTATCAAGTGTAATTAAATAGATGTGTCATGAAGCTTATCACGACACAGACCAGTGTTGGTCAACTCAACAGTCCTATGCCAGTGCCTGACACAGGCGATGCACTTCATACATGGTTGCTGAGTAAATAAATGGGCAGAGTCTATGTTGGATAAACTGGATAAAGTTTCTGGGAGCATGCATGTTTTGATTGAAAATCTAACCTGTTTGGATGGGAGTTTGTCTTACTAAAGAATCCATTCTATTTATCAGGCAATGTTCAGACCTACATTTGAAAGCAATTTTTGCCAATTTAAAGAATCTCTAATGTGGAGTTGATGAGGTTTGATGGACTTAATATTCTGGAGTATATCATATAGGTTCCCCATCTTTTTCAGTCTTTTTCTTTACGATGTAAAAATGAGTTCTGAAAATGCATTGTAGTATTAGACTCATGAGTTCAGGTTACTGCATTTCAAATTGTATAATCCTCATCCACAATTTCATTTCAGACTCCTCTGATTTAGGTGGGCAGATTTTTTTTTTTAAATTAATTTTGGCTTGTTGGGTCTTTGTTGCTGTGTGCGGGCTTTTGCTAGTTGCGGCGAGCGGGGGCTACTCTTCCGTTGCAGTGCGCAAGCTTCTCATTGCCGTGGCTTCTCTTGTTGCGGAGCACAGGCTCTAGGTGCGTCAGCTTCAGTAGTTGTGGTACATGGGCTCAGTAGTTGTGGCTTACGGGCTCTAGGGCGCAGGCTCCATAGTTGTGGCACACGGCCTTAGTTGCTCCACTGCATGTGGGATATTCCTGGACCAGGGCTTGAACCTGTGTCCCCTGCATTGGCAGGTGGATTCTTAACCACTGCTCCACCAGGGAAGCCCCTGGGCAGATGTTTAATGCCAGGGATTTAACTCTTTGTCATTCCTTGTGCTTCTGAGGAAAGGTATCAGAGAACTATGGGGGACAGAGGGTAAGCCCCAACTCTTCCTCTGTGAAGTTTGCGTTTTTTAGGTTTAATCTAACAAACATGCATTGTGATGTTGTATGTAATAATCAACAGACCTTAGGGTATCAGGAATCACAGTTATTAAGATATGGTTTATAAGATTATTTGATTCAGAAAGACTATACCTTAGAGTAAAAAGGAGAAGCAAAAATAGAAGAGTGGTTATACTTAAAGGTCTTAAAAAACAGACAGTAGAATAGTATTAGAAAATATATACCTTATAAACAAAACTTATTATCCCTGGCCAATATCCTCCAGATAAAGGCTATACTGTTCTGGCTGTAAAGGAAATAATAGTAGCTTCAAAAGTGGTCCTTCTCTAAATTGAGACACATTTCATCATTGGACGGGCATGGTTTTATCCTGGTTACCAACTGTACTATTTTATTTAGAAATATCTTATTGTACTACATGAATGTTATTGAATTTTCTACATTGGAGACACAGCTTCTATTTTATTTGTGATATGAGACTATTTTTTCCTGCCTAATTAACATAATTAGATATAAACATTGGCAAAACAAAGCTTGTATATGTTTTTATTCAACTGTATATGTTGTATTCTTTTTCTTACAGAAGGATTTTGTTCCAAAGATTAATTTTAATTTCATAGACATGGTTCTTAAACATCTGTCTTCTGAGCTGATACTCCTATGATTGGAATTTCCCAAGTGTAAGGGCATAATAGGATGACTCACATATAAAACTGGCCCTCTGACTTTAAAGTATTCTGTCCCATAGCAACAAACCTATTGCTTTAAATGAAAACTAAATCAAAGTTTCTGTAAATTATCATTGTTTTACAGCTGTTTAAGACCAAACTGTGTCACTCTCTGGACTCTTAAAAGTTGTTAAATGAAACTGTGCTTTGATAACCATAATCATTACTGATGTATAAACGTGTACATCAAGAGTATCTTTTTAAACAATAGTTCTTAAAAACAATTTATAAAGTTAAATATAGGAAAAGTATATCTGCTAAATAGTCTGTGATAAATTCTAAATATCATGAGCCAGAGCAGAAAACAATTTGCAAAGTTATTTCTATTACCAGCCTGCTTGAATCCATTTTATGGCTCTAGGAGTTGTTTTCCACTGGTCATGGAATTAAGACCAAATTACCAAACTTCTTCTTCAACGTAATCCTCTTACTTTTGTTAACTTTTCCTATTTTCTTTTTTTATTTCCATTTTAGCTTTTCTAGGTGGTTTTCCTGAACATTTTCTTCACTTGATTTTTTTTTTTTTGGTTCCCACTCTTACCCTTGTTCATTCCCCAAATTCACACCCAGTGGAAATTGTTCCCCCTGCTTTCAGACTGTCAGCTTCTAAAATTTTACATTAATTCTGTAATTCCATTTCTCCCACTAAATCTTTACAGGTTAAGGAGGGGCATTACTTTTCCCTCCAGCTGTGTCTTTTCCAAAACATGCAATTTCTTCTTTGTTCCCATCTTTTGCTTCAAGGCTCTCTCTCCTTGACCCTCTACTAAAAAAACCTTAGGTGAATTTTAATTGGTATGAAGCTTGTCCAGCACATGAACCTAATAAGTTCTTTTGATCATAATGATAAAGAATGAACTAACCTAGAGTTTAAGACCTTAATCAAGATGTCTAATCCAAATGTTGAAGTAAGCTTTCATTA
Source organism: Mesoplodon densirostris (assembly GCF_025265405.1). Taxonomy (NCBI): domain Eukaryota; kingdom Metazoa; phylum Chordata; class Mammalia; order Artiodactyla; family Ziphiidae; genus Mesoplodon; species Mesoplodon densirostris. The sequence continues at coordinate 79,390,176 of NC_082666.1, read as the reverse complement.
ATTTTCTAGCAGCTAGAAAAATCAGAAAGGGAAATAGTTAATGTTTGATCATCTACTGTGGTACCAATATTGCCTGAGCACAGTAATGCTATTGTCATTTATACTAAGTTAAGGTTAACAGTTCAGCTCAACATGTGTTTGTTTCTTTAAAAATACCTCTCCCTAGAAAGTCGGAAGTTTTTGCAATATCTGACCTCTTTCTATGTAACCTATTCTGATTTGTTAGCATTTCCTAGATAGTACTCAGAATTTTCCTAGGTGACCACACACTCAGGACCTCAAGGTTCTGTTGAGGAATGCGAAGCATTTATATATGAAGTTGTTAATCCTTATATAAAAAAACATAATTAAGTACCAAACTGAGTGCAAGAGATGGAGATACAGAGAAGGGATGCGATGAAGTGTTTGGGGGAAGTTTCATAGAGAAGATGGATTTGGACTTGAGCCCCATAGGAGAATAAGAGTGTATGGGAAGAACACAGACAAAGGCTCAGTGTTTCTCAGTAGAAGTGCCGTTGGCATTTTGGCAGTACGGCTCTTCATCATGAGGGACTGCTCTGGTCATTGCAGGATATTTAGCATCCCTGGTCCTTGGGTACTAAATGACAGCACTATTCCAGTTACAGTGTAATCAAAATACCCTACACAGGTTCAAAACACTTGCATGGGTGTTGTGCTGCCCTTGGTTGGGAACCACTGTGGAACATGCCATCCTCTTATGGATGGTCCTGATTTTGGCTTTCCCAGGCAGAGTTAATGATGCCAAGTAACAGGAAGTAGAGGTTTATTTATTCACACTGTAACATATTTTAGAAGGTGTAGACTTGAGTATTTTTAAAGGATAGGTTGGATTTTTCTCTTGAAGTTATTCCAAAATGAGTTTTTCAGTCATCCAGGAGAAACCTTTTTGTAGGTTAGAGAAAATCATGTGTGAGATAGGTAGATCATACATAATTAAAAAGACTGGGATGTGTGAGGACAACATAGGCACCAACAAAATATAATTTTCTGAAATTGGTGAGTCTCCAGAAAAATTTGGGACTGGTCATTTTTGGCTGACTTATATACCTACACAGGGAAAATATCTTCACATTTAATTCTGGAAGTCTGTACTCTCCATGTATCTTTATAAATTATGTATACATATACAGATTAAGTCTAAAAAGGATAAAACAATACATGCTTATTTAAGAAAATTTAGAGGACACCAAACATTGTGGGGAAGAAAAAACTAAAAATTATAACCTCAATAATGAGGGATATTTTCTCAATGTTTTCTATGGTTCATACATACAATGTAGTTTCCTACTTTTTTTCCACTTAAAGTTCTGATGAAAGTATTTTACATATATTTTGAACTCTTCATAAGCATATTTGTCATGCATCAATAGAATATTTAATATGAATGATTGAGTCATTTATAGTACATTTTGTCTATTATCAGTTCTATGAAACCTCTCATGTTAAATGAATCCTGGCAAGTAGGTGTCATTGATTTTATTTTTTTTTCTTATCTTTTAGCAATGGTACTTAATTTCTTGCATCCTACATCTCTTTGAGGGCCTAAGGAAGTCAGTGGATCTCCCCTCAAAAAAAGGCATATATGTATATGCTCAGAAAATTTCTAGACCACCTGAAGACTCTCTGTGGATCCTTTAAGGAAATATAGATCTTGGATTACAAACTCCTATTTTTCAGCATAAACTTTCTCTCAAATGCGGGAAATGTCAGGGGAAGAAAGAATGCCAGTGTTGAGATGTCTGTCACTTGGTGGTCTCACTGGAACTTAATGACATGAGTGTGCTGTGTGGTATGCTATTGCCAACTGTTTTGAACCCTGAGGCCATCTAGTTCGCTTATTCCAGGCCGTTGTACCAGAACCTGTTTATTGATGGAACTGGCTGTGTAGTGTTGGAAGGGATATGAAGAGTCTCTAAGTTGTTAATGTAGGAAGAACTGAAGTCCACATTTCCAAAGAGTCTAGAGATAAGGCTTTTTCTCTGAGCACTGTTGATTTGCTGCAGAATTGGGAAGTATCCAGATTTTTGTTGGTGACTTCCCACTTTTCCTTCAGGTGTTTTTATTCCTTCTGTTTGATATTGCATCCTTAAATTAAGCTCTATTGCAACTCTCCCCCACAAGCACCCTTAAGTAGCACTTACCAGCATCTCCTTTTTCATTCCTTGCTCCATCACAATCTCATCTGTTTTATTTTCAACCTAGGCCAAATTCTGGGACACAAGAATGAAAATGGATACCGTTTTCTCAATATGTGGAGCATTTCACCCCATATTATACTATTCAGTATCTATAGAAATACCTAGAAAGTGGTGTTCTCAAAGTTAACTCTGTGCTTCCTCTTGGCTGTTTTATTGCCATAGAAACTTTAACAGATTTAAAAGTTAATTCATTTATCTCACTCTCTTGGCTTGAATCGGTCTCTCCTTTTCTTACTGCTACATTATTTCAATCCCCCCAGTCTCAACTTCCCGGTCATCTTTGACATCTTCATCTCACTAGCCGTTTAGAACTATGGTATCCTAATTCCTCCTAGAAAACAAATCGCTTCCTCCTTTTGATCCTGACTACTAGTGGCCTAATCCAGGACAATAATTTATGTCCTAGATTGGTTTCCTTTCTGTATTCTATATTCCTACCAAATCATGTTCTAGAATATTACTTTGACCACATTACACATGTACTCTAAAACGCTTAATGGTTTTCCCATTTCCTAGAGGGTAAAGTGCTTTCAAGTGAATAATTATTCAACTAACATGTCTTAAATGCCTTTCTCCATGCTGTAAGTCACTCAAGAAATTGTTCAGTAGGAAAACCAAGATGTGCATAGTTAACTATAATGCTAGATAGAAGGTGCTCTAAATTTTGAGAGGTAGAAAGTTATAGTGAATTTGAGAGGAGAGTGATGATGTTTTCCCTCCAACTGAGAGAAGTAAGGAAGACTTGTTAAAGCCAGAACTGAAAGAATGAATGGGATAGAGATGAGGGAGAAATGGGGCAATAGGTTTGGAAAACAGGGAGAATAAGCATAAAGACTGACGCTGAGCCAAGGCACATTTGGGGAAATTCAAGTTGTAGTTTAAACTTAGTCTTGCATTTGAGGGCCTTCCAGACCTTGGCTCAACCTTCTTTCTGGTTAACTTAACTCCTTTCATGTCCTTAAATGCACCGTTTGTTCTAACGAAATTGGCCTATACTTTCTCCTCTGACAAATGCCTTGATTTCCCTGTCTTCATGTCTTTGCCTTTGTGTTTCTGTTAGTAGGCTGTTTCCCATTTTCTCCATAACCAAAGTTCAGACTATCAGTTACAGGTCCTGACTCACTTCTGAAGATATGTCTTGTTTAGCAGGTACAATGTTTGTTTTCAAATTAAATTTGAATGCCTGAATGTGGGGCACCTATGCCCTCATTCACCACAGTTCCCCTAAATTCTCTCGTAATATTTTTTTAAAAAGGCTTTTCCTTTTAGTTCCCACCCAGGCCCTTGTCAGCATTTGAGTTTGCAATCCCTATGAACTTGTTCAAATCCTACTGATTTTTTCTTTAATGATTTTCCAAATCACTCTAGCCCATGGAAATGACTTCTATCTTTAAATTCTCTTCCTTCTCTGAACTTACTGTTTTATCTCCTTCAGTTGGAAATTAGGTACTCCTTTAAAATGTCTATGGATTTAATGATTAAATTTGCAAAGATGTTTAATTATTATACCCAGTATCTTCAGCACCGGGTATGTAGGAGCTAGAAATATTTTACAAGTTCTTCATGCCACAAGAATGCCTTACATTCAGCATGAGTGCAACAAATATTAGGTTGAACCATATGAAATTGTTATTTGTGTTCGTACAAATGGTTGAATATTAACAATTTCCAACAGTTCAACGCAAGAAAAATCAAATTTGATTTTTAAGTTTGCAAACTTATGAAACTTCCTAAAATGAATTTTTTAATTGTATGAGTAGAAGTTCATTTATTTAGCATCCTTCATGTGGAAAAATTCCAGTAACATTTAATAAAGCTTGACCATTATATTCATGAATTAGAATTTTAAAAAGTCATTTTAATCTAAGTATATGATTAATACCCATTATTAACCTATACTTATAATAGGAAAAGTTTTGAGAAGAGGTAATATCTTTGGAGAATCACTTTATATATTTTACCTATGTATAAATTTTTTTTCTTCAAGAAATAAAGAGGTAGATAGATGTAGTTGCTTTTGTATTATTGTAGAATCAGTTATCTGAACTTGATTTCTGGTTCTGAACAAGTCACTTCATCTTTTTAACCTCAGTTTTCTACTATATAAAATAGAAATAATGGTAATAATACCCCTAACAGGTTTGTTGGGAGGATCAAATAAGATAATATACATCAAGAGGCCAAGGATGGTGCCTAGCATGTAATAGATGCTCATGTTGGTTTCCTTCCTTTTGATCTTCAGGCAGGGATGGTCTTAGGGAGTATGTTGATGATAAATGAGGGTAATTTGTAGTTATCAAGGCTATGGGGAATGTTTGCTTTTTTATTTATTCATATGTTATTCATTTGGATCTGCCTAATCTCTCTGGTCTTGTATTCAACACCTTTTACCTCTTCGTCATACTGCTGTTCCCTCTGTTCTAGCCAATTCGAGGTTATCTTTTATTCTTTGCTTGAACTATAGTCTTCCCCATACTCATGAGGACAGTTCTCCCAGGACTCTGTGCTTTCTCCCTTGTAGCATGTAACCACACCTGCAGTGAAAAGCAACCATGTACTTCAGTGTTTATTATCTCCTCCTTCACTAGATTTAAATCTCCAATACAGTGACCATGTCAGTTTAATTTACCACCATCACTACAGGGCCAAGCATGGTATCTGGTCCATAGTAGGGTAGGGTTCAGTGAATGTTTGCAGAATCAATGACTGACTGACATCTAATTAGTGAATGTCTAGATCTAAATTGGCGCATGTACAGTCAGGATGGAGGAAGAGTCTGTTAGGTGGTCACCTCAAGGTAATTTGCCAGCTTAAACTGTGTCTGAAAGAATACTACTGATTCTTATTTATGGAGCTGGTAGAAAGGGGAGTCCTATCTTTAGCCAAACAAATGATTGTGTTCTTCATTTAGAATGGTCAGAATTTAAAGATATGCAAGTGAGTGAAGCTGAAATTTAGACAACTCCTAGAAATATAAGTGCTGCTCAGATGACAACAGCCAAGTTCAATTGTTGATTTGAGATGAAGAAAGTTATTTAGTTGTTTGTTATGCACATAAACAAAGGAAACTTAATACTCTCAACAAAGTGCACTCATTCCTTTCTCCAGTACACTCATTCCTTTCTCCCTCTCATTTCCTTTCTTCCTTTAAATAAATGGGCTCCTAATAGTTTTACCTCTTGTTCTCTTCTATGTGCCAGTGAGATCTATTTATCCATCTCATATGGAGAATGTAGATGAATGTATGTATGTGTGTATACATGTCTATCTGTGTGTGTATATATGTATATATGTGTGTGTATATATAGTCAATGCTGTCTTGTCTAAAATATTAAGTCTTCTAGATGGGTTGTTTGAATTTTATATAGGATTGAGATTATCTCTTATTTTTATCACATAACATTTTGTTCTCCTTTTCTGCTCTAAGAAGCTGTTGCTTTGCTATAGTTCTTACAGCACGATAAGACTTTTCAAGTGGCCAAACCTATTCACAGCAGTTCAAGTCCCCAGAATTCTCATTTTGATTTCTCTGAAAAACAGTAGACTGTTGATCCTTGGGCTCTGGACTGCAAATGTGCATTTCCTCAAACTGTTAAGAGTAATCTCTCCTGGGGAGCTGAAGCCACATTAGGGAAATTAAAGACAAAAATTCTTCTTTTGTTCTTAAGTTTTAAATGACTTTGCTCTGAAGATAAAGTCTCCCTTGACTGGTATATGTAGAGAATCTAGAGGCTAGTAAAATGTGCCTGTAGACCCTAATATACTGTGTCAGCTATTCTCTAGGCTGAAATAGGTAGATTGGGCAGGAGCATGGATTAATTTCTGCTTCAGCGGCAAATGACTTACATGTTCCTTAAGGGATTTTTCATACTGCCATTGGCTTTCCTACACACATCCCATATTATGAGGCCAAGATAATATAGCAAGTGCCATGTATGTACTCTTAAGGTTTTATCTCAGAAATTTTGGGGGAGGGATTTGTGGCAAGCTTTCCTTCTCATTTGTTCAATTTTTATTTTAAGTCTTTCTCATAGCCCAGACTTAATTTGATTCTCTCAGACAGATGTAATTAAATAGCCAGATTTTATACTTTTCTTGAAAAAAGATGATGCACTTTGACTTTTTTTATTCCTCTAAATTTTGTGTACCTATGGGTGTTTCTGTGTAAGCTTGTAAAAATTAAAAGTATGACAAAACAAGCCCACAGGCAAGGTTTTCCCCTCCTGGTTCTTCATGTAGAAGGTGGGTCTTCTTTTTCTCGTCTAGCTATGTAAGATGGGTGCTGCTAAAATCTTCCAGACAGTGGCACAGAAATCTCTGACTAATGAGCCCTTGATTTCTGTGGCTTCTTTGAAGGAAAAGAATCCTTCAACTTCTTAAAACTGGAGCTGTCCAAAAAATATTACTTGGCAATGGAAAAGTTTTTGGAGAATATAGGTGAATATATATGTGTATGTTATATATATGGAAAATATGTTTACAATGTAGGATTGAGTGGAAAAACATTTTACAACCTAGTGTCTAAAGTATGATCTTATTTTTATCCAATGAGAGAAGAGTTATATGTGTTTGTATCTGTGTGTGCCTGCATGTGCATTTCAGTGCTAGTAGTGGTTATCTCTGGAGACGGTGCTTTGGTTTTTAGAAAACTTTTGTAGTAGAAGTAGCTACTGGTAGGTAGTCTTGACTACTATGTGTCAGGCATTGTTATGCCTTATCTAAATTATTTCACTTCTCATATTTTGTAATATTATACATATTTTAATAAGACACAAGTAATATTTAATGAAAACAATAAAAATTAATGTTTCTAAAGAATGCTACCTTTTTCTTTTCCCTATTTTTCCAACTATACTAAAAGTGATATATATAGTTATCAGATATTTAACTTGGAAAGTTGTGGCACTAACATTACTTTTCATAAGGATTCAAAGTCTGTCCTATTTCCTTGTAGTTGAAGAACCCTCTTCATAGACTCAAGTTATGGATGTAAAATACCATGGTTATTGGTAAAAATAAAGATGGTATTTAGAACCCTGTCACTTCTACATATCTTAGGATCTGCCCACACTGGGTCCTTCCCTGATAGATATCCCCCACAGATAATTTGTTATCAATCAAATATTAGGTTCTAATATCTGATTTCATGTGACCATGAAGACTTAGAATTCAGAATCATGTTTAGCATCATGTTTGGCAACTGTCAGCTCTTTGGTGTCTGGTGGTCTACAATTCAGTGGTTGCTGAAGCTGTTTAGGAAGCTTCTTAACTGAGTTCAGTCATATATTCAACCCAGATGGTCTCAACAACACCTTATTCTTTCAAGAGGCTATGTCCTTGAAATGGCTGCTAGCATGGGAACCTCAACATCCTGGACCTCGATTGCCAGAGTCCAGCTCGTGGGTCAACCAGTAGTCACATCCTCTTGATGACCTCCTCCAACATTAGTCATTCTGATGTGTAAGGTAACCTTAATGAGTGTAGGAACCATCAGTTGAGTAAATGCTCTCTCTGGGAGAAGCAGCCTACAAGTATATTTTCCAGTATTCTGATTGTTATTCAGCTGTGTGCTCTCAGTGCCACTGGAGAAATGGTGCTCTTTCTAGAAAAGTAAATGTTTTTACTTTGTGTATATGTCTGTCAGTCAAGCCACATGGTCAACTAAGAATCAAACTGAATTTATAGAATGTTTTCTATAAATTTTCTATTGTCATTTTCTTCAGAAATTCTGTAAGTTCCCAGGTTTTAAAATATTTAAGTGAATTCCTATAAACTGAGTCCTTATCCATGGCTTAAGCTACAGGCCAAGTATATATTGAGTGATAGTATCATGATGAATAATATTATGTAGTATAATTTTCTAGGGATTACCATTACTAGCAGCATGAAAATTAATAAAGGTTAGCTATATATACACACACTCCCAATATCCAATTTGCTACTTGATATATCTGAACCTCGATATTGCACAGGTACTATAAAGCCAATGATTCTAGATTTATGCTCATTAATTCTGCTACCTCTGCCCCTCTGAATGTATCCTCTTCCTGTATTCTCTATTTTAGGTAGTAGTGTACCACTCTTCCCCTTTATCCCCACCAACCCAGAAATCTCAGTCATTCTTAGTTCCACTCTTTCCCTTGTAAGTTCCAAGTGGTGGTAGTCCAACCAACCACCATTTCTTACTGATTTATATGCCTATATATTCTAAGAATTACTTAAAAATTACATAATCTGTGAATGTCAGTGTAGTGACTAGTACGTTTTTATTGTAGATAGGGCTAGTCATTTAACTTGAGCATCACAGTTTGGTTGTAAAGTGATTGGGAATGGCAGGGATTGTGGCAAACTGAATAGTAGCCATGCAGAAGTGCAGACTCGGAGTTTTCAGATATTCCAGTATTTTAAGAGAAGCTGGAAATCTGAATCTTTGTGTCAACTCCTGATTTTTAAATGTAAGCTTCTAGTTTAAATAAAGAATATGCCAGGCTAGTTAATAAACTCTATAAATCCAATTTACCCTCTGAGTTGCCACCTTTAGATCTATGCATATAGATCATGTTGGGTACTATGTTTCATATATATTCAAATTTTTTTTTTCCTAAATAGTTATTAAAGAAATAACTCCTTTTTCAGAAAAATTGATTTTTCTAGATTGATACTTTGAGAATACTGAAGAGACAAATGTGGAGATAATATTCTCCCTCCTTATATTCTGGAACCATTCTCTGGGACTTCAAGGACAAACTTCCATTATCCAAATTTAGGGCTCTCCGTGTGCTGCTCAAAGTTTTTAGATATTTTCTTTGTCTTTCCTTTTATCAAAGGAAGAGTTTAGTTTCACTCTTGGAATGGAATGGGAGATAACTGTGTCCCCATTATCTCAAGAGATTCAAAATTTTATAATTTCTCGGTTACATTTTGCCACAGGAGTTAGACTTCAAAGTCTATTATATTAACTTTTCTTTTCCATTATTTGAGAGATCTTTATTAACTGAAGAATTAATGCCTTTTATAACTGTTGATTCTTCTTAAATGACATTATAAATCTTTTATTTAACAATATTGAGAGCTCCTGAGCAGTTTTAAGGCTCACCTGGGATTGTATTAAAATGAATTCTTGCTCATACTGTGTTCATTGCACAGCATTCAATGACTGAACTTGTTACATTTAGGTACAAGATACCAACAGTTTTTTTTCTTTGTTTTCTTTTTGTTGTTTTTTTTTTTCTTTCTGGCATTGCCAGAAAGCCCTAAGACTGCTAAAGCCTAAGAAAATCATAGCGGAAAATTCAGTGGTATCTATGGGAGAGTCAAGGAATAGAAAGGCTAGTGACTGGCAGTTTCCATGGCAACAACGGAATTTTCGGGCTAAAAAGATGGGTAGACTACACCATCAAATGTGCCAGAGATTGGTCTCCATGACGACAGCACTATGAATGGGGAAATGTATGCTCATGAGATTTTGTTTTAAAAGCCTGTTGGGTTATCTTAGAAGAAAATCCTTGCCAAATCAATATTTTTTTCTATTATTTCCCTAAAAAATACATAGTCAAAATAAGGAATTCCATTTGTTCCAATATTTGAAAAAGTAACATTCTTGAATATTTGTGTTACAAAAGGGGTTACTGACTTACAAATAACTCCTTTGGCAGCATGTCTGAGATAAAGAACCCAAAGAGTACAGATTTTTCAAATGTATTTACTTTTAAATTTCAATATTTATTTCAGAGAGCAGTGCCTCCAAATGTGAAAATAACTAGAGTTATTTAACTTATGTTTCTGAACATAAATCAACAGCCAGAATGCATGATATGTTAAAGCTTTACTCCTGTTGTATCAGAAAGGCAGGATTTATTACAGCAGTCATAGAATAAAAGAATGTTCAAGACTAATGACTACTCAAGTTCTTATGCTTCAATTTCTAAGAGCTCTTGGCAAATTTTCCTTATTGCTGCATTTTGAAATCTCTAATGTAAGCACTAGGGAAACAGACCGTGCGGTTAGTGCGTTGTGTGCATAATTGAGGACTCATATACATAGTGTTAGTTAAGGATCGATTCAACCATAGAAATAAACACTGGCTTTATGCCTAAGGTTTAAAACACTTGGTGAACACATTTTGTTTTCATTTCATGGGCAGATGCTTGTGTAATCATTTTTTGAGACCTACTTGGTAAGATTGATTTGTTTGTATTAGTGAGGAAATGTAAAATTTATGAAACTGTAAACAGGGTTGAGGAAAAAGGGATAGTATTTTCTGGGCTGGTACTAGCTAGAAGCATTTAGGCTAACCAGGACAAGAAGGCAGTCCCAGAACTTGGAGAGAAGAGCTGCTGCACTTTTGTAGAGGGACACAGATAACTAACTTGGAGCAGCCTAACAGAGCAGGAGCTGAGAGTAAACACCCCGACCGCATTTTCCACTCTTCTTAATCTCTCATTGGTGTTTCCCATCGGCCGATCCCAACAGAAGTCAAAGAAGCAAATAGTCTCTGAAGGTCAATTGCCAAGGGCACAGAACAGGGAAAAGAAGGGTGGAAAATGAATCTGGAGGGGCAAATACAAGATACCCAGCACTACCAGAAGTGAGACATTTAAAAGTGTCAAGAATAAAAATTAGCTTGATTTAAAAATATCACATAACATATGTGTATGTGTAGTAGTTTGGGTTAATAGTGTTGTAAATATTGATGTAAAATGTTAGAGAAATCTTTTTATGCTCTGTTTTTTAAAAAAGCAAAACTGAATAGTAATACAGAATATTGATGAATGTCTTTTTAAAATGAGTTCTATTTCATCATTGTTGATAGTCATTTATCCAGCATCCATATATAATATACAATATTATTGGGGGTTTATACAAAGTAAGCTAAAGTCCCCTTTTTTAAAGATCAGTACTGTAGGACTGAAAAGGATTATCAGACACTGTTTTCATATTTGTTCTCTACTTTGAGACAATATGTAATATCAACTCTCAGCGAATTGATAAATAAAATGCATATGGTCATTTCTGAGTAAAGGTGAAAAAGGAAGTATAAAACATTGCTCTGGCCTTTAAAGAGCTAAAGATTTAATTGAGAAAGAAAAATGTGTATTCAAGAGACTAAAGGACATTAAAAGCAATATGGGATAAACTGCAAAAACTATGGCTTTACAGACATAAAAGTTCTATAACTGTTTTGAGGTGTTTTTTTTTTTTTAAAGATTTTCAAACAAGAAAAATCAGGATATCACTCATTTCAGGGTTCATCTGGTGCTTTTGCTGGGTCTACGCAAGGCAAACATTTTCTATTAGTTCTCCCTTATATAGTCTTATATGTGGATTTTTTCCCCCTCTCTTACTGTTTAAATTCAATTCTAAATACCACGGTACTTAGAGTAAAAAGAACAAAAACACAAATTCACATCTTCGTTTTACCATTTTCTTGTAGAGTGGTTTGGATTTTTAACATTAGCGCCTCAGTTTCCTTATCTGTAAAATGTGAACTTAGAAGAAAATAATAAATGGAAAGGTTTTTCACATGCAGCTGCTGCACAGTAAACCCTATAAATGAAGTGGAGCCTGTCCTTTTATTTATCAGTTAAGCACTCAGTCAGGTTTTTATGGAGGGTTAGAGAAGCAACCATTTAAAAAGTTTAATTAACTAAAATTCTCATTGACTTTTCTAGTCCATAACTCATTTCCCCCTAGGTGAAACAAGTCGTTCCTTTCAAGGACTCAGTTTAACAACTGAATCTTTAGATTGGCTCCATGAGTTATACATACTTAGCTTCTTGTAAACTTACACAAGTATTTCGAGTTCCAAGTCTATAGAAACTATGAATTGGTTTTCTTGAATTCACTGACCAATGTGGTAATTGTATACATTCATGAACAGTAAGAAAGGTAGACATTTGTTCATGTTCAAACTTGTTAGTGCTTGTGCCTAGTGGCATGGAAACGCAGGTCTGTCTAGACTTTAGACCACAGGACACCACCACTTCTAACACCAGAATGACAGCAGTTTATTGAGTGCTTACTCAGTGTCAGATACTGCACTGAGTGCTTTACATACATGACTTCACTTAACCTGAATAGGGACCCTGTAACTCCTAGGTCTTATGATCCTTATTTTATGGATGAATAAACTGGAGTTTTGAGAAATTACTTACACAAGGCTGCGTAGGTAATAAATGACAGAAGTGGGATTCAAAATAAAGTCAGACACTAAAGCAATGTTCTTAACCAAAACCAGTTTCAAATACTTAATTGTGTTAAAGGGCATGCATTTATTTATCCATCCATTCATTTATTCAATCAACCGTGGCATGCGTCACAGAATACTGCGATTGTTTATTTTCTCCTCTCTCCCGTGGGATCTGTCAGCACTGTGAGGTCAGGTCTAAGTAGAGAGGAGGTGCTCAAAAACTGTAGAATCGCTCAGCATTTACTGAACCCAGCCTCTTCTCTAGGTGTTGGGGACAAATAGGAAGGACGAGGAACTTAGAATATTTAATAATCCCTCTGTCCCAGAACTAAAGCCATCCCAGTATTAGAGAAAACCATGTAACATAATGAGTTGTATGTGCTCTGAAATAGACAATACCCACTTTCACATTTTAATTTGCTTGTTAGAATGAATTTGCTTGTTTCTGTGAGCCTCAGTTTCCTTACCTGTAAGTTGTAGTTAATAGTGGCTACATCATTATGTTGTCCTGAGCACTTGTATGCTGACAAATATTAAACATTCAATAATAATAATACTTTAGTGCCATATATTTTTCAATTCAGCCACAAATATTTTTTCAACTTTGAACTTGGCAGTTGCCTAGAGTCCCACTTAATCACTGAGAGTACTAAATGACACATGGGGCCTTACCTAGTCATTGAAATGGCCAGGTTCTGACTTGATCATACTTACGGGACTCCTATTTCTTCCTACTCTGTTTTCTTCGGGGATGTACTCACCTGCTCTCTTCTACCTCTGTGGTTTTGATAATATTCATCCTTATGTCTGGGATGATCATCTTCTTTGTTCCCGCATCTGACTGTTACTAGCTCTTTAAGATTAACTTTCATTCTTCTAAAAAGTTTTTTCTATCCTCTAGTGTTTATTGATGGCTGAGAGTTCTAGTCTATACCACATAATGCAACACTATTTTATGCTGTCTGAGGTCATCTGGTATCATTCCATATGCATGAGGCTTAAGGGCCGTGATTATGTCTTACATTTCTTTAGTCATGGTTGGTCCTTATTTCAACCTGGGGACTGACCTGACTCTGCTTATCTAAACCTGTGTGTGTAATGTCTTTCCAGTGGGTTACAAGATAGTTCCAGCTTTTCATTCTTCAGTCTTCTATTCCCTTGTACCTAGGGGCAAGATGCATAACTTCTTCCCTCGTAAGTTTTAAGCAGTTCTGAGTTGAGATGCTGAGTGCTTCAGAGTCATCTTGGCCAAAGATCAGGGGAGTGCATTCTCCCTGTCAGGCCCTAAGTTACTAAGTAGGTTTTATTTATGATATAGTGAGTGAAAGATTTAGAAATCCAAGAGACAAAACTCAGGAAGAATGGATTTTTTTTTTTTTAGTAAAGTCACTTTTTTTTTTTTTTTTTTTTTTTTGCATTGCGTGGGCTTCTCACTGCTGTGGCCTCTCCCGTTGCGGAGCACAGGCTCCGGACGCGCAGGCCCAGCAGCCATGGCTCACGGGCCTAGCCGCTCCGCGGCATGTGGGATCTTCCCAGACCGGGGCACGAACCCGTGTCCCCTGCATCGGCAGGCGGACTCTCAACCATTGCGCCACCAGGGAAGCCCCAAGTCACTTATTTTTTATGTAATAGAACGTTCAATAATAATAACCAGATATTGGCCATACAGTACTGGTTTCTCAGCTCTTTGCTGATGAAGGTTCTTTCCCTGGGAAGAATTGTCTTTCTTAGAAGGGGGTGCTTTAGGGAAGTTGATCCATGGTTCAGCCCTGTGAACTGAAGTTGGTTACTGCTTCTCCAGGGTCAAAATGACCTGCCTCCCTCCTTAGGCAATGAAATGATTGACAAAGATGAAATAAAGTATGAACTTTTCCATTCTTAATTGTGGTGCTGAGAGTTGGGATTCTTTGTCTTCTAGTTGATAATATTACAAAATCACAAGCATGCATAATTTCTCATAACATAGGACAAGATTTAAAGTGTTTACATGCTATTTCATATATTCTTCTTCTGCCTTGTATGTATTATCCTTTGGGATTGGAATGGCCAAGGACTTACTGTATGAAGCACAAAGAACATCAATGACATTTTATAGCCCTGTCTTTTCCTAGAAATAAGAATCTCCCTAGGCAAATAACTAAGAAGACCACTGCACATTGAGGAAAAATGACAGTCCCTTCTAATTTTGGGAGTGTTGGACACTAACCTTTTAAATCAAGATTTGTACTTCTTGAATCTACACATATTAATAAATTGACTATGTTGAAGGATTGTGAAAGCAGTGAAAATTAATGCATTGCTTTTACAAACCTGGGCAATCATTATCTTGTCTTAGAAAAATTGATAATATTTAAAATATTATTCCAAATAATGCCCTTTATATTTGCATAAGACCTGCTTGAATAATGAAGATCTGTTCTGTCATGTCATAAAGATATGATTAAGCATTTATATCATTTATATTCTCATAAATATGCCACTTGATATTTTACATTTATCTAATTGATACAGCCACTATGGAGAACAGTATGGAGGTTCCTTAAACTAAAAATAGAACTACCATATGACCCAGCAGTCCCACTACTGGGCATATGCCCTGAGAAAACCATAATTCAAAAAGACACATGCACCCCAACGTTCATTGCAGCACTATTTACAATAGCCAGGACATGGAAGCAACCTAAATGTCCAATGATAGATGAATGGATCAAGAAGATGTGGTACTTATATGGAATCTAAAAAAAAAAAAAAGTTCTGAAGAACCTAGGGGCAGGACAGGAATAAAGACACAGATGTAGAGAATGGACTTGAGGACATGGGGAGGGGGTAGTGTAAGCTGGGACGAAGTGAGAGTGGCATGGACATATATATACTACCAAATGTAAAATAGATAGCTAGTGGGAAGCAGCCGCATAGCACAGGGAGATCAGCTCGGTGCTTTGTGACCACCTAGACGGGTGGGAAAGGGAGGGTGGGAGGGAGGGAGATGCAAGAGGGAAGAGATATGGGGATATATGTATATATATAACTGATTCACTTAGTTATAAAGCAGAACTAACACACCATTGTAAAGCAGTTATACTCCAATAAAGATGTTAAAAAAAAAAGATGTGGTACATGTATACAATGTAATATTACTCAGCCATAATAAGGAACAAAACTGCATCATTTGTAAAGATGTGGATGGACTTAGAGTCTGTCATACAGAGTGAAGTAATCCAGAAAGAGAAAAACGAATATCATATATTAACACATATATATGGAATCTAGAAAAATGGTACAAATGAACCTATTTGCAGGGCAGGAATAGAGATAAAGACATAGTGAATGGGCATGTGGACAAGGTGGGGAAGTGGAGGGTGGGATGAATCAGGAGATTAGGTTTGACATAAATACACTACTATGTGTAAAATAACTAGTGGGGACCTGCAGTATAGCACAGGGAGCTCAGCTCGGTGCTCTGTGATGACCTAGATGGATGGGATGGTGGGGTGGGGTGGGAGGGAGGTCCAAGAGGGAGGGTATATAGGTATACATATAGCTTATTCACTTCATTGTACAGCAGAAACTAACATAACATTGTAAAGCAATTTTACTCCAATTAAAAAAAAGAAAAAAAAAGAATGTGCTTAGTGATTAAAAAACAAAACAAAACTCCAACATTCTGAAAAAAATTAAAAAGTCAAAATATTATTTAAGTATTATATGATAAAGAAAGAGAAACATGGTCTTATTTCCATGTTCTTTAAGTCACCCCAAGTAGTTGTAAATTTCTGTGATGCAATACTGTACCTAAAATGGAATTTAAAAAATAAGACAACAATTATTTTTGCTACTTAAAATTTATGCTCCTTTAATATTAATATCTTCACACTCATATCACATAGCAATTCTAATTTTACTATCATTAGACTTTTAAGAACAAAGATATATCTAAATTACACCATTGACTGTTTCAGCGATAGTTGTACACACTGTATATTATTATTCAGTAATATCTAATGCTATAATAGTATCTAAAGCAAAGATGGACCTGCTTAGGTTCTAGCAAAGGGAATTTTTTAACAAACAACTTGTTAAAATTTTACATAGATGGTATTTGAAGATATTCACTCAAAAGGGCATCGTTAAAGTTATAGTCTAATGTTTTGATAATTTGAATAGTAACAACATAGAAACTTCCCCCAAAGGTTCCAAAGGGCAGCAAGAGGAAGCATCTCAGCATGAAAATATGAGGGAAGAACTAAGTTGGAGTCTTATATCCTCAGAACCTGGTACAATGTCTGTGACTTATTAGGTATTCAGTAAGTGTTGGACTGAATAGCATTTCCACTTTGCCCAAATCAAGAAAATTATGGCAAAGGTTTTCAGTGCCTTGGATGGCTCTAATTGTAGCATTATTAAATAAGGAATATTACAGATGGTGCTACTGTGAACATTTTTGCTAAATAGTTTTTTAAAGTAGTTACACCAATTTACAAAGTGGTTGTATCAGCAGTGTACCTAAATTCTAATTGTTCCATTTTCTTGCCAGTACTTGGTATTTTCAGTTTTTTCCCACTTTAGACATTTCAGTCTGTGTATAGTAGTATCTTATTATGTTTTAATTTGTATCACCCTGATGCTTAGTGAAACTATAAGTCCTTTTGACATGTTTATTGACTATTTGCATATTTTTAGAAGTACCTGTTTCAAATCTTTTGTTTATATTTCTATAAGGTTATCTTTTTATTTTTATTTATTTTTATTTTTTCTTTTTGCAGTACGCGGGCCTCTCACTGTTGTGGCCTCTCCCGTTGTGGAGCACAGGCTACGGACACACAGGCTCAGTGGCCATGGCTCACGGGCCCAGCCGCTCCGCGGCATGTGGGATCTTCCCGGAGCGGGGCACGAACCCTTGTCCCCTGAATCAGCAGGCGGACTCTCAACCACTGCGCCACCAGGGAAGCCCCTATCTTTTTATTTTTGATTTGAGTTATTCATATACTCTGGATATGAATCATTTAGACATGTGTATGGCAAATATGTTCGCCCGCTCTGAAGCTTGCTTTTTATTTTTTGAATAGTGTCACTTGACAATCCAAATGTCTATTAATAATAGAATGGATAAATATATTGTAATTTCATACAGTTGAATATTATATAGCAATGAAAAAAAATGGGCTACAGCTACATGGACAACATATTGGGTTGGCCAAAAGGTTCATTCGGTTTTTTTCCATAAGATGGCTCTAGTAGCACTTAGTTGTCTTTAATTTCATTTGAAATAATTTTGTTAGATTGTATGTGACAGCTGTCATATCAGCGTGCATTTAAAAAAAGACATTGAAATTGGTGAATTTTTGTGTAGCCATTTTAATATTGAAGATGGAAGAAGAAAAGCAACATTTTCAGCATATTATGCTTTATTATTTCAAGAAAGGTAAAAATGCAACTGAAACACAAGAAAAGATTTGTGCAGTGTATGGAGAAGGTGCTGTGACTGATCAAACATGTCAAAAGTGGTTTGTGAAGTTTCGTACTAGAGATTTCTCACTGGACAATGTTCCACGGTCGGGTAGACCATTTGAAGTTGATAGCTATCAAATTGAGAACAATCAACGTTATACCATGGGAGATAGCCGACATACTCAAAATATCCAAATCAAGTGTTGAAAATCATTTACACCAGCTTGGTTATGTTAATTGCTTTGATGTTTGGGTTCCACATAAGTTCAGGGAAAAAACCTTCTTGACCATATTTTTGCATGCAATTCTCTAGTGAAATGTAATGAAAACGTTCCGTTTTTAAAATTGTGACGGGCGATGAAAAGTGGATACTGTACAATAATGTGGAATGGAAGAGATCATGGGACAAGCAAAATGAAGCACCACCAACCACACCAATGGCCGGTCTTCATCCAGAGAAGGTGATGTTGTGTATGTGGTGGGATTGGAAGGGAGTCCTGTATTATGAGGTCTTTCCAGAAAACCAAACGATTAATTCCAACAAGTACTGCTCCCAATTAGACCAACTAAAAGCAGCACTCGAACAAAAAATGTCCAGAATTAGTCAACAGAAAATGCATAATCTTCCATCAGGATAACACAAGACCGCATATTTCTTTGATGACCAGGCAAAAACTGTTACAGCTTGGATGGGAAGTTCTGATTCATCCGCCGTACTCACCAGACATTGCACCTTTGTATTTCCATTTATTTCGGTCTTTACAAAATTCTCTTAATGGAAAAAATTTCAATTCCCTGGAAGACTGTAAAAGGCATCTGGAACAGTTCTTTGCTCAAAAAGGTAAAAAGTTTTGGGAAGATGGAGTTATGCAGTTGCCTGAAAAATGGCAGAAGGTAGTGGAACAAAAGGGTGAATACGTTGTTCAATAAAGTTCTTGGTGAAAATGAAAAATGTGTCTTTTATTTTTACTTAAAAACTGAAGGCACTTTTTGACCAAACCAGTAGCTGTGTCTCACAAACAAAATGTTGAGTGAAGGAAGCCAGATACAAAATAGTATGTGAATGTTATATAAATGGTCTGATACAATGCAAACAGGCAAAAGTAATCAATGGGAGACTAGTAATGTTCTGTTTTTAAATCTAGGTGTTGTTCACATAAATATTGGTTATGTTGGTGTGTTTACTTAGAAATAAACCTTATACTCTAATGATTTGTATACTTTTCTGTATATATGTGTGCTTTTCTATATGTATGTTATACTTAAATAAAAACTTTACATAAAAAAGATATAGACTAACCCCACTTATAGAAGGATAATGTATCAAAAATAGAAACTCTTTAACAGAAGATGAAAAGTAATGGGCATGGTGATTTATTATAGATCTACCTTATGATGAGCTGGTTCTGGTCAGGGTCACATCAAAATTTTGACTACTGAATACGAGCAATTCAATGGAACCAATATTTCATATTAAGCTTAAACTTGAGATTTGGTCTAAAGAAACTTAGATGAGAACCTCCATATGATTATTTCCTTCTTGTCAAATGACTCAAATGGTTATCTTTGGTTAGTGGTTAATACTCCATCTCTGAGGTTAAAGAATAATTAGAATGTTTTAATGCCCATATAGCTCAGGTTTATTATAATAATCTGTTACCAAAATATCTTTGGTTAATAGGAATTTCCAATAAATGGCTAGTATATTTAAATATTTTATCCATACGAGGCAGTATAGCAGGGTGGAAATAAAAATATGACTTGGCATCTCCAAAAAGTGGTTTGAATGTATCAGTTGTTCGCATTTGTGTAATTTCCTTAATTTTTGAGCCATTTTTCAGTTGTGTAGTACTCAGAGAAACACTTTCATAGCAAATAGTAGATACATGATAATTGGTAGCTATTATGCAATTTTTAGTCTTTTGAATTTTAAATTCCATTCTTTGAGAGAATCTTAATTGCAGTGATATAGATGAAGATTACATTTCATAAATTGTATTGAAAATAGGAAACACTTTCAAATTTAACTTAAATATTAAGCAGATATATAAATTTTCAGTCCATGATTCACTGTGCCTTTGTGAATAGAAACACAGAATTTCAAAATTTTCGGTTTTCTTAGCATGTCATTAAATTCGAATAGCACTGAATGTAAATCATATTACCTATTTTTGATGACTAGAACCTGGATATATGCATTTAAATATGGAAAAAAGGAGTTATGATTCTAATGAGAAAGGTGATAATGATGATGATAAAATAGCAAGCAATTATTGAGCCCTTACTATGTGGCAGGCACTGTTTTACTAGTTCTATATGCATTTTCCTATTTAATCTTAACAACTTGGGTAAAATAGAACATTTATATTCCTACTATACTGACAAGAAATGAGTAAAGTTAAGACATCATTTAAAACATGCTACAAATATAGAACTTTTGGAAAATTGCTTATGTAGCCATTTACTGATAATTATGAAACAGTGTTGTAGATTTTAAATCTTACTCTATTAAGGAGTTTCATGTAAATTACTTGGAGGGGAAAGTTGTTTTCTCAAAGTTGCAAGAGTTGGCCTTAGAATTCTGTTATATTTTGTCTGATCTCCCATAATCCTAAATGAAAATGAAATATAAAAGTTTATTTTTTCCAGACTTCATTTAGTTTAATTCAGATTTTTTTACTATAACTCCCACCCCCTCACCACTCAGTGTTAGAAATTACTATCTATGAGTTTGGGGAAAGAGATTGCACTCTTGTCAGGAAGTATCTAGTTATGTAATTTTTTAAAGAAATGTTTTATCGCAGTATAATATACGTGAACAAACAACAAATTATAGGTGTAGAAACTGATTAAATATTCACAAAGAACACACTTGTGTAACCATAACCCCAATCAAGACCATTATCAGCAAGTCAGAAATCCCCCACTAGCCTACTCTAGATGTAGCACTAGTATATTGTCTGTCTTCATTTAGTTTCTCTAAGTTTTGATTTTTTTAAACAAATGTGTCCTTTTATTTATATTTAAAAATGTATTGGCATAAAGATCATAATAACCTCTTATTTTTTAAATGTATAGAGTATTATCCCTTTTTAAATTCCTGGTATTAGAATTAGTATTTTCCCTCTTTGTCTTTTGATCAGCATTGTTAGAAATTTTATTAGATTTTTCAGAAAAACAAATTTAATTTCTCTTTTTATATGTTTATCTTCATTTCATTCATCTGTGTTCTCTGCTTTCATTTTCATTTTTTTTTCCTTTTACCTTTTTAAAGGATTTAATTTGTATTTCTTTTTCTAAGTTAAGATGGATAATTTATTGATTTTTAGCTATTTTGGTAATATATATATTTTTAAGACTATATCCCCAGTAAGCATGGCTTTTTGTATATCCTACATGTTTTGGTATGTCCTATTTTTATTATTCAGTTTACCAATTTTTAAATTTCTGTTGTGATTTCTTTATTGACCTTTTTTTGGGGGGGGGGAATTTCTGCTTGTCATACATTTTATTTTCACTTAATATTTTATTCTGCAAAACTGAGTGGGTTCAACAGAAGTCCATTATTACAAATTGTCTAGCTTGCTTGTTTTAGTATTTATCTAGTTGTTTTGTTATGGATCATATAGAAAATATTTGATTCTTTTCATGAACCAGAGCCAAAGCATTTTATTGCCTAAACTTAGGTGTGAAAGAACATTTCAGAACAGTAAATCACTAAAATTATTCCATGCAGTTATATTAAAGCTAGAGACGATTATACAACAAAGGTATTATAAATAATACCACATATTAAGCATTACCTATTTTGATTTGTTGTTTTAGAACCTTAATACTAATATAGAATAATGGAAGATTAAGCTCATTTTAGCCTGATGTTGAAATTGGTGGGTATTTGGAGCTCTGCTTAGGGTACTAATGAAACTTAATTTATAAGGGATCAGAAAGAAACTTTATTTCAATGCTATGACATTTAGAAAAACATAGATTAAAATTAATATGTCATCTTTAAAGTGCTATTTAAATTTTACTAATTAAGTGAAACTTTTGGCCCAAAAAGACAGAGTGTCGAAAGTTATATTAAATGCTTTAGAAGAGCAATAATAACAGTAATTGGTGAGTCATGATCTTATATTTCTACATATCAAAGGATAGTTTAACAATTTTTATGAGGCAGTAGCATTTCAATAGTAAGAAAAATCTTAAAGGTAATCTGAAATCTTGACTCAAAATCTAGTATCATATTATATATTTTGACCTAAAGTATACAATGCCTACAATGAAGAGTAACATCATTGTTAAGAAGAAAAATCAGAGGATCCCTACAACAGGGTAAAGTGATAAGACTCTAAAAACAGGTATATGGATATTCCTATAACAGCTGTATGTAGTACATTTTCCAGTTCCTGGTGAGGAATTTGTGAATGTTCCCAAAGCAATACTCTAGGTATATGAGATAATAAAGTATACGGGAATTTTAAAAGTTGCTATTTGAGTAAATGAAAATCCTTTTTATTTTTAAAAATGTGATGTTTATTTGTACTGTATTACCAAACCGAACCATCTTTAGAATTTGATAATTATGCCTTCTTTTCTCTTAGCTTGAAATTATTGCAACTTTTTGTTATACATTGTTAAAGGGACTTACTGATATGTCTATGCAGGTTGTACTGTAGGCTCAGTGGGTTTTTTTTGCGGGGGGGAAGGAGGAAATTTCTTTAAAAAATTAGAGATTCCATTAAAATAAGAGAAGCCTTCTGTGAAATAAAACACCTTAGCTTGTATTTAGCATGTATGAAAGTGGGAGGTGGGACCTTATAATCCTCATACTGTGTTACTTTTTCCAAAGCACTTCTTGGGGTGACCAACTATGATTTTACTTTGTTGTGTTGTAGTAAGTTGGTTTCTTCATGATGAAATGGCTTCAGTTAGTTGAACTTGTGATTCTTAAACCTCTTTTAACTTTAAATTTTCTTCTAGCTTTAAGATCCTAGGAATTAATGGGTAAAAAAATTTTTGTCTGACCTTATTGCCCTTTTTTAAAGCACAGTGGATTAGTAAATACTACCTGAAGTCTACAAATATGAAATTTTAAAACCTTTATTTACATGAGAATATGGTTATAAATATGGTTATATAGGTTTTTATTCTCTGGCTGCCATTAGATTGTATTCCTGTGACTACTACTGCAAGCAGGCATTATCTAGATAGCCAATGAACTAGCAAGGTAACAAATCAACCAGCAAATTTAGCTACTGAAATTCTTTTCAAAGAGAAAATGAAAGTGAAAGTGAAAAGAAGAAGAAAAAATAGGTGAGTCAGTTAAACCAACAGTGTGGTTTAAAGTACACAAGGCCACATATGTGTATATTTTGTGGCACCTCTTGCTAAAGATGCACATCATGCCTGTGATATGCAGTGTAAAATACTCATGCTTCCCATTATAGTAGGTTACAACATTATGTGATTTGATTAATGCTATTAAGCAGGAAACTCCAGGACACACAGAACTTAGGACAATTGAGAGTTGTAGGAATTCCTATGATTTGTGTCTCTAAACTTTATTTGAAAAAGTCATGGCATAGATAATAAAAATATTCATGTATTATTAATTACCCCAGAGTACATATGGGACTCTAGCTATAATATTTCTTTGCCTTCTTTCCTCCTTTTTCCTTTTTTTTTTTTTTTTTTTTAGACTCAACTTATGCACTTTTAGGAGCTCTGTATAGTGTAGATGCAAAGGACCCTTCCCCTAGATATACATACACATTTTATTGCAGGTCTATTCATTTATTAATTTAATAAACATTTTCCAGACCACATCACTAAATGTATGCCTTCTGCTCCCCACTGGGCAAACCCAATTAAACAAGATAGACAGGGTCCTTGTTGTCAGGGTTTTCCATCTACTGGTTGGGGCACTGCTTTACTCCTTAGGTACCAAAAAAAAAAAAAAAAAAATCCAACGATGGAACTTTTTTCCTGTAGGCCTTGGGATAAGACTTTGGGATAAAAATTTCCTTGCTGTCACTAGGGTTCACATGGGAGTTGAGGCCTGGAGTTTGGCTAGGTGACTGAGGATTATTCTAATCCTCAGTTTGTCAGTAAGAGTTTCAAGGTAGCAGTAGCTCCCCTGAGCTAATGGATAAACTCTGTAGCTGTCAAACAAGTAATCAGAAGGTCTAAATCAGCTTCTACAGTTGTACTCACAATCAGAGGGAAGAGCGCTGTTGGGAGTCTTCATCACATTTTACCAAGGAAAATTACTTTAAGGTCACAGTGGCACATCTAAAATCTTGGTCCTCTCTTTAATGGTTGCAGATCCGTCCCTGATTACTGATAGTTCTTCAGTCAGTTAACCTAACACACACACACTCAGAGGAAGATACTATGACAGCAAGTAGAAAGACCAGGTATTTAAGACATTCAAAGTAGGAGAGACAAATCTATTAGGAGGATGGCAAAAAAGCAACCTCAGACCATCCTAAGAGTAACTGAACATTTGCCCAGGACCTGGGCAGACACTAATAGCACATATTCCCCAGGAGATGTGACAAATTCCCCATGGGTATTCTGCCAGTAACTTAGCAACATGGAGAAATTGCTAATTCCTCATGTCTCTTCTCATCTGTTTACAGAGCACTTTTGCCTTTATCCTTTTATTTAATGGTTTTGGTGAGTTTGTACCTGCACTAGATCTTTTTGGATGAAAAAACAGGCTGGGGGAGAGTAGTGAAACTGTAACTAGAGCTCAGGTCTTTCTCCTCCTATTACTGTTTTTCTGCTACATGCCTGTCTCTGATCAAAACGTCACAAAATGTTATAAACTTTTATTGTGTAAACCATAGACAGCTTGTTGAACTTCAAAACACCTCCATTTCCCTATCTTCCAAATGGAGATGAAAATAAAATCTTCATCATTGAGTTCTTCTGAGGATTAATGGCCTTATCCCCAGCACCTCGAACAGAGGCAAACACTCCAGAGGGGTCAGCTGTTATTATGCAACATGTTCCAAAATGCTTTACTGTGTGTAGTCTCTTTTCATTGTTTATATACACCCTTTTCGAATTGTGCTCTTAGCCTGGGGTAAAGCATTGCTAATATCCCCAGATTTTTCAAACTATTGTTTTAAGGAAGAAAATTTGATTCTGAGATTGCACTGAATGTTTTTCTTATGATCACTTTATTCTGTTTATCATCTATCTTGTTAGAACAAGAGAGTTCTAAAAAAAAATCTGCATGAAATCCCTTATTAATTCTATTCATCATATACAAGTTAATGCCCTCTGTCTGCCTGGCACTTTGAAACAGTCAATTAAATAGGTTCATTCGCCTTATAAAAATCTTCCATTTCTTTCAGTTGGTGGAATCTCATCTATAAGAAGTCTATTTGAATTTGTAATGATCTTTTAAATTTCTGAATGTGCAGATTCACCACTGCCAAATTATTTCTACTAGAGAGTAATCTAATCTGCATTAGAAAGAAACTCTTCTTCTCATGACCCACTGCCCTATGGAATAAATTATTAGTACAAAAATGCTCTCTTGGAGATAATATTTTAAGACAGCACCTGGCCCTGTGCCCTTAAAATACAAAGAGAATTACAGTGACTCTATAAGGTCAAGTCCTAAGCAAGTTGGTCACATAGGTGGGCTCAGGTGTGGACCCCATATTTCCTTCTCTCCTCCCCACACCACCTCAGCCTCTCTTCATGCTTGTTCCACAAGACTCCAGGCTGTCTGCTGGGCTGCTGAGCCTAACATGGCCCTTCCCTTTGTCGGCCAGTGTGTGTCTCAAGCCCCATCCACCTCCCTGCTCTTCTCCCTGGTACCATCACAAAGTGTCATTCCTTTAGGTTCTCTAACTCCATTTCTCCTGTTTTGCAAGGAAACAGTAAGAGGATAAAGCTGTCCATGGTAAGGTGCTTGTGCACGCTTTTGTACAAGTAATCACACTTGTGTATTTTAATAACATGGGCCTTAATAGAAAAGAAATAAACTTATAGTTTTATTATGACACCTACTGTGTTTGAGTGCCTACTAGGTGCTAAGCGTTGACTGTACTAGTTCCTTTATTTGTAAAAATTTGTATAATGGTTAATCTTTGGAAAGCTCTTTTAACAGCCTTCACCTAACTTAGTCACATTATAGTTCCAGTGTAACCTCCAAAAGACCTTCCAAAAGATTTTAGATAGCATGGCACCCTTTATCCCCCTTTTCTATTTCATTATGTTTTATATCATTTATCACATTGGTGTTATATCCAATACTGATCATATGTTTGTTAATATTCTGTCACATCAACTAAAATAGTAGTCCCATGAGGGTATGACCTTTGTTTTGTTTGCTACCATTTCCCTGTATTTATAACAATAGGTATTACATGCATATTTGTTGAATGAAGTTGGACATTATCCCCATTTCCACAGTTGAAAAAAACTGGGCTTAGAAAAATGAGCTCAACGTCACACACTTAGAAAGTGCATGGAAATGGGTGTGAATCTAGGCTTGTTTGGGCCCAAATCCTTCATGTCTTATTTACATCATGGCGCAACTTTTCCCACCCCCACATACCAACGAGGGATCCTAACTAAATAAATGGCAAATGCCTCTAGCTGTTCAAGAGACAGCTCTTTGTTAAGTCACACCATTCAGAATCCCTAAAATCATAATGCTTTAGGTTGTTATCAATTCTACCCATATAGCTAGCCCAGTTCATGTTTCTATCAGGGGAATTTTAGACTCTAAAGTGATGTCTTGAGTGAAATGAAGTGAAAAGTAACATTACAGGATGAGAGAAATAATATGAAGATCAATATGTCACCTGGACATTGAAAATAGAAAAATATCCCTATGGCCTCTACATGGGGTCTGGGGTTTGCTTAGTAGGAAAACAAAACTCAAAACCATGCTATTTCTCAAGAAAGAAAAACAGAGCTGGAGGAATCGGGCTCCCGGACTTCAGACTCTACTACAAAGCTACAGTAATCAAGACAGTATGGTACTGGCACAAAAACAGAAATATAGACCAATGGAACAGGATAGAAAGCCCAGAGAAACCCACGCACATACGGTCACCTTATCTTTGATAAAGGAGGCAAGAATATGCAATGGAGAAAAGACAGCCTCTTCAATAAGTGGTGCTGGGAAAACTGGACAGCTACATGTAAAAGAATGAAATTAGAACACTCCCTAACACCATGCACAAAAATAAACTCAAAATGGATTAAAGACCTAAATGTAAGGCCAGACACTATCAAACTCTTAGAGGAAAACATAGGCAGAACACTCTATGACATAAATCACAGCAAGATCTTTTGACCCATCTCCTAGAGAAATGGAAATAAAAACAAAAATAAACAAATGGGACCTAATGAAACTGAAAAGCTTTTGCACAGCAAAGGAAACCATAAACAAGATGACAAGACACCCCTCAGAATGGGAGAAGATATTTGCAATGAAACAACTGCCAAAGGATTAATCTCCAAAATTTACAAGTAGCTCATGCAGCTCAATATCAAAGAAAACAAACAACCCAATTAAAAAATGGGCGGAAGAGCCAAACAGACATTTCTCCAAAGAAGATATACAGATTGCCAACAAACACATGAAAGAATGCTCAACATCATTAATCATTTGAGAAATGCAAATCAAAACTACTATGAGATGTCATCTCACACCAGTTAGAATGGCCATCATCAAAAAATCTACAAACAGTAAATGCTGGAGAGGGTGTGGAGAAAAGGGAACCCTCATACACTGTTGGTGGGAATGTAAATTGATACAGCCACTATGGAGAACAGTATGGAAGTTCCTTAAAAAACTAAAAACAGAACTACCATATGACCCAGCAGGCCCACTCCTGGGCATATACCCTGAGAAAACCATAATTCAGAAAGAGTCATGTACCACAATGTTCATTGCAGTTCTATTTACAATAGCCAGGACATGGAAACAACCTAATTGTCCATCAACAGGTGAATGGATAAAGAAGATGTGGCACATATATACAATGGAATATTATTCAGCCATAAAAAGAAGCAAAATTGAGTTATTTGTAGTGAGGTGGATGGACCTAGAGTCTGTCATACAGAGTGAAGTAAATCAGAAAGAGAAAAAGAAATACTGTATGCTAACATACATATATATGGAATCTAAAAAAAAAAAAAAAAGGTTATGAAGAACCTAGGGGCAAGATGGGAATAAAGACGCAGACCTACTAGAGAATGGACTTGAGAACACGGGGAGGGGGAAGGGTAAGCTGGGACGAAGTGAGAGAGTGGTAGTGTATATATGGACATATAAACACTACCAAACGTAAAACAGATAGCTAGTGGGAAGCAGTTGCATAGCACAAGGAAATCAGCTTGGTGCTTTGTGACCAGCTAGAAGGGTGGGATAGGGAGGGTGGGAGGGAGGGAGATGCAAGAAGGAAGAGATTTGGGGATATATGTATATGTATAACTGATTCACTTTGTTATAAAGCAGAAACTAACACCATTGTAAAGCAATCATACTCCAATAAAAACGTTAAAAAAACATGCTATTATGTGATTTAATATAAAAAAAGCAATTCATTAGGAACCAGTGGTGGGACGTTTGTGGTAGACTCCATTTGCTCATTTATTCCAGGGACCCAGGGTCATGGAATGGAGTGGGAAGAGGGGTCTTTGCCTGTTGTCTGCAGTGACCTCAAGGAGTAATCAGCTCTTCTTCTCTTAAATCCCCTATCAGTTAGCTTATTTCCTTCTGTACCTTTTCTTTTTCTTTTCTTTTTCCTTTCTGACCTGATGTCACTAATACCAGGTCTTTCTTTTTTTGTCAGTAGGTCTACATTGTTAAAATGAGCAGATTCTAGTGAGAAACAAGATTGTATCTTATTATTCTATTTCTTTTCTGAAAAATAGATTATTTTCCCCCAGGCGAATGTCTGTGAACATTCATGTGATTATTCAGTTAAAAAGAAGAGGGATGTATTCCTGTGTCTGAGTAAATCTTTAGTGATTCACAGTTCATGGTTTTCTTAATTGTATCCTTCTCTGTCATCACTTTTAGTACCCTGGGTCAGTAACTTCAGTCACCCAGGATGATAAAAGACATTTTATTTAATGAGACACACACACTACTCTCAAGCTGTAGGTATAAATATTCTTTTATTGTCTCATCCATAGGATCCTTACCACCTCCCCTCTCCTAGGATTTGTGAAGATTTTAAAATCACTTCTTTGTCCCAGTTTAGCTCTGAACCTCACGTTAAACTCTAAGAGGATTTATAATTTTTTATAGTCATTTGGAATAAGCAGTCAGTTCTGCGATAAACAAATTAGCCAAGCTTCTTCTAATGACTCTCTCCCTTTTGCACTGACACTGCCGAAGGCAGCTGTGTTAAGGTAATCTGCCCACCACACACGTTTTACCCCAACCAATTAGTGGCTGAAAATGTTCAGAAAAATATCCCATTTAATTAGGCAAAGATAAATGATGACTGCATGTGTCTCATATCTTTGAGTGCTCAAGTTTCCTTAAGTGATTAAGGAATTAGTTTTCAATTTTGTTTTTGGAATTGATATATTCTAATAGTGGTGAACAGAAATATTAAGGCTGCCCCAGGAATGGACAATGTTCTCTTTGTTTATGAGAGCCCAATACTTTATTTTTTCTTGGTCGTATTCCATGTGCTCTGCTTCTTACTTATTTATGTTTTGCATAAAGATGTCTTACTATCCTACTACGAGATAGCACTAAATCTTTTTTCCAGTCCTATTATTTTTCCTGGTTGGCATTAACAAATAAACAGTTTTCAAGATTCAAATGAACTTCAATACCACAAGCTTAGCATATTATTTCATCCATTTATTTCATACATATTTTTGTATATTATTGTACGTGCTAGGCCTGGGCACACAGTGGGGTCTAAGCCATGTTCAGGGTCTACTCTCACTGAGAGTAGCACTTAATTCTAGTGTGATGTATTCTGGTAGTGCATGGGAGCTATGGGAACATGTGTCAGGGTCCTCCTGTTCAGGGATCAGGAAAGAATTCCCAGAGGAGGTATGTTGTAGGCTGAGAAGTGATGGGTGAGAATGAGTTAGCTTAGAAAAAGATTTTTACAAAAATACATTTTTACTTTTTATGCTTATGAGCTTCTAGTTCTGACAAATGTATTTTATGAAGATGGCTAGGGACAGAAGAGTTGTTTCAAACGAAAAGCAACTCATTGAGTTGAAAAAATAAAACAGATAATGAAACCATATGGGGCAGTTTGGTGACATGAAAATGGAATGACATTAAAATGATGGGGTCTTGGGTTCAAACCGCACCTCTGCTGTTTATTAATTGTGTGTCCCTGGACACATTAGTTAACTATGCCAACCCTCAGTTTTCCCTTCTCTACCTAGGGTTTGTTTGGATGAAATAATGAGGTATAAAGTATCAGCATACAGTAGCTCTTGTCTAAATGGTATCATTTTTGTTACTGATTCAGGACTCAAAGCAATCTATCACATTAAACATTTGCAAATAGGGTGAGCAAATTAGTCAACTGAAAGGCATTTGATTTGAGTGACCATTTTTGGTCTCTTATTCATGACATGGCATGGGCACCTTTTTTTCAGGATAAAATTACCCAAGCCAGGAAAGATGGTGATGATCATTGAAATTTTCTTCAGTTAGTAGTGAATACAAATGAAGTTAACTTTACAAACACAGTGAATTTTATATGTTCTTATTGGACTTAAGAACCTATGCCAACATTTTGGAGTTGCCATTGCTATGTGGTTTTCTGGAGCACAACTTTGGAGTTCTGTGTTTTATTCCTTTAATTTAAAAATAGATGAACTTGATGGAATTAAGAGTATTTATTTAACAAGCTCTTAATCCAAATTCTGTGGAGAGCATTTTCATGGCACATTACATTTAAGCAATATGTATGGGCATCTGCATGAGAAGCAGTCACTATAGTGGCTGGGGACCAAGATTTCAGAGTTACCCTGACTGTGTTCTAGTTCTGGCCCTGCTACATACTAGCTTGTACAAGTAAATATCACCAACTCTCTCTTTCCCCATCTCTACAGTAATAATTGTTATAATAATAACAGCCATCTGATAGTAATTTCTGGGTCAGTTAAGATAATGTAAGCATATACTAGATGCTTAGCATAGAGCAAGGGCTCAATTAATGGTAACTATAATCTCAATTTGGTTTGTAACATAAAAATAAAAAGCACACCTCCAGGTCTATTGGCTGGTGGACTGCTTATATATCTAGTATAGACAGGACTTAAGACAAAATTAGTTATTCCATGATCATACCAGGAAAGGATGGTAGAATGGTGTTATTAACCTGGGAGTGATGGCAGGTATCCTCTTATTTAGCAGACTGTTTCCCTTGATATAACTTTCCAGTAGTTATTTAAGTTCTAGCAGAACCCACATGCAGAAATTTTGCCATATGAAAATTTTATCAGAATGACCCCTCAGGAGTAAGTAGTACAGGTAGTAAAATGAATAAAATCAACATTTCTGGTTTCTCAGTCGTAGTACTGGCAAGGCTTCTTGTTTTCAAAGTATTGTTCTGAAGAAGATTTTCCTTTTTCAGTGTGCTTGTTTTAAATGAAAGAATTGCTCTTTATGACCTTAAGCAATTCCAATGAAATGCCAGTGTGTTTTCCCAAACCCATGCATACTAAGCTTAATTCCTAAGATGGTTATTATTATTATCTTTATAAATTCTGGCCTAAATTTTAAGCAGTTGTTAACTAGAGCCATAATCTGTGTTCCCAAGTCATTCAGCTTTAGTAGATACAGGTACTGTTTAATTTGAAACTTTAGATCTAATTTATTATGTTAAAATGTATTTAATTAAGTTTCAAGAATTGTTATCCATTATGTTCAGGAGGTTTATCTGTAGTCATAGAGACAGGCAGTAATATTAAAGAGAGAGGATCATTCTGGATGTTGGTAGTTTGAAACTTTAATTTCAACTCGTATTTTTAGAATGTGTGAGTACAAGGGCTACCCTTGCTGAAATTTGCTTTAAATAGATAAGAGTAAAGTCCTTCAGGGCCAGCCGCAGGGGAAATAGTCAAAATTGACAGTTTTTCTTGGATCCAGTCACGGCTTCCTGTTCCACAACTCTTCTTGCTGTTCTGAAGAAAGCCCTGAAGTGAGCACTTTTGACTTCCTATTCACTGGACCCTGCCCTTCCCAAGGTCAGTATCCTTTGTTCTGGGCTGACTGTTAATGGCTATGGGCACATCTCCTCCCAGGGGAACTGGGTTTGTAATTCTTTATTCCTGAACAAGGCAACCTTTAAGAAGCAGTCTCTGCAATGAAAGATGTTCAGGCTGTGAACAGGCCTAGACGGGGGGATGGAGGAACCTTGCCTGAAGTTTCTCCAGCCACCCATATATACATGTGTGTCCTTATCCATGGGCGTCATTCATGCGGTGAAGAGCACTAGGGGAGTTTGTCTAAGGCCCCATCCCAATGTGGCATTAAGTAAGGTGTGATGATCTTGAAGCAAATCGCCTCCTAGCTGAACCTTGGATCTTTTGCCGGCAAAATGAAAAAGCTTCAACTTGAACATGCTGTGATTCTGTAATCTCTTTCATGACTTTTTGCACGCTTCCATTGGACTGCAGGGAAAAAAACAAAAGGTTTTATTTTTCAAATATATTTGAAACTGATTAGGGAGAAATGACTAGTCTTTCAACTCAACAATAAATCCAGTTTAATTAGTGTCAGCTTTTGGGTAGAAGTTGTAGAGTAGTGTAGACTTTGAAAAAAATTGGAAGAATTTCATAAAGAATAATTCATAGGCACTAGAAACAAAGAAAGCCATTTTTACATACCAGAATTTCTCCATTGCTGTGGCAGTGCCATAGGAATAACCACCAATAGGTAAGCAATCTGGTCAAAAGAGTGAGCTTGGGTGCAAACACATATGCAAGAGAAAAACTTAATCTCTTTTCCAGCTAGCTTGCTATACCTGAGCCCCTCGTATGTAAAACTTCTATAGCTACCACTGTCTAATCAACAATTTTGGTATGGTCAACCACAAGGACTGCACATGAACCAATTCCTGCCATAAGTATTTCCATCTCAGGGAGGTAGTGTTTTTGGATAAATTTTTCCTGTCCCTTTTGTTTCCTCTGTCTCTAACTTGTCCCTTTCATTTTCCTGAAGATCTTTGATGGAGAGTTAAATTTATTATTCTGTGATCTTTCAAAACATCATAGGGACATTTTCATATATTTATCAGTTTTTGGAAATGCAAGGCTCATTTCAAAGTTACATTAGAGTTAAGATTTATCAATGTCTAATTTTTTAAAAATTATTATGAAAAATTTCTAATATACCCAAAAGAAGATAATATAATTACTCCTCACATACCTATCCTCTAGCTTCCACAATTTTAAACATGTTGGCAATTTGCTTTCTTCCTGACTATTTTTCTGGAGCATTTTTCTACAAACTCCACTGCTACAGTTAAAAGTGTTGTGATATAAAACGATGTTGTGCTGGGCTCTGGCTATTGAATCTTCTAAATAAGAAATTCTTCTAAATCAGAAAAACTCTGAATGTACAGAAAACTACAACTAGGCTGTGTTGTCTGATTCCAAAGAGATGATGTTATGATGACGCTGTGCAATCATACAGTCTCTCAGTTGGTATATGAAACTATCTTATTAGTGAATCATCTACTAGAATGCAAGTTTGTGAGAGCAGCTTTCTTTTTTTTTTTTTAAAGTGTTTTGACTGTGGTTTTCAATTTAGATTAGAATACCTTAGAAATTTAGAAATTGAATGAGCTTTTGTTACCCTTTTACATCCAACTATAATACCTAATCCAACAATTTATGGTGAAATTCTAATTTATTTTAAAGCTGATTTCAGTGAAATTAAGATACCATTTTGAAATTCATAACATTTTTATTCATTGTTTGAGCTCTTGTGATCTCTGTACCCAGAAATGTTAATAGCAAAACTATGATATTTATCATACCATTCTATCAGTTCATTGATTACCAAAATGGTAGAGACTTGTCCAAGTTGAATAATTGTATGTGGTTGAGTTAGAACTGGACTCCTGATCCCTGACTCTTAGGCCAGGACATCTACTGCTATCTCATAGTGCTTTCTAAAATCCAGTGGGAAATTACAGGTTAAATAACTACCTTATGATTACACAGCTAGAAAGTTAAGATTAGGACAAATGTGATAAGAACAATACTGATGAAAATAACAACCAACAATTATTCTAGCTATGTGTCAGCTACTTTTCCACCAACATTGTTCATTCTTTCTCCTTTATTTAATAAATTTGTATTGAATTCCTACTAAGTGCCAGGTACTCTTCTAGCTGCTGGAATGTAGCAATAAGTAAAGTCCCGAATCCCTGCTCTCATGCATCTTATCTTGTAGTAGTATTCTATGTAGATCATTCTATTTGAATTTATACAGCAACTTTACAGATAGCTACTCTTTATTTTCCCCATTTTATTGTTGGGGAAATTGAGTCACAGAGAGTTGAAGTATCTTAAACTCCAGGTCACACAGGTAGGATGTAACACGCAGAATCAGAATATAGGTGGTTTGGTTTCAGAAACCATTATTATAAGCATCATGCCCTATCGTCTCCATATTGAGCTCCAAAGCCTTTATTTGTGATCACTCTGCTATGCTGCACCTCTAGTTCTGCATTTCTTACTGAAGTTCTTAACCTTTATCCTAAAAAGTGAAACATGGATGGCAAACAGATTTTATATCCCTGTGGTTCAACCTGTTTCCAGGGAACTTCTTTTGGAGGCAAGGGGACAGTTGTATCTCCGTACTTGTTCAGTCATTGGTATGTTAGGTAAGATCCTCAATTGTGATTTTTCTGATGGTAACACAGAGTGCTGGCTTCTTTCAAAATCTGAGCAGCTTTTTTCCTTGGGATCAATCTTTGAGCTGCCCAGCTGAGATGCCCTAAGTCAGTCAATATAAAATTGGATTTAGAGGGAAGGAAAATGGACTTCTTAAAATATCATTACCACATTTTAAGTACTTTTTTTTTATTTCTAAAAGATAGCTCTCCTATGGGAGAAGAAAGTAGGAAATAAGAAGAAATTTAGCATATTTCTAGTACTGACTCATCAAGAATATATCAGAACGTGAGAGACGTAGTAACCAGCCAAAGAAATGAATTAAAGCAGCCAGAAATTGACAACATGGAAATTAAGAATTTGCTTTTAACAACAAAAGCGTTTTCTTATAGTGTGCCTAGAAAATATGCCAACTGATGAGATGTTTGAATTTAAAAAGTAAAACAAAGGCCTTCAGAATCGAAAGTTAGGTTTGTTTCCCTATTAAAGGCTTCATAAGAGTAAGGGTAGTTTCCCTCCTTAGTGTGAGCTATTAAATATAAGTGTTAAGGACATTAAGTTGGGTCTCCAAGGCCCTAAATTGCAAAGGCTTCTATGGAAGAATCCATGGGTAGAAATAGCCATGAAGAGTTCTGAAGTGGATTAAAACCATTAAGACATCAAAGGCATTTGTGTTGTGACCAAAATCGACGGTGGTGCTTAATTTAAAATTTTAACATCGGGCTTCCCTGGTGGCGCAGTGGTTGAGAGTCCGCCTGCCGATGCAGGGGACACGGGTTCGTGCCCCGGACCGGGAGGATCCCACATGCCGCGGAGCGTCTGGGCCCGTGAGCCATGGCCGCTGGGCCTGCGCGTCCGGAGCCTGTGCTCCGCAACGGGAGAGGCCACAACAGTGAGAGGCCTGAGTACCACACACAAAAAAATAAATAAATAAAATAAAATTTTAACATCTTTCATGAGCCATCTTTTTTTTTTTTGTGGTGTGCGGATCTCTCACTGTTGTGGCCTCTCCCGTTGCGGAGCACAGGCTCCGGACGCGCAGGCCCAGCGGCCATGGCTCACGGGCCCAGACGCTCCGCAGCACGTGGGATCCTCCTGGACCGGGGCACGAACCCGTGTCCCCTGCATTGGCAGGCGGACTCTCAACCACTGTGCCACCAGGGAAGCCCCTCGAGCCATCTTGACACTCTTGCTTAGGAACCAAGAAATACTCCCTGTGTGCCCCTTCTATTAGCCTGAGTCCTGAAAATAATGAAATTTTCTTCTTAATGTGAAACTCCAGGATGGAAATATGCACCGAAAGAGAAAATTATTAAGAATATACAAGTTAAAAATTTAAATATTGGCATAATAAGAACTATGGGAGGTTAACCATAAAATTTGTTTCCAGCAATTAAATTGACAAGTTAATGCAGTGGGTTTAAAATTATTTATATCTTAGAATAATAGCATTTACTTAGGTGCATTTCAGAATTTTCTGTCAAGGTTTCAGTGACTTCTGTTCAAGATTTCCTTTCTTCATGGGTGCAGCTATACTTGATCACAGATATAGCTCACAAAACAGGCATGTTTCCCTTTTTCCTTACTAACCATTTCTTGACTCTTCACCAAGTGGATTGTTTAAATTCTAACAGATTTATTGCCTCACATTCAAGCTCTAAGCCTCCTCTTTCTTCTGCATATTGATCGTTATCCCCTAATTCTCTTTCTTTGGGTAGAATAGGATAATTGATATAATTAATCCTCCCCTAACCCCAGTTCTTAACATTTAGGTAAATGACACCTAGCCTTCGTTTCAAGGCTCAATGAGGCACCATATCATCAAAAAGAAATATGACTGAATTCTTAAACAAATGGTCAATAGAGTGATTTAAATTTATTTTGATGTATAAAAGTCATAAATTATTTTTAGAAAAATTTAAAAGGCCTGAGGTATAACTGCTGCTGGCAAAAAGTTTGGGAATTACAGTCTATATCTGTACATTCCTTTAGCAGTAGCATCTGTGTGTTACAAGCCATGATAATTCCCAAAGTTATGCAATTTCCATAAAACTTAACCTATAAATGTTCTTATTAATGACCTGTGCATTACAGGTCTGCTTGAAGAAGTCTTTGTAACACCAAAGTCACAAATATATTCTCCTATATTTTCTTCTAGTAGTTTTTATGATTTTTTCCCCCTTCCACATTTATATCTTTGGTCTATTTGGATTTAACTTTTGAATTTGATATGTAGTATTCATCTAATTTTATGTTCTTCTATATATAGACCTAATTTCCCCAACACTATTTACTAAATAGTTCATTCTTTCCAGATTAACACATTCTAAGTTCCTGTGTAAATGCTTCTTTTTCTGTATTCTCTACTATATTTCCTTGTTCTCTTTATCTGTTATTGTTCCAGAACTGTGCTCTTGTAAATTCTGTGTATTTGTTATATGACTTCACATATGATAGGGAAAGTCTTCTGCGTTTACTCCTCTTTGAAAAATTGTTTTATCTCTGTATTAAAAACTTTGTTCTTCCATGAAAAAAGTTCCAGATCTGTCAGTTTTATTTCCTTCCCCTATGATCAGATACTTGGTAGAAGCAGATGTCACATCTCAGTTTTAAAACTTCTGCTGACTTCCCCATTCACCTTGCTTTGTTATCTGCTCTTTCTGGTCTTCTGACCACACCCTATTTTCTATTTTCAGTACCTTTACATTTAGGATCTGAAATTTGAAGTATCTTGTAATTAGAGGGATTGTCAGTAGATTGTAAAACATTTCGGTTTATGGTCCATTTAATCTGAAGAGAACAGAAAGTTTGAGCAAATAGGGATGCTTGGAGCCCTTCATTCTGGAGTATATTCTAACCCACAATCTATAGGGTAGACTCCTTCAGTTTTTTAAAATTAATTTTTA
Organism: Mesoplodon densirostris; assembly: GCF_025265405.1. Lineage (NCBI taxonomy): Eukaryota > Metazoa > Chordata > Mammalia > Artiodactyla > Ziphiidae > Mesoplodon > Mesoplodon densirostris. The sequence continues at coordinate 79,352,542 of NC_082666.1, read as the reverse complement.
TTGGAATATAGTTGACTTACAATGTTATGTTAGTTTCTACTGTACAGCAAAATTAATCAGCTATATGTATACATATATCCCCTCTTTTTTGGATTTCCTTCCCATTTAGGTCACCACAGAGCATTGAGCAGAGTTCCCTTTGCTATACAGTAGGTTCTCATTAGTTACCTATTGTATACATAGTATCAATAGTGTATATGCCTCCTTTAGTTGTTTTGCCTTACTGGTGGTGGGTTGTGTTCGTCTAGCTGTGCATCTCACTTGGCCCTGCCAGACAGATAATGCACATTTTCTAAAAGATTGTTTTAGGCTTAAGTGTCTGTGCTCTTGAAAGTGATGTAGAGTTAACAGATCCATGTGGGGATTGAGCCTATAACCTTGACCTCATTAATCCCTACCAATGAGTGAATTGTTTACATAAAGAAGAAGAAAAAGAGAAAACAACAATAAAAACAAACACTGTTGGGAATGATAATGTTTGATAACAAGTTAAATGGATGTTCTGGTAATTACTGAACTTTCAGACTGTTTTGCCAGAAGTGAGATTTGAGCCCAAATTTATCTAGTTTATTGAAGATAAAATGCCTGCAGTAATTAGGTTCTGTTGAGGAAGTATTTTATTCTCTTAAAATACAACAAATATTTTTACCTCCACTGTATTCATTTGTTTCTACACTTTTTCCTACTTCCCAAGGCCCTTGTTGCATTAGGATCTGGGACAGAAATGTGGAGTGAGTAATCTAGCCCATTTTGATAAACTGAAATTTGTTTGCAACAGAGTATTATCTTTCAAATTGCTTTCCAAATGCTTTTGGAATCACTTTCCTTCATCACAGGTTCATGGGAAAAGCTTTAGAACTGAATAGTTATTTGACTCTGGATCTCTTCATAATGATTAAAAAATTTTTTTTTCTTTCAAAGATAGCATATCACTTGAGTATGAAGCAGTTAAGCCTGCTTTGAGCCTAGTTCCAGTGAACTGAGGGCATGATTTGTATTTCAGAGGTCAGTCAGTTTTGGTGTGTGACATCACAATACAGACAGTGTTCCCAGTTCCAACAAAACATCTGGCAAATGCATGCTGTTGTTAGAGACTAGGCCAGAAAATGTTGATGGATGCAAATTCAAGCCAAAGTGAGCGCACAGTAGTGCTGTCTTTGTGAGTGATAGAGTTGTTATGAATGTCAGTACAGTAAAACGTGTCTGCTTAGCTTCGCATTTGGAACTCCTGAGCGTGGTTCATTGTCATGTTACACATCTCTCACTGTTGGAGCAAGTGGCACTTGAAGAATGTGAACATTCTTTTTAGGAAATACTACATTTTGGTTTGAAGATAAATGACATGAAGTTGTATCTTTACATGTACATTTGCTTCTTTAGAAATAACAGACTACACAGAAAATATTGGTCATGCAGCAAGAAGTAAAGCTTGCGATGTTTGAGAATGAGTCAAAGAAATCAATTTTAACTGAGTAGTATGTTCATTTTTTTTTTTTTTTTTGCGGTATGTGGGCTTCTCACTGTTGTGGCCTCTCCCATTGTGGAGCACAGGCTCCGGACGCGCAGGCTCAACGGCCATGGCTCACGGGCCCAGCCGCTCCACGGCATGTGGGATCTTCCCAGACCGGGGCATGAACCCGTGTCCCCTGCATCGGCAGGCGGACTCTCAACCACTGCGCCACCAGGGAAGCCCTGTTCATTTTTTAAAAACAATTTCCTGGGCTTCCCTGGTGGCACAGTGGTTGGGGGTCCGCCTGCCAATGCGGGGGGGGGGGTGCGGGTTCGTGCCCTGGTCCGGGGGGATCCCACGTGACGCGGAGCGGCTGGGCCCATGAGCCATGGCCACTGAGCCTGTGTGTCCGGAGCCTGTGGTCCGCAACGGGAGAGGCCACAGCGGTGAGAGGCCCGTGTACCTCAAAAACAAAACAAAACAAGTTTCCTCCCATAGCAAACCTAGCATTGTGGTAACCCTAAGTGCAGTGGTATGCTGGAGGGTGGGCTCTCTGTTCATATACATCCTGTTGTTCCTGTTCACTGTTTTGTTTTTCACGGGTGCCATCAACAACATGGTTTGCCAACTGCTCTGGAAGAATTTTCTTGTCTCCATTTGGTCCAATCATGTGGTTCCTGCCCTTCCATTAGCCTCTCTCCTTGGGGCTCAGGGTTGGGATACAGAAGGAGTAAGAAAGATTAAGAAATAAATATGCATAATAAACAAAGTGGTAGAAAGTCTCTGGGTTTTGTGCTATGTCAAAAAGTTACATTGTTCATAAGTAAAAATTGAGACTCTCAAGCGTCGACTGAGAATCTGCTATGTGCTGGACACTGACTCAAGCAGTTCCCATGGATTATCTCATTTAATTCTCACAGCAACCTAATGAAATTGTTATCCCATTCTATAGCTGTGAAAACTGAGGTCTAGCCAAGTGAAGTAACATGCCCATAAAGGTGGAAAGAACCTGAGATTTGAATTCAAGTACATCTTCCTAATCACTCTCTATGCTACTATCCTATAGTATAGACACATTAACCTCTGAATTTCCTGGGTCACAGACCTCCCATGAAAAGAGTTCAGTTAAAAGTACATGATCTTCTGGGCCAGTCAGTGTAGCTGTTTTCATTGGCTGAATGGGTAGTCACTTACTTGGCATGATTTCATGTGTGGTAGAGAGACCCACCTGTTGGTTATTGCCTGAAATTTCACAATTAGGGGTTTTCTCCAGGAGTGAGAACGCATTGATGCCTAATGAGCTACTAACTGGCAGATTTTGTTTTTCCTAAAGTGTGTTTTTTCTGAGTGCCATAGTTTAGATCATTTGGACTTTAATGTGTTAGCTCTCCATTAAAAATCTTAATTTTTTCAGTGTATTCTCTCCTTTCAAAGGCTTAAAAAAAGTGTAGCCCCTAGGAAAACCAGGATAGACTGCATTATGCTGTGATAAAAATATCCTAACTATAAGTGGTTTGCAGAGGCAAAGGTTTTGTTTAGCTCATGCTGTGTGTCCATGTCCATTGTAGGATTTTAGGGACCCATGTATGAGGGAATGAGAGATTCTGGAGGGTCTCACATCAGCAGTAAATTGCTTTTCCTGTAAGTAATACATAATACTTCTCCTTATAGCTTATTGGAGAAAAATAGTCACATAGCTCCAAATAGCCATAAAAGGGCCATGTTAGTTTCCTACGGCTGCCATAACAATTACTACAAACTAGGTGGCTTAAAGAAAGAGCAGTTTACTCTCACAGATCTCGGCTAGAAGTCTGAAATCCAGGTGTTGGTAGAATTGGTTTCTTCTGAAGGTCTGAGTAAGAATCTGCTCCATGCTTCTCTCCTAGCTTTTGGTGGTCCCCAACAATCTTCTTCGCTTGTAGAAACATCACTCTAATCTCTGCCTCTGTCTTCACATGGGACTCTTCCCTGTGTGGGTCCAGAATCTGTGTCTAAATTTCCCTTTTCTTATAAGAACAGTAGTCAGTGGATCAGTGCCCACCCTAATCCAGTATTACTTCTGTGAAGATGCTTTTTCCAAATAGTCACATTCACAGGTACTAGGGATTGGGATTTGGACATATCTTTTGGGAGGATAAATTCAACCCTCAACAAGGGCCATGAAGTACAATTAGACCATGAGGTTAGAAAGGAAGAGACACGGAAATATATGGCAAAGGGCACTAGTGATGGCTGCACTGCTCTTTGAAATTTGAAGAGGAGACACTTCTTTTCAGAAATTGCTAGGAGTTTAAGCAAGATTAGCAGCTCAAAGAACTAAGACTTGACTATGGATGTTAACCAAATAGCCTGACCTGCTAAGAATGTATGAATAGCAGAGGGATACTATTTGTGAAAAGAACACAAAGATATTATTTATAGTCTCAGTAGTTTGATGCCTCTGCATTTCTACCTGTCTCTGCCACCTCATGGAAGGAAGTGAATCAGGGCTTTTGTGAGCATAGGGGCAGAAATAAAAACGAAGTCTTTTACCTAACTGGAGCGTTTTGTGTAGGATATGTGTATTCTCTTGGTGGTGATTATAACAGAAGATAAATTAGGAATAAGTAAGATAAGACATTTTGGTGCCAGGGATGTCTCAAGGTTGAGGATTTACTACAGAGAACACAGTTTAATTACAAACAATGACTGTATAAACTAATGATAAAAAAATTCAGGATTAATTGAAAAGTTGACAAGCTGTATCTTTTCGTTAATTAATACTCAGGTATCTTTTAAAATAAAATTGCTTTGTGTTTAAATTCTGCAGTTTAAAAATGAATTATATTTGGATAAGTAAGCTGTGGGAAATGCATAGAAATAAATGCCTTTGGGGTTAAGAAGGAGGCCCCATCAGGAGCTTGTTTAAAGTATCCATGAGTCAGTTCCATGGGGTTTGGGTCATGAGTTTAGTGTAAAGGATGACACTGAATCCATAAATCAAAGTGGTAGCAACATCACAAGAATACTGTGTACCTAACCAGTATGTGGGTGGTTGGGATGCAGGGAGTTTGCTTAGGATCTGTCAAGTGGCATGATACAGTCATTGAGATGGGGGCATCTGAAAACAACCTTTATCTAGGGCCATCTCTTATTATAGGATGAATCTTCCTGAACCCTCCTCTATGGCCTTCTACAGCTTGACTGTGTATTTCCCAATTGCCAGTCTCCCAGTTTTGGGGGCTAGGAATTGGTGGTGATGAGAACTTTCATGCATGAAAATCTCAAATGTCAGCAAAAAATGACACAGTATTTCAGAAGTAGAGAGGGTGAAGCATGTGGAAATAACAGAAGGGCTACAGCTATGGCCTGTGGTGAGTGGCCTAGATCTTAAGGAGGTCAGCAGTTAATCAAAATGTGAGGCCAGGAGATGGAGTGGAAAGACTGGGAGACAGAAGAGCTGGGTTCTAGGCCAAGTTTTGTCACCAATCATTTATGGCTTAGGCAAATCACTCATTTTCTTTAAAATTGAAACAGGTATTTCCTAAATTCCTTTCTAGCTAGGAAGTACTATGATTAAGGGCATTTGCATCTTTCTGTTCATCAATATATGTGGTCAATGATTCACGGCAAAGAGCCAGTCCTCAACATTGGGGGAAAGCTTTCTTTCCTAAAACTGCCAAATGTTTGTAAAGGAGGGGTATCTCTGGTTTGGTATCAGAACTGCATACAGCGAACATAGGAAAAAGTAATATATTTATTGAGTGTAAAAATAAATACTTATTGACAGACACTGTTCTGTTTTCTCTGCAATTAATCTGCATACAGTCCTAGAAAAGGAGATGGAACTACAGAAGTTGCCCGAAATGACACAGCTAGTGTTGAGGCTTTGTACCTTGCTCCTTTATCATAATTCCTGCCATGGATAAATACATAGACATTAGGTCAGGGGGAAAAGCCAGGGTTTCATAATGCCCTTGGTCTTCACTTAAATATATGCATTTGCTTATTTACTAAACATTCATCTACTGTGCACTTGCTGAGTGCCAGTCACTGTTCTAGACACTAAAGATATAATTGTGATCAAGGGGAGCCCAGTTCCTGCCGTCACAGTATTTTCAGTGTAGTAGAGGAACACACAGAGTTAGACAGCACTTAGAATACAGTGCAAGAAGTGCTGATATGGGACCAGGTACAGTTAAGAACGTGTGTTTGTGTGTGTGTAGGGAGATCATCCCGGAAGTAACATTCAAGTTGTACGTTGAAGGATGCACACCAGTGAAGGGAGAAGAAAGAAGGTAAAGAGAGAAAAGTGTAGCAGAGAGAACAAGTGAGAAGAATCTAGAGCTAGCCCTTAAACTTTGGACAGGTGCTGACGTAGCAGCCTAAGTTCACTTGAGATTCTGATTGGGCAGGTATGGGCCTGGGCATTTGTATTGTGAACAGAGTGGTTTGAATGTCAGGCTGGTTTGTGAACCCTGAGTTTTAGGTTTTTGGCTTCAGGAACCCCACATATTCTAAGGTCCTTCCTGGAGGTTCTGAATCATTTTGGAAAAGGGCAGGTAAAGAACCTGGTTGGATGCCAGAGACTACAACCTCCAAGGTACCTTCCTGCTCTGGGTGGATTTGGGTCGTGTTTGAGACAGAGAAAGGCTGGACCTTCTGAGGGCATTCTGGGAGTGGCTTGGACCAGCCAGAGGGCATAAGTTCAAGGAGTTGCTGAAGCGACATGAGAGGACCTTTTTTCTTCTTGTTTGAAAAACTGTATTTGGGGAAGTATTTCATTCTCAAAGACTTGTGGCAGAGTTAAGTCACATGATGAGTGGTGTTCATTTAGGTGCCCTCTCCCACATGTGAACTATGTGGCAAGTGTCTGTTAGTTTTGTGACAACATTTGTAGATATTTTGCATTAATGTCATAGGCCAAATGCTGTGATAGCTTATCCCATTCTTATCAACAAAAAACCGTAAAGGAATATAAATGGGACCATCAGTTTTGGTTGTCTCAGTGACATCTTTATGCTATTCTTTCTAGGAAAAAGATTCATTATGTAATCTAGTGAAAAAAATCTCTGAGGTTATACTGTATTTGAGTCACTTTCAAAGTATTCACGGGAGAAGTTCTTAAGCCAGTTTTCTTTAAAAAACTTACTGATTTTTTCCTTTCATATTATGGAACTTTTCTAATATATAAAAGGGTAAAAATAATATAATGAACACCTATATGTATCCTATTCACTTTAAAAATCTTCCTGATTTCACTTCCTTCTCCCTTCTTTTTATCACCCAACCCCTCCCATAACACTTCTTATTGAACTTGGTGTTCAGTTTCAGTTGGTATTCAATTTAAATAATGTTTTAAAATGTCCAAATTACTACATATTTTATAGTTATACCCTTACATAGTAAATGATAACATCTAGGGCATTTAAAAATATTTTTCTATGTAAGTGTATGACCCTAAAAATATATAGTAATTTCGACATTTTAAAACATTTTTAAAATCATAGCTTCCTGTACATATCTTTCCACAACTTTTTTTTTTAGCCCAACATTACACTTTGAAGATCTATCACTATTGGTGTGTATCACTACTTCATTCGTTTTCATTGCTTTATAGTATTTCACAATCTAAAAAGACCATGATTTAATTATTCTCCTATTGATAGGCATTTAAAATGGAAACAACCTATCAAGTTCATGACTAATTATACCTATAACTTAAATTATTCAATCTTTGCTATTTATAGCTGCCTCCTTCCTCCATTTTTTCAATGATCATCTAAGGTATACAGCCATTTTTCAGGAAGATTAAAGAAAAACAGACAACATTGCAATAACTAAATTTGTGTGAATCTAATTACAGCTTGAACATTGTGTGCCTAAGCTTACAATTGGAACTAATGATGACTTTCTGAATGGAGAGGAGCCGGTGAGCCATAATAAAGCTGAAGCTCTGGTCGCACTCCCTAACTTAATATTTTCTAGGTCCAGTGAATTTGTTAGAGGCCAGTAAATTGGTAGGTATCTACAGGAAAATATTTTCATATCAGCTTCTTCAGGATTTCCCAGCAGATTCACCTTAAAAGAATTATTTATTGTAAGAAATGGTCACCCAATCAGATCCTGTCACACTCTGGGTCTTTTCGGTCTTGAATTCTAAATTTTAAAAAACCTGTTTTTAGCCATTCCCAATTCAGAAAATTTTAGAAATATTTGTTTCCTGAGCATGGAGATAGCTCCATATGGTGATTAGGCCATATTGATATCTATCATCCTCTCCCCAAAATATCTTCAATATCAGTTATCATTGATGTTTCAAATGGTCTCACCAGAAGACACATCCTTTCTGCTGTATGACTAAAGATAGCACGTGTTAAATTTGGGTGATATAAATGTTTGTTAAATTTGGGTGACATAAATTTTGGCAAATGATTTGTAGGTTAGATGACAGAGGTGGTAACTTCATGCACTTGAAGGAGAAACCCAAGTGAACAAAATAAAATCCCATTTTTAAAATTGCTTTGTTTCTTTTCTTATTTTTGAATTTTGAGAGTTCTTTATATATTTTGGATATATGTTCTTTGTCAAAAATGTGATTTGTTAGTATTTTCTCCCAGTCTGTCGGCAGCCTTTTTCATTCTCTTAATATGGTATTTTTTGCCATGTAAATCATTTTATTTGTATATAGTAGTCAAGGTTATCAATCTATAATTTTATTGAATATAGATTTTTGAGTTGTAGTTTGAGAACTTTTCTTACACTTAGGTTACAGAAGAATTCACTCATTTTTCCCCTTCTAATATTGGCAGTTTTATTTTTAAAGTTTAGATCACTTATGTTTGGAGTTTATTCTAGTATGTGGTATGAGGAATTGATTCAGTAGACCCATTGTTACCTTTTTCCAAATGGCTATACAATAATCCCAATACTATTTACTTGAGTATGTTTTGCCCCAGTGGTTTGAGATGCGACCTTTATAATATGCTAAATTTCCATAAGTTGTTAGGTCTATCTCAAGGCTTTCTGTTCTGTTTTATTGGTTTGTCTGTTCATGCACCAGTACACACACTGCTTTAATTTTGGAGGCTTTGTAGTATGCCTAAATATCAGGTAGAGCGAGATTTTCCTCAGAGCTCTTTTTTTTCACTGTTTTCCCAGTTTTTATTGCATATCTATTTTTTCCACTTAAACTGTAGTGTCAACTTGTCTAGCTCCAGGAAAAAAAGATTTTTATTGTGATCAAAAAGACTTTAAAACCAATAAAAGGGATGTTTTCCATTTACACAAGTCTCTGTTTATATGTTTTATGGGTGTTTTTATAATTTACTTCATAAAGGTTTTGAAGTTAACAGGCTAAGTTCATTTCCGAATATTTATCTTTATTGTTGCTACTATGAATTGTTTTCTCTTCCATTTTATCTTCTAACTTGTTATTTGTTATATAAAGGATATTGATTTTTGCTTGCTAATTTTGTATCTGCTACCTTGTCTAATTCTTTTATAATTTGAGTTAGTCTTAACATTGATTCTCTAGGTGTTTCTTGGTATAGTGGTATGTTACTTACAAATATAGTTTTATCTCTTCTTTTCTCTTGTCTCATTGCATTAGTTAATACATCCAGTACAATGTTAAATAGTTTTGGAAATAGTGGGTATTAGAATCCTTGCTCTGTTATTGATCTTAATGGGAATGTTTATGCTGTTTCCTCATCAAGTAAAATGCTGACTCCAAGACTGAGGTAGGGATGTGTGTGTGTGTGTGTGTGTGTGTGTGTGTGTGTGTAAGAAAGTATCCATCTATTCTTCATCAAGGGTTTTATTAGAAATAACTGTTGAATATTTTCAAAGGCTTTTTGGCTACCAATTAAATATTTTATTTCAGACAGTGCTTTTTTTTTCAGTTCTATGATTTCCATTAGTTTCTTTTATAGTTTTCATCTCTCTCCTGAAATCCCCATCTCTTTACTCATAAATTCATCTTTTCTTGGAGTTTAACATTGATCAAATGTTCTTTTTTGTTTCTAATTCTTGTATGTTAATTCCAAAGTCTGCCTTGTCAGTGGATCTGTTTGTATTGACCTTTTTTCTCTTGACCAGGAGTCACATTTTTTTCTCTGATAATATACAGGGCATTACATATGACACACTGAAGAGATTTGGGTTCTGTCATATCCCTCTGAAGAGTGTTGAGGGTTGTTCTCGCAAGCCCTTACATTACTGGCAGATCACCTTTATTTTCTGGAGGCTTGGTTTCAGGTTTTGTTGGAGTGGCCCTATATCAGTTTTTTCCCTTAATCTAAGGAACGTCTTAGTCATGCAATATGATTTATACTCCTCAGGTAAACTGAGACCTTCAGTGGAATGGCTGAGGTGTTTACTAAGGCCCTCTGACTTAGTATAGTAGTTCTTTCAGTATTCTGTGTTTTTTTTTTCCCTTGGGCTCTTCGGGGTCTTGCCTTTAATCATGTGCAGTGCAGTTAGAAGTCACCCAAACATCTTGAGAGAAAAAAATTTTTTTTTTGAGAGAAAATTTTATGCAGATTTTGAGACACCCTACATTTTAGCTCCCTCCTCTCGGGGAGCTTCCTCCTTGATTTATAGTTTTTCTGGCAACCCCAAACTCTGACATTGGACTCCTCACTTCATTAAGATTACCGTTTTCTGCTTGAGTTCTAGACCTAGCTCTGGAAGGAATGGACTGTGCTTGCAGAGGAAAAGCTGTATTCACGTGGATCTCATTCAGTGTCATTTCTTTTTTTCAAGGGATGGATTCTGTCCAGTTCCTATCTATTTTTCAGTCACTTTCCAGTACCTCCAAACACATTAAAAATATTTTACTTAGTTTTTTTATCGTTATCGGCAGGATACAATATAGTCTGATAAATTACTCTGCCATTACTTGAATCCAGAAGTACAGAACCAAGGTTAATCCCAGTGGAACTAACTCCACAGTGTGTGCTTGTTCCATTTTACCACACTTCCCTACCTACTTTATTAGTACTTCCTAGGTGTGAGAACTGAGTTTTATTATTTTCTGGTCATTTTTCAAAGCTAGATTGCCAGGAGTAGTCTTCTTGGAGTGTGGTAATAAGCCAACAGTTTGGCTGTTTTTTTGTTGGTTTTTTTTTAAAATTATTTATTTATTTACATTTTGGCTGCGTGGGTCTTAGTTGCGGCCTGTGGTCCCTGGTCGGGGAACTAGATCCTGCATGCATGCCACAACTAACTAAGAGTTTGCTTGCTGCAACTAAGAAGCCCACATGTTGCAACTAAGAAGCCCACATGTCGCAGCTAAGAAGTCCGCATGCTGCGACTAAGTTTGGCTGTTTTTAATGAATTGATTGGTAGTTTTGAGGAGTAACTACCTTGACTGTTTTCTCCTGTACTGATCAGTCTCACTGAACCCATGATAATTTGCCTGACTTTGGTAAACCCCTCTCTTGATTTTATGTTGTTTATATGCAGAATCTGAAGTCAAAGAGTACCATATCTTGCCACTTCTAAAAGGGTTAAAGATATTTTATACTGCAACCCCAAACTAGTTTACGAATGTTATATTTGTTAGCTTCTACTTGATAATAGACCTTTCCCAGATGTTCCTCATGTTTATAAATTTAATGTGAAGATTTGGAAAGTATATGGTATGTCTTTAAGAGAGAAACTCATTTAAAAAATGGTTATTTGCTTGTTCTTTCAAGTAACCCAGTTTATTGGTCCTAGAGCATAATACAGACGAACTTATGATTTCTTTCTCATTATTTCAAATGGAAAAGTGGTGAATTTAATTTTGGCAATTGTCTTCAGAATTGTTTCATGTCAATGGTGAGGAGATACTTTCATATGCAGCTTCATCAAGTTATAAAGTGTTGGTATGAGTCATATAATGGGAAGATTATAAAAGGTGTGTTCTACTTTAAGAGTACTCAGTATTTGAGAATTTAACTACTAGTTGTTAAGTTTAAGAATGGCTACTCATTTTATAAAGCATTATTTCCTTAATGTTGGTTTTGTAAAAGTGGTCTTCTGATATAAATAAAATATAATCTAAAAGAGTTTGATTTGCCAAGCTTCTACCCAGGGTTTTAGGGGAGGGTTTAGATTCACTGAAATCTGTGATAATCTATGCTAAATAGCAAACCTTGCCAAAAAGGAGAGCTAACTACAAGTCCCCAGTGAGCCATGACTATGACTCATGTCTACAAACTTATTAATATGCTTTCATGTCACTAAAATTGATTATGGTTGCTGTTATCCATAATTTTTGGTTATCCATAATCTCCTTCCTAATATCTTATAGTTCATTTCATCCTGTTATGGTGGTTAAAATTTCAGTTGTGATTGCATTTTGTAATGTGGGGCAAAATTCTATTATATTATCATCAACAATTGATATTCAGTGACATTTTAAAGAGTTCGACATTGGTATGTATGTATAGTATAAATTAATAAAAGGGTGAACAGTTGGAAAGAAAAAGATGAATAGAAGAAAATGACATAGTAATTAGGGTGTTAGTTGGTGAGGGTTTGAACCCGCTGACATTCTTGTAGAAATATAAAGGCAGTAATGTTTAAGATAATTAGATTAAAGAAATAAAATAAAGATTATCTAATTTGACTTGGTAACTGGATGAAAATGGCTATGGTGGAGCAGTGCAATGGGGAGGCAATTTGAGAAGAAAAATGAGTGTTGAATAAGAAATAGAATAGCTAAGAGAAAATACAAGTTGAGATAAAGGATTGTAGTTTAAGGATCTGGCCAGGGATGAAATGCATATTTGGGATTCATGCTCATAGAAGTGATAGATGAAATGTTGAAAGTGAGTAAAATGGGATTAGCCATCATCCATATGAAAGCAGATGATGCTATGGTAATTCTGTGGCACAAATTTATAGAAACATTCTGTCTTAAAATATTTTAGTATGACTTATATCCCTGAGTACATTTCTATATTAGAAATTAGCCTCTTTTTCCTAGCAGTTAGGAACTCATGTATATTAACCATAGTATAGGTTTTTAAATTTTAAAAGGAATAAATAATCCCTTGGGTTTACTTTGCTGCTTGCTTATTACCATTCGGTAGAAACACATGAGCCAAATTTTAAGCAGCTTTAATATTAGAGCTTTGATTGATTTAAGGTCTCTGGTGAATTGCTCAGTTAGTTATGATTTTTTTCTTCTACTTTTATTACTGATTATCATACATCCTTGAAACAGGAACTTCTTACCTTTTAATATATCATCTCTGTTGTCATGTTATACTTCATAACTGGAAGAAGAAATAGTTTATTATTTTAGAGGACTTTATCCTCATTCCCATGCTTATCAATGCATGTTCACTTTTGGTCATCATCTCTGGCACTTCCCTTGTTAGTGTATCAGAAACTGGAAATTTGTAATCTCCTTTAGCATTCAGATGTGGCTACATATTTATCTATTAAATGAATTGGTTTTCAAGTTTTAAAAGTTAGGAGATTTCACACACATGAATCTGAATTTCCAGCTACTTTGGAAAAATTGGAAAATCTGGTGACACTCTGCATTAGCTGTCTACCACTTAACATAACACTGTTATGTCAGTTTCTGTGGGTCAGGAATCCAGGTGCAGCTTGACTGGCCCCTCTGGCTCAGGGCCTCTCACGAAGCTGTACTCAAGGTGAGTACTCGGATTGCAGCCATTGTTAAGATTCCACTGGGAGGATCATCCAAGCTCACTGCCAAGGTGGTTGGAAGCATTCAGCTCCTCAGGGGATGTAGGTTTAAGGCCTCCCTCGGTTCCTTTTCATGTGGGCATCTCCATAGGGCAGCTCATCACACGGCAGTTTGCTTCGTCAGAACAAAAATGAGAAGAGACAGAGAGAGTACCAGCAGGACTAAAGTCACAGTCTTTTGTAAACTAATCTTGGAAATGCCATCCGGACACTTTTGCTGTGTTTTTTTTCCCCATTGGACACAAGTCACTAGGTCCAGCCCACGCTCAAAGGGAGGACATTACCCAAGGGAATGAATGCTGTCATGAGCTCTTTTAAAAGTCATCCATTGCTATCTGTTCATGAGTTTTCACAATACAGGCATGTGTTAGAGCTGAGTCACGACCGGCTCCTTATGAGTGGGTCATGAACTCTCTGGTCCAGAGCTGACCTCGTCCAGTCCCCTTAACCTTTTTATGTTCCCTGCTTGGATTCTACATGCAGTTGAGTTAGTGACAAAATGACATTAAACAGGAATCACAATCTTTTTTGTAGAGATGTTTTCCACAGTTCTAAATTCTTCCCTTCTCTGCTCTGTGGAAACAAAATAACCACATGAAGTCAGAATAGTAGATTTGAAAAGGACCAGATTAAATATAGACTAGTTGTTTAAAATATACCACTTAGTTTTTCAGAAGTTCTTCAGGTATTCTCCAAATTTTGAATTCAACTTTATTAATACAGATATTTCAATAATTTAAAAACTGTTTAAGTAAACCTACTAGAGGTATTTAGTAAAAGTTGTCACACTTAGAAACCAGCAAAGCTTCATTTGCACATACATTTTAAAGTATTCTAAATGTGTTATTAATTAGAAGCTTGTGACACTGCACTGATTTTTTTTTTTTAAGTTCTATGAAATTCTGCATGAATGCTCAGTGGTATGAAGCATTTAGGTAGAATGGTATGAAGCAAGTTCTTCCTGAAATTGTGCAACTAAAATGAAATATATTAATAAATTGATGATGAAGTTGATATAACACTGTAACTTTAATACTCTGATTTCACATTTTTGGGTTTATCAGATCAATGTACCAATGTATTCTCATTGACTTTATAAGTAAATTTTTTTTTTTTTTTTTTTTTTTGCTGTACGCGGGCCTCTCACTGCCGTGGCCTCTCCCGTTGCGGAGCACAGGCTCCGGACACACAGGCTCCGCGGCCATGGCCCGCGGGCCCAGCCGCTCCGCGGCACGTGGGATCTTCCGGGATCGGGGCACGAACCCGTGTCCCCTGCATCGGCAGGCGGACTCTCAACCACTGCGCCACCATGGAAGCCCAAGTAAATTTTTTAAAACATGAACTTATGTTAATAAAATGCCACTTTTAGCTCAATTGCAGTACTGTGTAAGAATTCACTTGAGCAAAGAGTTTCACTACTAAAAAGCATAAACAAATAACATTCAAAGCTACTGATCTGGAATAATTTTCTTTTAGGCTAAAGAAACTTTAGCAAGAGATATTTCCAGTAAAAGCTGTATTATTCCTAAACAAAATCATAAAAATAGCCATTTAGAATAAAAGATATAGTGGAGCGGCATATTTAAAATACAAACTCGGAGGTGCAGCAAGCTTCTGAAGTGTCTTTTTTTTAATCTCCAAGATTTAATATTCATAGTATAGTTTACACCTTGAAGAGATTATCAGTTACCCAGATGTATTATTATGTTACCTGACTACCATATTCAATTAACCAGAATTTGCTATTCCCTGATCTGCAGAGTTTATTTTATAAACATTATGTCTACACAGTAACCTATCTAAATACTTATTTTATTTACAATGTTTACTTATTACTATTTTTAGGATATCACTTTAATGATAAGAAACATAAAATGTATGCTTAGATCTCCTGAGATTCCTCTTAGGTATTTATCCCCTCTCCGGGTAGAATTTAGTAGAGAATTGTGACAGCTATATGTAGTAACAATGTTAGCAAATCAAATGTTAGTTAATCATGTTTATTATAAGTCTACATTCTTCAAGGATATTTATTACTTATGCATCAAAATAAATATGTGGCTAGTTTATCCAAACATTAATGAAAAGTTTATTGTGCTTTTAAACATAGATATTTTAAGAGTTCACAATATAACTTTTTTTGATGCATTTCTGTTGCATAGTATATGTTTTTATTGCACCCCATTTACCACTCCAATATTGAAATGGATTTATTGTATTATCTATAGATGTGCCATGTGGTTAAGGAACCTGATACCCAAAAGAATTTGCCTCATCCCATCTTTCATGCTAAACCCCTCCTGACACTCATAAAAAGCCCCTCAGGAGGAGGCCACCACTAGAACTGGGGGTATTAGCAGCCTCCTGGTTGAAACTCTCGAGTTCTATCTGAAATGGCAGATAATTAATGACAGGCATTTGTACATGGATTTGGGAATCCAACTGCCATTTATAATCCTTTGCTACAGTAAAGTATGTTCTAAATGCTAGCTTAGAGTTGAAATTTTAGAAGCCCACCTATTAAAGTTGAAGACTTGCTGGTACTCTGGTGTTCAAATAGGCGTGTTATTATCTCATCAATCAATACTTCTAATACAGGCGGAATCCTATTCTCAGATTTCCCTTTTTCAATCTGAATATAATGTTTGTTTTTATAAGAAATTTTATAAATTTGCCTATTTGGATGGACAGTTGTTGGGATGGTTTTCTTTCTTCTCACACTTCCCTTCCACATCCTTGTATCCACTGCAGCCTTTAGCACATGCCTCAGTGTTAGCTTTCGAGATACCTGTCACCTTTGTTCCTGCTTCTCTGAGATGGAGAAATCAGAAATGTATTCTGGGCTCTTTCTATTACACCATATTGAGAATTTCCTAGTATTACAAAAATATTGGCAATAATAAATTCTAAGATTTCAGGGATGGTTGTGATCATTAGTAATATAATACCTGGTAAGTGACTGGTATTCAGTAAATAATGCTCATTATCCTATTAGTGCAACTAATTAGTATAAGATTCTGAATTTTGGGAATGCCATTTATGTATGAATTAATACAATGACTATAAAAAACAGTTTTCTCTCATTAAAGCAGGTCCCACACTGAACTAAAAACCTTTTGTTAGCCTAATTGAGTTACTGTGTGTCCTTAAGTAATTAAACTACATAACATTAAAAAATTCTGCAATTTAGTTTTTCAGAAATCCAGACTACAATTATTGCTCTGATTAGCCAACATTAGTGAGATGTTCCTGTTTGTGGTCTGACAGATGTGAGTTGCCTGCATAAAGGATGCACTAGGACTGTGCATAAAGAATGTATTTTTGGGTGCTATGTTGGGAACTGTGCTACACCTCCTACCAGGCTATGATTTGTGAAGGGTTAGCTTTCTTCTATTGTCTTTCTAAATATGGGTCTTTTTTTCTCACTATTTTTTCCTGGTGTGCCAGCTTACCTCCAACAACTCCTTCAAATTAAAACTCAGAATATGATGCTTCCAAAAAGTTTTCTATATTTGTATAAAGGTTTATGAATACTTGTGTTTGAGTTATTGGATCATCAGCACATAGTAGGTGCTCAGCAATGCTCCTTTAAAAAATTCAGGACTATAAAACACATTTTTACCTTTTTATATAAGGAGACAGTATCCCCCAAATTCTGGGGTCGTGCATATATCTCTTTTCCTCAGAATGCAGGAAGAGTATAGGTGAAGATCACTCTAGTATTTAGAGATAGGTGGTTTGATGCAGGATCTCTAAGGTGTGTATTGATTTGTCTTTAAGGTGGCATATCATTTTAATTACCCATGGCAATGGTTTTCAACTCCTCTTTAATTCTCCCCCTTTTACCCAGTTTCAATTTCATTCAGATCTCCAAGTTATAAAGCATATAAAGTAAAGCTTCTGGAGTTGAAATTGTATCTCCTTGGCCACTTTGAGCCCTTTGCTGTATCCCCAAGGCTCAGCTCAGCTATATGGCTTTGGGAGACTCTGTACCCAACTCTTCTTGACCAATTGACATATTGAAGAATCATCAGATAATTAAAACTTTTTTATTCTGACTACTGTATGCTTTAACTCACATTAGATGCTGTACAAAATATAGAAAATAAGACCCAGTCATGTTTCTCCAGATGCTAACTTAAGAGATGAGATAAACATACATGAAATAAGGGTGAACAATCAAGGCAGTAGAAATTAAGAATAACTTTATCACATTTCTGGGGGTTCTGGCTGTTGATACTCGTCATGGATGCTGTAAAGCCCAAGATAACAAATAGTGGCTAACTTTAATTCAGTAGTGTCAGGTACTTCTCTTGCCTTAACCTGTTTTATCCTCATAACAGCTCTGTTGTCACCTCTCTTTTACATATGAGGAAACTGAGGATCAGAGAGGTTAATGCCTTGCCCATATGCACCAGAGCTGAGTTTTGAAACCTGCTGTGTTCAAACTATTGATAGTTACACTTTGCTGGTATTTAGAGTTGTCCATATGTGAGTATGAAAGGTCTTGGCCTCTGGGGCATGGCGATAGGGATGCATTTCTTAGTCTGACAGCATTCAAGGTAGCGTTAAAATATAAATGAGATCTGTGCTATAATGCAATGCATGAGACATAATAAAAATAACAAATCAGCTGAATAATCTTTTGTATTTTGAAAGCAGCTTTATATACATTATCATAGATATGAATTTTTCATGATAAGCTAATGTTGTAACAGGTATTGCTGTGCACATTGGAAAGATGAAGAAATATATCAAAAGATCT
Source organism: Mesoplodon densirostris (assembly GCF_025265405.1). Taxonomy (NCBI): domain Eukaryota; kingdom Metazoa; phylum Chordata; class Mammalia; order Artiodactyla; family Ziphiidae; genus Mesoplodon; species Mesoplodon densirostris. Next base: position 79,334,636 of record NC_082666.1, on the reverse strand, counting down.
TAAATGACTTGTCCTAGGTTACAGGGCTAGGAATAGATCTAGCAATAGAAATCAGTATCCTGGACTCCTTTCCACCAAGGTTTTCTTCAGATTTGGGAGACAGAGTAAAAAATGGATATTTTTGTGGACTGCCTGAATATTTTTACTAGTAGCAATTTTCAGTTTGTAACAATGATTCGTGTTTGTCAAAGAAGTACTGGGTGGGAAGTTAACATTAATTGCTTGGACATGGATATTTGATTCATACCTATTTTTCATTTTCTTTTAGTAATCTTTCAAATTCTCCTGGAATTAAACTTGAACCTCTCAATTATTTGATCATATTCTGCCCCAATAGCAATTGTAGAGGAATTCAAAACCTGCTTGCATGAAACCTAATTGCAGTCACCCAGACAGTAGTAGTTACTGGCAATCTTTACTCTTGTGGTCAATCAGTTCTTGAGTATTAGTAAATTAGTTAAAAAGATTTTTCCTCTTGGCTCAGAATTTCAGAGAAACTCCATCTCAGTCACACGTTGAGCTCTTGATCATTTGATTACCCCATGGCCTGATAGAGGTGAGGAGAAGATCAGGATGAAATATGAGGTGTCCTAGTCAGACACCCTACTCACAAACCTGACAAGCTGGGCTTCCAGAGAGGTAGCAAAGATGAAAGAGAAGCCAGAATATAGATAGGGGATTGAGGACCCTTTGGCCTCTTCATTCTGGTCACTTAGGTAGTTTTTACTCAGCAAAGCATATCTTTTCCTTGGCTAATGCCATCTGTAGTCATTCCCACTCTTTTTGATATTCAGAGACTCATCATCACTCCCAAATGAATCCACCTCAGCAGTGCTGTAGAGCAGCCAGCACAGCTTCAGACAGGAGGACTGCTCCTTGAAGGACTGCATTCCCATTGTGCTACTTAATGTTAGATTCCACACGTAGCTGACACTCATGAACTGATTCCCCTTATATCCTTTTTGGAAGCAGGGAAGAGATAATGATTAATACATTACAACATTTTTAAAACATTGGTAGAACCTCTTAGGAAGATGTTAGTAGGTGCAGATTGTTTCCAAATCAAAGCTAACTTCTGATCGGAATTTAGAGGTTGTTGGAGAGATAAAAGAAGAGTTGAGGGAACCTAGGAACAGTGTGTGTTTTCTTTAAGATACACAGAATTAAAAACCAGGCTACATTATTTAAACCTTTTGAAACACTGATTTATAGCTTTTGGTTTAGAAGCCAGTGGGTGACTTGTTCTGCACTCTTCCATTTGGTTATAGTGTTAATATCATATTTCATATTTATCTGGTGAATTTTGTCTCAGAAGCTGTAAATGTGACTCTTATTGCGGATAAAAATCCTTCTGTATCCCTGGAAAGCCAGTACATCTCTGCTGGAGGCAACATTAGCTGGGGAGGCAGAGTGTATGGTGTGGCTGATCAGTTAGCTTGTTCTAGCATGCAAGGTGCTTAGACATCCCCAGAAGTACTACCGTTGGATGGTTGTCCATTGCTCTCCACACTCACCTTTTATTCAATGATCTTTTGACCCTTGTAACGTTTAAACAGAATCCCAACTTGATATCAAATCTTCAGCATACCCTTAATAAAAGCTGAGACCTCCAGCCTCAGTACCACAAGAAAGCAAATGCTGTGGTCCAAGGAAAATGAAGTAGTAACATAACTACAAACAGCAGGTCCTAGTCTAAGCGTAAAATCTTGGATCTGTAACTGAGGAGAGTTTTCCATAGTAGTAGATGCTCTGCCAATAGCGCACACAATTGGTTTGGCCATGCAGCCTTATCTAGAGAGGCAGTCTTGATGTCATCATGCCAGGTGAATTCATCATCAGTGTGTTGGGCACCTGGAGTGAGAGAGTTGTGGATAGCTTGTTTTCCTACTGTGTGCCCTCAGGAGGACCAGGACTTGGGAGCCACACCAGGGACACTAGACCTGTTTCATGTCTGCTGGGTCAGAGGAGGTCGTGAGAGGGGACCCTCATCCATTACCAGGGCTCAGAGTTACTAAGGATGTGAAGATATTTCTGGGTTTGGGAAAATTCCAGTTGTCTATTTCTCCTGTTGATCTTCCCTGTCACAAAAGAGTGTATTTGGGCTGCTTTGCCAGCCAATCAGGAACACACTGTGACAGCGTCAACCATGGTAAAAATTGCATTAAAACAGCAATCATCTCCTTATTTGCCTTTGCTATAACTCATGCTTGAGGAGTTTAAGTTACATTTTACAGATTCTTGACTCATTCAAACAATACTTAATAGCACACTCATGCTGAGCCAAGTAAGTTGTTGGGTGCTATGGATACAAAATGAGTGAAATGCATAGTCCCAAGCTCATAGTCAGCTAAAGAAATAATTGCAGGGCTTCCCTGGTGGTGCAGTGGTTGAGAGTCCGCCTACCGATGCAGGGGACACGGGTTCGTGCCCCGGTCTGGGAAGATCCCACATGCCACGGAGCGGCTGGGCCCGTGAGCCATGGCCGCTGAGCCTGCGCTCCGCAACGGGAGAGGCCACAACAGTGAGAGGCCCGCGTACCGCAAAAAAAAAAAAGAAATAATTGCAATGTAAAGAGCACCCAGTAAGCATTACCAACCTGCCGGTCACCTGGGAAAGCTTTAGTTTCCTCATCTAAAATGGAAACGTTGTATAAAATGGTTTCTTGGTTCTTCTCTAGTTGGATGTTCCATGATTCCTTCTGACCTGTTATCAATAAATGTCATTCTTAGGAATGCAGAATATTTTGTTTGATAGCCTCAATTTGTTGGTTCAATTACTACATGTGCTCTTGCCCACAGTTACCAAATACTTGAACAACAATATTATGGTAATAAAATACAATGACCATATTTTAACACTTTAAAACATGAGAAGTAAAGATATTTTCTCATAGGGGCAAGTACTATTGAACTGAAGGAAATATATAAGTCAAGTACCATGCAATATTTATCATATGGCTGGAATCTGATCTTTAGAATGGACTTCTGCTATAGTAGCAATATCTTCTGAAATGATAGTCTTAGATTCTGCCCAAGCTGGCCACAAATGTGTAAAATCCCTAGGTGAATTTGGTTATGATTAGCAATTAAAAATATAAGCAGAGTGAGAGAAATAAAATCCCCAAGGAAAATCATCAAGTTACCATGCCCATTTAATGAAGTATGTGGCAGCATCTGGATCACTGTGTGCATGTGTGTCTGCATGCATGTGTATGTGTGAGAGAGAGAGAGAGAATATGAGAATATGGCTGGCATCTTTGAGAACAAAGAAGGGAGAAGTTGCAGCTTTGTTGACTTGGTTATTGCCATGATCTTTCTGCCTAAGCAATTCTTTCATTCATTAACAAACTTAATTACCTGTTATGTGAAAGGCAGTTCTTCAAAAATGTATCTTGTCCTCTCTCACATACGGGCAAAGATGTATTTGAAGTTATGTGATGGTTTCTTCAATTCTTGGTTTTATAACTTAAAATTTCTGTGATTCTAGACTTGACATTTGCTCTCTCTGAGCCTCAATGTCCTCACCTATGAAATGGGGGGACACTTTCCTCACAAGATTTTTATGAGGATTTAACAAGCATATATGTGGGAAAAAAAGATCACACATATACCAGTAGCCTTCAAAGATGACATGTGATAATAAACTGGTGCTCGAAGACATGTCAACACCTTTTCTTACCATAACAGCTCTGTCGATGAAAAATTAATCAGTCGATCTAAGAAAGAAATAGAAAATTTTATTTGAGCCAAATTGAAGATTATAACCCGGGAACAGCCCCTCAGAAAGCTCCAAGAACTATTCTACCCATTAGAAGTCAAAGCACAGTTATATAAGTTTTTCGAGACAGAGAACTGTACGTTAAATGACACATTATTGACAGTTTACACAATCCAGATCTGCAAGTACAAAGTGGTAGGTCACGTGACCCCTTACAAGATCGAGAAGGAACATTATCTTTAAAGGAGTTGTCTTGTTGGTGCTAGGAGAATGTTGCTCTTTATGGTTGAGCAGGTATTTCTGCTGATGGGTAAGTTTGGTCGATGCATAACACAGATATGCAACGCACAGTGAAGGGGAGAGAGGAGCCCAAAGGGCAGAGAAAATTTTTTGTTTAAATTTTTCTTGTCTTGCCATAAACTATGAATTTTTATTTCACAGCTCTAAATAGAGAAATTGGCTTCTGTTGATATTAGTCCTGTTTCACAGTCATGTGGAAGCTTGTTTTAAAATTTTGTGCTAGGGAAGGTCTGCATTTATGGTTTGGGTTGCAGAAAATTCCATGAGTTTGGATCACATATTCAAGAGACCTGTGTTTTCCAAGACTCTTTTCATTTACATATTTTCCCTAATGATTTCCCGATTCTTATTTTCCTAATTATTTATATATATAATAATTCTATTATATATATAAATAAAACAACAATAAATCTATATATCTCTATATAGAAATTGAATAGAAAGTTATACCAGTGAGCACATTCTGACAGTATTTAAGGCTATCAAAGAAATAGATTCCATAAAGAAGAGAAAATTCACAATTTTGTGCATGACAGAGAGCTGTGGGAATAAAATCCAGAGCATGATGGAGGTCTCTGTTTTTTAGTCAAGGCAGTTTGGATTGTTACAGAGCCCACTCTAGCTAGCTTAAGCAAAGGCATTCATTGTCTCTAGTAGTCAATTTCATTGTCATCCAAGATCAGGAAGTAAAGTACAGCCAGACCTCATGGGAATCAGAATTGGAAAGCCAGGTACAAGATTCTTTATCTCTTCTAGGTTGCATGGTTCCTTTCATGTTGTTTTCTCTCTGATCTCAGTGTGTCAACTTCATTTTATTTTCTTAACCATTTTCTTTGGCTTGCTCATATTTGACATGGCTTAACAAAGTCATTTTTTCATCCCTCAGACTACAGTGTGGCCTTTGATTTTTGATGCCTCATGCCACTGACAACAGTCTTTTTGTATCTTAGTTCAAATTCTCAAGA